>NW_026067894.1:6165447-6383735 GCF_014885135.2 Alexandromys fortis
AGGCCTCTGCCTTGGCTTGAACCTTGGGCTTTGTTTTTTGGAGCCTACGACCCCTGGCCATGTAGCTTCTAATCCGCTTCCCAAGCTTGGGGTGAGCAATTAAAGCCAGACGAGTGAGTTTGCGGGTGGGACCCTTTGGCACCTTGGGCTTCACCACCTGGGGCTTCACCAGGGCCTTGATGGCCTCTGCACGTGCACTCATGGCCTTTGCATTATTTGCCTGCATCTTCTTCAGGCCTTTCTTGTTGTGCTTCTTGGCAAAGCGCATGTTCCTCAGGAACTTGGGGTCAACCCCCTTGAGAGATTCATATCTTTGTGACCGGGGTTTCTTGATGCCATTTCTGTGCCATTTCCGGGACTGGTTGTGTGTGGTGTGGTTCTTGGACTTGGCCATGGCTGGACGGTAATCGGCGGCTCCCGAAGCGCCTGCGACCGGAAGAGCTGACCTTAAATTTTTATCAATAAACCAAGATCCATACCAATGCAAAGTATTCGTCTCTATATGATATCCTCATTTTTTATAGAAATTGACTGTGACATTGATCACTTACAATCAACCCCCTTTAAAAGAAAGCAATTATTTATAAATAGTATTTGGGAATTTGGGCATAGTTCTCCCCAAACTGCTTCCTGATTTTTGTTAGGGTGAAGTATTTGGAGGGGGGGTTCATGGAGATCTTTCAGGGGGTCTTGGACCATCAAACCACATTAGTCTGGAAGGAATCCACAGGTTCTCATCCTCTGTGGAAACAAAAGCAGAACCTCTTTTCTAAAGCAACATATCCTTAGACCCAAATTTTGAAGTCGAGATACCTTTAAAATATTTATGTTGGTTTAGCTTAGCAGCCCATACAATGAAATGTCTCTCTGTACTTATCTCATTCACAGTGAAAAAATTAAAAGAAAACACAACAGTATACATAATCCAGACTCTCTCTGTGTATTCCATCTTTATGTTGCTTATTTTTCTTACTCTATTACTTTTTCTACAAGTTTAATATTTATTTTATTATCTTTACTTTTTTAATCTATGACCGTCTGTACTCTTTTATAACTGTCTATACTCCTTTTCTTCTCTCTCCCAAGACTTCATACATTTATCCAACACTGTGACCTATTTAGAGGTCTTTTTCATCTGAATCTGTCTTTATTGCGTGTGTATCTGTAATTATTTTCTGATAAGGAGTGCTTTCTTTAAAAAAATGCTAAGTGGGCATGGCTAGAACCAACTCCACAGCCCTGCCTGTTGCCTCTTGCCAGTCCAACATGGTGGAGGCAAGTTCACTGCCTCTGAGAGTCATGCACACCACCCTAACTCCAGGGTCTCAGTGGGTCTATGTCACCATTATGCAATTTGTAACATGTTTTTCTCGTGGCTAAGGGACAGAAGATATTCAGAGGCATCTGAAAGAGTCCATAGCAGAGAGAAAAGAAAAGCAGACTGTGCCCAGCCAGGGCTAGAGCAGCAGGACAGAGAGAGGGTATGGGAGAAAATGGACCCCAAAGGAAGCGGCACTATTAGGAGGTACAGCCTTGCTGGAGGAAGTGTGTCCCTGTGGGGTGGGCTTTGAGGTCTTTTTCTCAAGCTTCCCTTGGCGTGGCAATCAGTCAGCTTCCTGTTGCTCGCGTGATGTCGCACTCTCAGCTCCAGCACCACACCTGCCTGCACACCGGCAGGCTCTCTTTCGTGATGACCATGGACGGAGCTGCTGACACTGTTGTCTCCAGTTGACGACTCCAGCTGAAGCTTTCTTTATAAGAAGTGCCATGGTCATGGTCTCTTTGCAGCAATAAAACCCGTAACCAAGACAGTGAGAGAACAGAGGAGTTGGCAGGATGGCAAGAGATAGAGAATAGGACATGGGGGAGGACAGAGAGAGGGGTGGTGAGCAGATCGTGTAGATTATAAGGAGGATGAATAACTAGGGAGAGAAGGGCCAGGATAGTAGCATGGGCCTTGAAATGTGTACCAGGTACTGAAGATACTGAGGGAACCTGGAGGTCAGCATGGGCTTTGATATGCTAATAGATGTCACCTTCTGTTAGAGGTAAAGGAAGTGACTCCCTTCCAAGTTCCAACCACCAGAAATCTCCTAGAGTCCATCTTGAACTCACTCATTCTGGATATGTGGGCAGTCTGAGACCTGAGAATAAAGTTTGAGGCTTTTTTTTTTTTAATTGAGTTTATTGTCTGTTTGTTGTTTTCTGAGGCTCCTAGGATCCAATGTAGCTCAGGCTAGCTTCAAATTTGCTCTGTAGCCAAGGATGACTTTAAACTTCTGATCCTCCTGCTTCTACCTCTCAACCTACATTTTATATTCTTAAGTTGTATCATATTGAGCAGGTTTGTGTGTGTGGTAGCTTTTGCTTATTTTTGAGACAGTCCAGGCTCAGTCCTTCTGCCTTGCCTCGACATGGTTTAAATCCCAGAGTGCCAGGATTTCAGGCATGTCCTGTCATGATCAACTGAATGGAAGTTTTCTTCTAAAGTCGCATAGTTTAAAGTTTTACATTTAGGTTAATGATATGGCTTAAAGGTGCAGCCCTCCAGGCTCAGATCCTCCACTGATGACTCTAACTTTGGAAGTTCTAGAAACTTTGGGAGGTGGCATCTAGCTGGAGGAAGTATGTGTGTGTGTGTGAGGGGGTGTCATGTCTTTGGGGGTTATTTCAATTGCCATCTCCTCCTCCTCCTCCTCCTCCTCCTCCTCCTTCTTCCTCTCTCTCTCTCTCTCTCTCTCTCTCTCTCTCTCTCTCTCTCTCTCTCTCTCCTGACCATCAAGTATGAGACAGCCCCTCCTCCATGTGTATTCTGTCTCCGTCTCCTCGATGTTTTGTCTGAATGTACAAAGCCCAGAAACTTTACCCGGAATACTCCCTGAAACTGTGAGCCCAGAGAAATCGTTTCTCCTTGAAGGTGTTCAGGAAGCTAATTTGGTGACAGTGACACAGAAACAACTACATCCATGTTCATTGCCCATAAATACGTGTGGTCTGTGTTTGTTACTTTTCCACGGCTGTAACAAAAGGGTTTACTTTGTCACACAGTTTGAGGGCACAGTCATTCACAGTAGGCCTGGCAGCAGGAACAGGAGACGGCAGGCCACATTGTGTCTGCAGTCAGGAAGCGGAGTCAAGCACACGCTGGGGCTCAGCTCACTTTCTCATTTTATACATCTGAAGGCCCCAGCCCTCGGAATGGTGCCACCTGCTGTTCTAGAAACTCCCTCTCAGACACGCCCAGAGACGAGTTTCAGGGTTTTTTTGTTCTTTGCCTTTGGCTGTTGACTTGCCTGTGATCTTCATGAAGAAAGAGAATCCTTTCTCAGCAAGTCTCCTTCCTCTTCTCAAAGACAAGCCCTGCTGTACACGTCCTCCCGGCAGGGGTGACGTTTGTTCTATGGGTCTGCTCTGCCTCAGGTGCCAGGTCTCAGCTGAGGCTGATGGTCCCATCTCTGCGGGATTCTCTAGCTGAGGACAAAGCCACTCTTCCCACAGCCCCTAGTGATGGAACTGAACAGACACAGGGCTCCTAACCACTTTTCCTAACCCTGTGCTGGCTCCTGTTCCCAAGACCAGTAAATAAGAAAAGACGGAGATAGCGTAAACCCATGAACTTTCCGATTGGAGGGACTGAGTCATCCTCGGCTAGAGCCGGGCATTTACTGTGTGCCTACTGTGTTCCCCTAATCGCCTCACTTAACGCTTCCACAACCCTGTGAGGACAGCCATTGACAGCCGTTGTCATCTTCACTCTTGGATCAGGAAGCAGAAGTCTGGAGAGGTTGGGCAGCTTGACAGAGGTGACACAGCACCATGAAGAAGTCAGGGCTGGGATTCGGGACTGTCGGTGGCAGAGCCTCCCTTTCCCTCACAGCTCCCTTCTCACCCTGTTATAACCCGGAGGGACCTGCTGGGGCAGGACAGCAGGCTTGCCCAATTCTGGAGCCACACTGAGTTTTGCACCCCACCTTGGACAAGTCACTCTTCCTTATGTGGAGTTTCCCCATCTCTACCACGGCAGTGACTGTATTAACAGTGTCTGGTGATGGGTCTGCTGCCCTGGGGGAGATCTCGGAACCCTCTGGACACAAGAATGGAAAGAACACTGCCTCAGGAGTCACTAGCTAGGTAGCTGGAGGTTGTGTGAGCATACCTGCCTAAAGGAGGTCAGAGGAGCCCACGCGCTGGGAGGAGAAATGGCTGTGTCCTGCAGTCTACAGCATCTCCAGTGAACACCGGAGCGAGCGCTGGTCCCCTGGCCCTACCTCGAGACTCAGTAAAGGTGGGGAGGGATGGCGGGCTCAGACAGCCTCCCTGGACCTGAGCCTGGCCCTAGGCAGGCTTTCTGTACAAAGTTTTGATGAACCTGTCCCTCTCTCATGCTGTGGGGGTGACCCTGAAATTGGCTCACTGGATGCATGCATGGGTGTGTGCACACATAACCATGATGGGAACTCCACCTGCATGGGTATCCTGAGAATAGAGAAGGCTGCCACGTGGGCATCTGCAGAGAGTTTGGACTATGCTATATCACAGAGCCTCTGAGTTAGAAGGGCTTCTCTTGCACGTCCTCACTGCTGCCCTGTGACAATGCTGCTTCAACAGGATTATCACTACCTCCTGCAACAAATGATCTCAAAATGCGTGGCAACTGAAAGCAATAAAAGTTATTCTGCTTAAGGAGCTGGGGAAGATTAGTTTGCTTGCTGCGTGTGCATGAGGACCCAAGGGCAATCCCTAGAAGCCAAGTGGAAAGGTAAAGCACTTTGGCATGGGTTTGTAACCAAACTCTAGAGTGTTGGAAATGGCTGGGTCCCTGGGACTTGTTGGCCGGCTGACTTAGCCTACTTGAAGAGATCCAGGCCAGTGAGAGACTCTGTCTCAACAAACAAGGTGGGCGGAGCCTGAAGAATGACAGCTGAGGTTGATCTCTGGCCCCCAAGTGTGCGTGCACCCACCACCACCACCACCACCAGCAGCAACTAATACTACTGTTCCTTCTGCATATATGATCGGAGGACCTGAAAAAAGAGGGTTGAAAGGTACTTTCCTCCCAGTCACAGAAGCGCCGTTCCTAATATACAGACCATTGGAACAGCCCAACTGGAGAAATGCGCACAATTAAGTCCTAGCCAGCCCTTTTCCTAAGGGTGAAAGTTCTGGTGCCTGCTAGACTGTAGGAGAGCCTCTGCAGCATCACGCAGTATGAATTAAGTTGAATACAAAAGCTATGATTCCATGTGTACAGCAGCCACCGTCAGCTCCATAAGCAATACGTGCACAGTGGTCACTAGTGCTGGGCTGGGAGGAGATGGGAGTTATTGGTGCATAAAGAGTTACTTTGCCTGGTCGGGTGGCACAAGCCTCTAAACCACATGCACTCAGGAAGCTGAGGCAGGAGGATCAGGAATTTAGGCCAACCTGGGCTTACATAAGGCATATTTAGCACAATCAAACAAGAAATGGTTAAAATGGCAAAGATTTGTATTACATACATTTTATCAAAATAAAAAAAGGTTTAAAATGGAAAAGTTTATTTTCCATCCCAAATGTGGGGCCCCTGGCATTGCTCTAGGGCAAGGTTTGCAAACTATACCCTGTGGCAAACTCAGTTAGCAACTAGGTGTCATCGTCACCCAGCAAGTCATTCTTTTCGAGAACCTTGCTGGGTGATGATGGTGCACGCCTTTAATCCCAGCACTTGGGAGGCAGAGGCCGGCAGGATCTCTGTGAGTTCAAGGCCAGCCTGGTCTACAAAGTGAGTTCCAGGACAGCCAGGGCTACACAGAGAAACTCTGTCCGGAAACAAACGAACAAAACAATAAAAAGAATATTCCATTGCTAAGGAGTTATAAGGAGAGGTACGTTAAAGGAAGAAGAAAGAGAAAGAGGAGACAGGTCGGAGAGAGAGGAGGGATGGTGAAGAGGGGGCAAAGATCAAAAATGGAAGAGAGGAAGGGAAAAGATGATGTGCCCGAGATCCAATGGAGCTACAAAACCCCAAATATTCAGAGTGCTGGGATGTAGCTCCATAGATTTCCCCAGCATGTGTGAGGCCTGGATTAAAAACAAAAGCAATAATAAACAAAAAACAGATAAAATGTTTCCAGAAAACCATTGTAGCCCCTTGCCTTTGAAACACTTCTATTCTAGACAAGTGGGTGGCCACGCTTCACTATCACCCGTATTTAATTGGTTGGCCATGTCTAAATGACTGCAAGGGTGTCTGGGAAATGTAGTCTACCCATGTACCCAAGAAATTAAAAATGAGCTTGGTGGTCATCTGCAGAACCTGTCACAGCATGAGGAGCATTGTGATAGCCCCCCTCCACACTGTCTGACTCTTCTTACAGTAGCAAGACCATGGGCAGGGGAATGTCCTGCTGCCCAAAGACGTACAAGTCATGCTTACGCTTGCCTATCCTTGCTCCAGTAGCTAGATCAGAAACCCAGCCTAGGTCAGACAGAGAACAACCTTTCTATGGTACCAGTTCCAGTCTCTCTCTCTCTCTCTCTCTCTCTCTCTCTCTCTCTCTCTCTCTCTCTCTCTTCCCTGGGGAGAAGCAGTGCCCAGAAGGCAGCCATTTTGCACAGAGGCTGCAAGAGGAGCCAGCTTAGGCCTCCCTCGTGAGTTGGAGTGGAGGTGGGGAGGACCTGAGAGTCTGCAGCATCCACGGGGTCACTACAGAGTTGGCCCAGAGGCCTGCCCAGTCTCTGATCTGTATGCACGAGCTCTATAAAAACCACGTCCTATTTAAGCTTTTGAGCCACTGTTTTGTGTACTTTTCAGTGATCTGATGATGGAGTTAGCATAACCCTGGCAATGACCAGACAGCTCTTCAGGAGCCCCTCGGGTCTGCAGTCTCCCTCCCTAGCAGATGGAACTATCCAGGTTCTCCATATATGGGATCCACTTTTGCTCATGACCCAAAGAGTCAAAGTCCTCAGAACCAAAGGTGCCAGGAGCCTCCATTTTGGAAGGATTTTTTTTATTTTAATGACCTACAAAGCATCACTTTTGTTATTGCTATTATAATTCTAATTTTCTGAAGATTTGAAACAGTTCTAGATTTTTTTATGTGTATATTTTGACTATAAGTATGTCTGTGCATGCAGTGCCCAGTGGAGGCCAGAAGAGGGCGTAGGATTCCCTGGGACTGGAATTACAAACTGTTACAGCCTCCAAATGGGTGCTGGGACTTAAACCTGGGCCCTCTGAGAGAACAGCCAGTGCTCTAAGGTGCCAAGCCCCCCACAGTCCCTCTTTTTAAAATGCAATCTTATTCTTTACAATAGTATCTGGCGAACAATGAGCTTTGGAGATGCTTTTGTTTCTTTTCTTTCCTTCTTTTTCTTTTATACAGTTAAAAATGAAAGACAAGTCTGAACTGTAACTGAACCTTTTTCCTGTGGCCCTGGAAGACCTTCTAACTCAACGCCCTCCCCTTCTTTCCTCAGTAAATAGAGCCCCCACCATGGGGCTGACCCACTTAAGGTGCCATAGAACCAAGGGTAGGCTGCTTGCCCAGGCCTATCTATCATCTCAAGGGATTGCCCATGTGGCTGGCACCCTATCTTGCCAATGACAGCTAGAGTCTGCCAAGTGCTTATGCCTGCTCTCCTAATAGGGGTGACCCATGGCCCCGTGGGAAACACCCAACCTTCTTTGTGATGTGGATAAGGAACGGGAAAGTGCTGTGCTACTTGGCAGAATGAGAAAGTGCGAGGCATAGCGCCGGGTGACTGTCTTGTTGGAGAGATGGTTCCAAAGCCACCATTTTGAGGTCATCAAATGCAGAGCTGGGAAGAGATGGGCACAACTGACCCTGAAGAGCCGAGAGAGCATCACTGGGTCAGACCAATCAGAGTGAGTCTTAGTGATGATCATGGCTGTCAGTCACATTCACTGGACAGCTGGGGTATGGGTAGGTACCTGGACGAAACCGCCTCTTCCTCAATCTTTAGGTCTCTTAACTGAAGGAACTCAAAAGGGACTGTAACCTGAGGGGCAGTGAGAGAGGACAGGGACCCGGGAGGCTACGGGACCCCATGAAATCCAGTGTGTTGGTACCCTCCACTTGCCCATGTAGCCTTTTAAAATTTTTTTAAATTATGTGCATATATGTGTGGGGGAAGGGTTGTACCTGAGTGCAGTTCCCTTGGTGGCCAGAGAGGGCATCAGCTCCACGAGCCCCAGAGTTACACTCAGTTGTAAGCTGCCTGGTGTGGGTGCTGGGAAAAGATCTTAGGGTCCTCTGGAAATGCAGTATGTGCTCTTAGCCACAGGCCACCTCTCCAGTCCTCCCATCCCCACCCAACCCCCAAGCCCTTTCTTAATGTTTGTATTTTTTAATAATATTTTAATTTTATTCTCGTTTAAGATTCACAAGAAACTGCTGGTAGTATGGAGGGTTCCCATAGACCCCTCCCCAGCTTCCCCGAGGAGTGAATCTAATGCAGCCACAGTACTCTAAGCCAACAAGTTGTCGTGGGTACATTTTCATGAACTCAGAAACCTTCTTTAGAGCCCACAAGTTTCCACTCAACACACAGCCCATATGCTCACCGGCACAGGCTCCTGTCACATAATCATCACCCCAATCAAGATACAGAACTGTCCCGCTGCCACAGAGAACGTCCCAGAGCCTCCTCTGACAAACGTGCAGATATGTTGGCAGGAAGAGCCCATAAGCTGTGGAGTAGACCTATGATTTCTAAGTCACAGTCTTCTCCGTGGGCTGCCGGGTACCTTGAGTTTACACGAAGGCTCACTAAAAGGGCAATGTGTGCAGGATGCCAAGAATCTCAGGAGATGCTCAACAAAGCCGACTTCTTTCCCTTTCACTGGCCATCAAGGGTCGGGCGGGGGCATTATGGATTCTTCCTGCAGGCTTCTTTCTGGCTTGATGGGAAATCTGGGGCTTGCTCTATGAACAAGAAAATTACAAGATCCAAGGCCCGTCACAATGGTCATTTTCGTGAAACTAAGATTTTCCCCAGGCATTCCAGAGACTGGGGCCAGAATGTCCTCTCGTCTAACAGCAGCAGTGGGCTGGAGAGGACCTTGCAGGACCACTAGGATTGATTACACCAAAGAGCAAAGAAACTGAAAAAAAGCACAGGCCTCTGTGGAACAACAAAATGGCAAAGGGCAGAAGGAATGTGAATCGCTTGGCAGTTAATGACGGCCACACACTGGCTACGTCCCGCTCTGGATTACAAACGCAGGAATTTTCCAAAGCCCCTTAAGTGGCTTGGGACATAGGACACATCACCATCCCTGTGTTAGGGATGAGGATGGCTTGGGCGCAGAGAGAGCATCATGCTCAGGACAATCGTGTTACTGTGAGATTTGAACTCTCACTGCCTGTGTTCAGGGTCTACATATCTGAACTCTTTTCTGAAGAGAAGTCAGGACCCTTATTCTCGAGGGTGAGGGGAATGAAGCCCTCTTCCTTTCGAGCCTCAGCATGGCCATCCAATGCCACTTATGCAAACAAGGCAACCCTGGTGAAGGCTGCATACCCATTAGAAAGCAGCAACCGAAAAAGCCGGTCCAGCTACGGCTGTTCCAGTCTTGTGAAGAAAAGGTTGTGTTAATGTTCCTAGCACATTTATTTAGCACCTATGGTGTGCACACCCTGTGCTAGGCTACAGGGACAGAATGGGAGGGACAAGGGTGGTGCCCGTTTTCCTGCAGCCCACAATCCATCAGTAGCCCTGTCAGTTAAAGGACCACAGAACTGCCTTGGAAATTAGGGTCAGCCCAGCAATGTGATGAAGCCGTGTTGGGGGCTCTCTCAGGGGAAGCTGTGGTCTAGCAGGAAGTCAGTCCTGAAGACCAGAGGGTAGAGTCCCAAAGGACATGAAGCCCTTAAGAAGAAGCCTTGGAGAGAAACGGGGCTGAGTTAAACTCCTAAAGGGCTGGGCTGAAGAGGGGGAGAGCTGCCTAGCATGCTCCAGGCCCCGGCCTGGATCCTCACTGGGCTTCTAAAGGAGTCTCGAAAAGACCCAGAGCTGTGTGAAAGTGGTGGACGGCTTTTCAGGAGTGTTCAAGCAGGAGACACATGTGTGTGCCGGGGATGCAATCCAGTCTTTCCAAAGGACTGAAAAGTGATGGAGGTTCCTGGAGATGAGGGCTGCTCCCGTGCCAGAAAGGACAGCGAGTGTGTGCTACCAGAAAATACAAGGCCCGAGTCTGCTGAACGCCTTTGGGAACCATTCCCAACCCCACATTCTTTCTCCATCCCTTCTCACAGCCCCACTGAATTCTGACAGATGCTGGTGAGGCCCCCTCATCCCCAGAAAACGATCCACAAACTCTTGGAAACTCGGTCGAAGCTTCTGGGGAGAACACGTGAACTTCCAGGTCTAACTTTTAGAAATGCTTGCCAGCGAAGGCAGGTGTGGTGCCAGTGGGAGATCTGCAGACAACACCCTAGGCCAGATCAGTTTCCTGTTAGGATGAGAACATCCTGGGGCCTAAGACCCAGTCCATGAGATGCCCCCACATCCATCCAATTCTTCAAGTCTAAGTGGAAATACAGGAGTCTATCGTCTGGTGCTCAGTTCTGGGAACACAGAGGTGAATCAGACACAGATCTGGTCCTGGAAGACCCAGCCGAGGATAAGTACGGTTGGGGTGAGGTGACTGGAAATGGTGGAGCCATCCTGTTCTTGCTGTCGGGGTCATGGATGAGTAGATGGCGGTGCTCAAAACTCAGAGGGGCACAGAGGACACTAAGGAAAGTTGCCAAGAGAATATGGGCGTTTGCTCCTGAGATCCCTGGGGAAAAAGTTAAGAAACGTTGAAAAGTCAATGGCTGAAAAACCTTTGTGTTGTGGTGGCTGGCTCCTGGCTCCTTCCTAGCGACAGGCGACCACGGTCAGCTTCCCTTTTCTGAACCATACAGAAATGGGTCTGTCTCATGCAGAGAGGGTCAGCCCAGGCCAGGACTAGCACACAGGGCAGGAACATAATACTGACAGCATGACCACTCCAAGAGATGTCTGGGCAAGAAAGAGGGCCTGCCTCAGGGTTCAGGTGAGCCTTTCCGGCCTCACTGGCTACCAGAGAACCGAACGAAGCTAGAAGGAGGGCCCATCTGCTCCATCGTCTCCTGCCACTAATCTGAACGAAATGCAGGTCCCTCGGGGAAATGAGGAGGGGGTCGCTCCAGGTGTGGAGTCTGGAGTTCAACCTGGGTGGACCTGAGGATATGGTCCACTGGAGAAGGGAAAGCAACCTTCCTTCCTAGACACAGAGCTCTGAGCTGCTCTCATTAGCCCGTGTAAAGCTCAGCGTGACCGCGCGAGGCAGGTGGGGTGAAGCCCCAGAGCTTGGAAGTCTAAGAACAGGCATTTGAAAATATGCGGGCGGGCTAGAGAGATGGCTCAGAGGTTAAGAGCATTGCCTGCTCTTCCAAAGGTCCTGAGTTCAATTCCCAGCAACCACATGGTGGCTCATGACCATCTGTAATGCCCTCTTCTGGCCTGAAACCATGCGGGCCCACTTCAAAATCTGAGGTCCTGACCACAACGCTCCTTGGCCTACTGGGAAAGCTCTTGGGAGAACTGTGTACTTCGCCACGACTCGTTAGTAGCTACGGGTGTTCCTACCTGCTCCGGAGCACCACAGCTGACTCTCAACTTGGTACCTCGCAACGGTCTTTCCTCTCCTTAGAGCGTGTTCTGTATCCCTGTAACCTTGACGCTCCTCCACTGTGTCTAAATCTCGCCTAGGCCTCCGGTCATTCTGTACATCTTGCTTCAGTGGTTGGTCACGCTGCCCGACACCTGATTTTTGTTCCAGGGCTTGGGGTGACCTTTCGCTAGCCACAATTACCTTAACATGGGTGTGAGGGAGGAGCCGGGTCAATCTACCAGTCGAATGATCCTGAAGAACAATTTTCAAAAGAGAGTCTGGTCAAACCGTTAACTCCCAACAAACCTGAAAGTTCCGGGGGGGGGGGGGGGGGGAAACGGTCTCTTTCAACAGCTGTCTCCAAGGTGACCCACGGTGCTGCCTCAGCTTATAGGGTTAAAGTGTTAAAGAGAGGCGGGTCTGTGTGGGCTCTGCCCAATAGGAGAGCTCAGTACTAGGCCATGAGGTCACCAGGGACCCAATCAGAGCCTTGCAAGGACTACTGCTACTGAGTGTAATTGGGAAGGCAAAATCGTGTTTAAAGTTTCCCAAAATGGTGCTTCTGGGTCTTGGACTTCGTGAGCATGGGGAGGGGCAGCGCTTGGCTGCCCACACACCCAGTCATCCTCTGGAGACCCCTGATGGGTTGTCGTTGGTCTAGAAGCACTCCCTAGACGCAGGTCTCTTTCTACCCACGTAAAAAACAACGGACTCTGCACGAGTCACAAGTACCCCTCCCGTTTCTTAACACTTTCTGTCTCGCGCAACCTAGCAAGGGTTGGTGTTGGCAGGATTGTGTGGCTCCTCACTTCCATAGACCAGGGGGCAAAGTGGCTTCCTCGAGCACACAAGCCCAAGAGTCCCAGTTCAGTTTCAAATCTGGGATTGTGTACCGGGGGAGACAGGCAGGGAGATTGGGAACTCAAAGGCTAGCCTTATCTACAGGCCAAGATCCTGTGTCAACGAACGAACGAACGAATGACAGGACAGTGAAGCTGAGCTCACAGTAGGGTCTGGTACAGCTAGCTCTCTTGGTGCTTTCTTGGGTCACTGCAAGCCTAGAAGCAGAGGAAAGACATACCTTCCGAACACAGTAGGCCATGATAGGCAGGGCTCCTGACACCATTTCTTATTGTCTCCTGGCCTTGCTGCCTGATGTCATGAGTCGGTTCCCCCAGTGACAAAGTCATCTCTTCTCTCAGATGAGTACCAGAGAGAAAAGCAGACTAGGTGGGTGCTCTTTCTCTGACAGGCTTGTGGGGGCTCTCCCTCCAAGGCTGGCGGGGTGGCAGTGGACCGCATAGGCTCTGGAGCCGGTACAAACTTCAGACCTTGCCTCTGTAAGTTGCTCTCTCCGGTCAGATCTAGAGTCACTGTTTCCTACTGTGTGCACACTGTGTGTGTACATTCCAAACTCTTTTCAACAAATACGACTGGGGCCGGGGAGGTGGCCTGGTAGGTCACGCATTTGCTGTGCAAATGTGAGGGTGCCCAGGTCTGTGACCCCAGGAAGGAAGGCAGGAGCAGCCTGATGGCTATGAGTTCATTCGAAGCAAACCTAATCTACATAGTGAGTTGCAGGCTCGCCAGAGCTACCTGGTGAGACCCTGTCTCAAAACACAAGCAAGTAAACAAACAAGAAATAAGCATAATAAATAAGGTGAGGAGTGGCCCAGAAAGACAGTCAATGTTGGCCTCTGACCTCTGTGTGAACACAGTTGTGTGCAACTGGGTACATAAGCCTACCACACAAGAAAAGGAAGGAGGGAGGGAGAGAGGGAGGGAGAGAAGGAAGGAGGGAGGAAGGAAAGAAGGAACGAAGGAAGGAAGGAAGGAAGGAAGGAAGGAAGGAAGGGAGGGAGGAAGGAAGGAAAGGGTTTGACAGTTTTAAAAACTGAACTAAGGGGGGAATATTTCTAAGTTATCCGACTCTGGATTCCAGATTTTCAGATCAATAACTCACTTTTAATAAGCTACCCGAGTTTAAACCTCGACTCCACAGCTCTTGTTATCTGGTCTTGGATGAGGACAAATGACGTAAGTTAGTGTCCAGCTCCGTGTGGTTCATGGTGGTACACCTCTGTGCTGCATGCACACTCCCCAAGGGCACGGATTTTCTCTGTGCATCCTACATACCCTTCCGTCTCAGGGGCAATGCCCATGCTATCCCCCTGAGCCCCTGCCATGCGGCAGATCCTGTGCTGACACCTCCACAGATGTCACCCTCCACCCCTCACGGACACCCTAGGAATGAGCCGTACTAGTTTCCCTGGACAGATGTGGCAACTAAGGATAGGTCGTTAAAGTCATTGAAGTCCCCTAGAGAGAAAGCAGCTGTGCCTAGTCCTCCCTCTGCCTGTCTGATTCAGAAGCATGTGTGGGGTCACTGTGTCAACCCCACCTCAAAGAGAAATTGTTAGTAACCGTGATGATTGGGTGAGACATGGTACAACTGAGTCAGACAGCAGGCAGACCTGTGCTAAGGCTGGTCGGTCACCTGTCCTGTCTTTCCTTCATTGACTCCGGAAAAGGCCTTTCTTTAGCCAGACTCCCCTGCCTCTGCAGTCAGGGCTGCCCTTCTGTGCCAAGCAAGATCTACTTCCTTCATCTTGAGCTTTTGTCTTGTGCCCTGGACAAGGGGAGACAGAAGGACTTGGTGTTGGCAGGGACTCCGGTCACTCTATCAGCTGCTAGAGACAAGGAGTGAGCCGCTCAGAGAACCCGTGGGACACAGCCCTTGTTATGAAACCACCATCGGTTCCAGAGCAGGAAAGATTCCTTCCTGCCCACCTTGGGAGGGATGGGCTGCCTGAGGGTTGTCCGCCTTCACAGGAATGGAGAAGTGTTGGGGGCAGGGATGTGGGCGTGGCAGAGAGCAGTGAAATTTTCCAGTCCCTACCCCTCTCCGGGTCTGCGGCGCCTCTGCGATCGATTGGCTGGTATGTTTGAGTTCTCAGCATGCTTTCACATATGTGACCCCATTTTTGAGCCTCACAGCCATGCTTTGCTGGTAGGTGTGGAGGGGAGGCAGCTTGGCCCCGTGACAGGTCAGGGGTGTAGCCAAGCCAACGTCATCAGATCTCCGTTCAGATCCCAGCCTATGCCGCTGGGAAACTGACTCAAGCTCTCTGCTTCCAGGCTTCCTCCGACTGTGAAATGAAGATTTGTTCTTTCCATGGGGGTTGGTTGATGTGGGAAGTAGGTGGCAAGAGTTAAGTTTCGGAGTTGGCTGAACCTTGTATGTAACCTATTGGCTGATTGTATTCAATCAATACCCGGACTGAGCCAGGGTCACCTGGGACCGGCTTGACACCCAGTTCCTCCATCTCAGGGACAGAATACTTAGGAGTAAATTCTAGTCCTGCTGATGCTAGTCAGACGGGAGGAGCCGTCTGGAATGGCCTTGGCCTGTGTTCTCAGCAGGAGGGGGGGGGGGGATGAGGAGGGTGTTACTCTGGGGGAGCAGTCTCCTCTCACAGAGGGTGCGGAGCTGAACTCCCTCAGAGAGTCCTTGCAGCCCCGTCAGCTCCCTGTCTTGGTCTGGTCTCTCCTTGAGAGTCCCCTGCCCCTGCTGTAACTTTCCAGTCTCTTGCTAGTTTCCCAAGATGAATCCGCCACACCTCAAACAAGCTGTTTGTCTCCATGACACGAGGTTCTTGGTTCATCCAGGGGATGAATATTTATGAGACCTCTACAAGGCTCACCGGGGCTGGAGGGCGGAGGTGCTAGACACAGAGATCTGGGCCCGCAAGGATCTGCGGAGAGCCACACCGGGGTGGACGTGTTCCTGTCCCCTCCACCTACTTTCCGTTCCTACCCACAAAGGTTTTCTTTAAACCAGCCCAGTTCCTCCGTTTCACTCCGCACGCAGTGGGCGGAGTCCGACTGCTTTAAGTCCCTGAGGGCTGTTTGGCTGGGTGGGTTCAGAGACAGCTGAACAAATGCTCTTAAACTTTTCTGGGAGAGAAGGACTGACTCACAGTTGCAGCGGGCGTATCAGCTGGCTCCCAGTCTAATCCTGGGTAGCGGGGACTCAACCGAAAGAAGCAGGGCAGCCTTCCAGGTCCCTGGCTCTGGAGCGCAGGCAGAAGGGGACAGGAAGTGCTTGGCTTCTGGGAGGGCAAACTGATAAATGGAAGCGAGGATGCTTTGGATATCCTATCGGCATCTTTTCTTGAGCCTGGAGTTTCATCTGGCCTAGGCTTCCACCTCCTACAGAGACACACCTGAGAACCTACTGCGAGTCTCTTGAGTTCTCTTTCTTTGGGGCTCACTTTCTTTGTCTTTGTCCCTCAAAAGAAACATCTCAACTATTATTAAAAGTGTAACGTAAGTCTAAGCCACTTGGAAACGGGAAAATGTAGAAAGACATTTGAAACCCACACAGGAACCTATTGCCTAAAGATAACCTCATGGTTTGGTACATTTTATTTAAAGAGTCTCATAGCATGGACCAATGCTGTACAATCCCACATCCACGAGACGGGTGGAAGAGCCAAGATGATGGGCAAGCTCGCCAATTAGAAGCTGCCAGAAGTCTTGAGGGAAGCTGGCGAGCTGCTGTCGTGCGAGGAGAGTTTTCAAAATGAGCCAGGAATAGTTCTTGAAGTCCGTCATAACGTCATGGATGGAGGAAACAATACTGCCCTGAAAATAGCTCAGGGGACAGAGAACTCAGTCTCGTTGCCACGGTTTTCTTCAAACCACATTTATAACCACGCCACGCTTTGCTTTGGTGTGGCTGCTGCACCATTTATGCTTGCTATGTGGAAGGCAATAACCCACTTGCTTCACCACCAGTGTCTTGAATGACTGCGTGCCATTTCACTAGGTAGAGTTAACCGTGGCTCACACTTCCTTTCCGGATCCTTGGGCTGTGATTTTACTGAATACACAGGAACGCAGGGAGCACTTCACATGGGAAGGATTTTTTTTTTGATAGTTCCCTGGGCTCGCCTCTCCAAAGACGGTGAGAGATGGAAGGACGTGAACATCCCGGGGCTTTTAATAGACATCGCCACCCCAGAGTTTGTGCACACTCCGCTGTCACAAGCCATGGACCAGAGCTTGTGAGCTGTTTATTCCTCCTGACCTCTGACCCTTCCCACCCTTTATCCACTGAGCTCCAGGAGACTTCTGGATTTTTCTTAGGGAGTTGTGCAAGTACTCCCAGGGTGGAACTTTGATGAAAACACACATGGTGTCTTCCCATCTCTCCACTTCCGGCAAATTCTCCCCCCACCCCACCAGTTAAAGTTCCACCCTCTCTCCACAGCCCACGCTGCTTAGCTCCAGTGTCTTAGTCCATTTTCTGCTCTCAATAACACAACACTATAGACTGGGTAAGCTTTTTTTGTGTGTATGTTTTGTTTTGAGGCAGGCCTTCACTGTGTAGCCCTGGATAGCCTAGAAATCACGATGTAGAGCAGGCTAGCCTCAAACTCATTGATCTCCCTCCTGCATTTGCTTCCCAAGTGCTGCATTGAAGGTATGCTCAACTATGCCTGGTGGGAAAGCTATTACAAAGAGATTTATTTGGGGTCATAGTTCTGGTCCAAAGCCGTGGGTCCAAAACCTGCATCTAAATGATGACTTCCCCACTGGGTATCTGGTAATAAAGCCCCCTCTAGTAGAATTCCCAGGTGGCACAGGGCATCCGATGTCCATAGACAGTGTCTCTCACCCTCCTCACATTGGCTGTGCAACAGATCATTCTCTAGATAAATCACTAACTCACTAGCCCATTGATCAATGGCATGATGGATGTCAGTGTGTCCTAAGCATCTTTGAGATGTCAGTGTGTCCTAAGCATCTTTGAGATGTCAATGTGTCCTAAGCATCTTTGAAAGGTCCTATTTAATGCCATCTCTTAGTAACTCATGGTGAGGATTGCATTTCAACATGGATCTCAGGAGAGGAATGTATTCAACTCATAACTCTGAATCTCCACTTTATTTACAGGTATTTTGCAGCTTGATGATCTCATGTAGATCTCTAATTTGCCATAGTATCTTGGCTCTTCACAGATTACTCCTGGATCTTCCTGACTTTAGAGCAACACTAGATATCAGTGGAAGTTCTGTCCCAATAGTCAGCTCCCAAATAACCACACAGAGACTTATGATCACTTATAAAGCTTGGCCAATAGCTTAGGCTTGTTACTAACTAGCTCTTAAAACTTAAATTAACCCATTTCTACTAATTTACATGCTGCTATGTGGGTCGTGGCATGTTCCCTCATTTTCTACATGTCCTGCTCCCACATCATCTGACAGAGACTCCACCCTTCTTCCCAGCATTCTCTCAGTCTGGCTCTCCCCCCTGGCCTCTTCCTGCCTAGCTATTGGCCAGTTGACTCTTTATTAAACCAATGAGAACACATCTTCACAGTGTACAAAAGGATTATTCCAGAGCATTTCCCCCCTTTTGTATAATTAAAAAGGAAGGTTTTAACTTTAAAAACTAGATGCAACTGTGAGGTGCAGATCAATACCTGGGAAGTGTGCATGGCAGAGACCTGCCAGCTCTCAAGACTCCACCCTCTGAACTCTACCCATGCCGCCAACTTCTACTTCAGGAAAATCATGATGATTTGGTCACTAGTGGCCCTAGAATTAAACACCAGCCCCACTGAGGACATAAAATATGACTAAATTCCCCACATTTGCCAGGTCCCTGCTGTTCTCAGCTGGAAGTGGAATGATAGTTTGTGCTTTCCTTGGCTATGGGACAGTTATTCTTATTTATGTGTGTACTCGTGTCTGTGTGTATGTATATGCTATGTGCAGTACCCACAGAGGCCAGAAGAGGGTGTCAGATTCCCCTGTAGCAGCAGTTACAAGGACTTGTGAGCTGCCCAGTATGGGTACTGGGAACCAAACCCTGGCTCTCTACAAAAGCAGCAAGTGTTCTTAACCTCTGAGTGGTTTTTCCAATCTCTTGTGAGACAAGGAAACAGATGATTTAAAACTAGAGTTTTGAATACTTCTTGGTACGATATAAATGCTAAAAGTAAGGGATATTATTAATTTCTTCACCATCAATTTCCTCCCCTTCAGAAAACTTAGCCCTTCTGAGATGTTGTCACAGTGGTTTCCTACCACGTGGTGAGACTTACCCTCTTCAGTGACCTAAAAACAACACAAGGGCCTGAGGTTAGGGTTTGTAGCATGGGGAGGCCCTGTGATCTGCCCTCAGCACTGCAGACAGCAAACAAAACCCAAATCCACCCAGAGTCATTCTCTTACAGTTGAGGGGCCAGAAGTCTGAAATCAGTTCCACAGGGCCAATTCCAGCGGGCCACTGTCCCTCCAAAAGCACAGGAGAGAATCTCTCTCTCTCGCTCCCCTGCTTCTCCAGCTTCCAGAGGTGGTCAGCATCCCTTAAAATCGTCAAGGTGTGTCCCTACAACCTCATCCTGAGTCCCTCATGCTACCATCCTCACCTTTCTGTCTCCGACCTGCTTGCCTCCTTCTTGTGATGACAAGTCTCCCCTCAACCTCTCACCTCCAGGTCTCTGACCTGATTATATCTGCAAAGGTCCCTTTCACCTGGTAACATTAACACTATCCTACACCTGAGAGAGAGCCAGGACTGGGCATAGTGAAGGGCCTTCCAACCTCTCATGGCATGTCTGTATCTGTTCATGTAGCTGTGATAGGTTATATGAATATATATATATGCTGCACACACACATATATATACATCCATGACCAAATATACGGGTAATTACTGAAGAGAATAAATCTATTTCTTACAGCCCCAGAAGCTGAGGAGTTCAAGACTTAGGTGCGGAATATGGTGGAGGCCTTCCAATGCTTACACAGGAGGCAGCACCTGCCACATGGCCAGAAAGGGGGAGAGAAAACCAAGCCACCGCTGTGACAACTAACCTAGTTCCACAATAACTACACCAGTCCATGATCCAATCACCCTTGATTAGATCCCAGCTCCCAACACTTTTGCCTGAGGACCAACCTTCCAATATATGGACTATGGGGGAGACACATTGAAGCCATGGCAACACCCATGCCTCTTGGTTTGGAGCCCACCGGCATGTGTATGGAAAGGGAGAGGTGGGAAGGAGATTACTACTGAGTAAGCCCCGCCTCTAGGAATCCCCCTTCACCTGGGGCAGACTTAGATAGACTTCTGCAATGATATCCAGGTGTGGAGAAGCCCAGGGTTTGCTCACAACCAAGAGGAACAAGGGACCAAGCAGGTTTGCGGCTGCAGCCAAGGCCACCGACTCTGGATCACTGCTCGCATCTGCCCGTTCCTTTAAATCCATTCCCCAAGCAGGTCTTGAGCAAACACTGGATGATGGCTAACATGGCTTCCTGCCTTGCATGTCAGTCAGTTCCCTGGCTGTAGGCAAATCACTTTTCTCTCTTCAATGATAGTGTCTTCCCGGGTGAAACAAGGAGGAAGTCACAGAAAGAAAGGATAAGGAAGGCCATGAACTATCACTTCACGTGGCAGGAAACCCAAGCAGCCAGGAAACGTGGGACAGGATGCCTCTCACCTCCTTAGTAATCAGGGACATGCAAATCGAGCACTGAGAACCCACAGCTTCCTGTCTCCTCCACCAGGGTGAAGCCTTTGGAATGAGGGACTAGCCTGTTTACCTCTCTGCTGGCGTTCTGTTTCCAGAACAAGATGTCAGTGGCTTCAGACCCATCTCCTCTAGCCCTCCCCTGAACCCTAGGAGCTCCATGTGGTTAGGGAGGAAATACCTGAGAGTTGCTAGCATGTCCATTAAACCAATACCTTCAAACTTCAGAACATACGGAGCAGCTCAGGGGAGGAAAACCCCTCAGTAGCCAGTCCAGCTTGTTCCCAAGGCAACAGTGAGCGCAAGATAGGCAGGCTGTCTTCAACACAACTACTTTTGTTTGTTTGTATGCTTGCTTGGTTATTTTTTATTTGCTTATCATATCCACAGAGGCAAGGACCTCATCTGGATGGTTCACTGAATGATTATATTGTCTGATACATAGATAGAACCCTGTATGTGGTGTTGAACAAAAAAAAAAAAAGAAGAAGAAAAAAGAAAGGGAGAAAGGAAGAAAGAAAGAAAGAAAGAAAGAAAGAAAGGAAGGAAGGAAGGAAGGAAGGAAGAAAGAAAGAAAGAAAGAAAGAAAGAAAGAAAGAAAGAAAGCTGGAGAGGGGGCTCAGCCAGTTAAGAGAACTGGCTGTTCTTAGAGAGGACTAGGGTTTGAGTCTTAGCCACATGGTGCTGGCTAACAGTCGTCTGTGCCGACTCCAATTCCAAAGGACCGGACACCTCCTCTGGCCTCCCTGGGCATGAGGAACGCATATGGTGCACAGACATACATGCAGGCAAAGCACACATATAGATAAAATAAAAATAATCAATTTGTTTTTTATGCCCCAGCCTCTCTTGGGACCGCTGTCCTGCCATCTCTGAAATGACAGATTTAGACCAAAATGATCTTCTGATCCTGAACTCACTCCCGCATCTGCTGCGTTCCTTTCTCTATGCCAGGCACGGCGCCCTCCATGCTCATGTCCTTTAGTTCTCGCAACAATTTCATAAATAGCAATTATTTGAAGTCTAATACTGGAGTAGTGATTTACTCAAGGCCTGCAGTCAATAGTTTAACAGAATGAAGACCTGAGCTGAGAAATGAGTCCCCAGAGGCCAAACTGGCTCTGGCGAATTCAGCTGAAGTTTCATAACTTAGCTTAGTGGGCCCCTTAGGAATGACCCTAACTCCTCTGGAATTATCAGTTCACTGCTGTTTCCCTGTGTGCTCCCTGAGAGCAGGGCCCATAGTTCTTCCTCTTCTGTATTTCTGATAGCCCCAAGCATCCATTGTGTGCCTTAGACATAGTCCTTTGCAGGAGAGCTAGCTAGATGGATGGATGGGTGGATAGAGAAATGGATGCACCAGTAATAGGGGGATGGATGTAGATGGGTGATTGGGTGGGCAGGTAGGGAAATAGATTCACCAGAGGGAAAATGGATGGATGCATGGGCAGGTGAGTGAATGAATGGACAGGTGGATGGATGCACTAGTGGGTGGAGAGATGAATGGATGGATTTATGAACGATGCACTGGCGGGCGATAAATTGATGGAAGGAAGGATGGGGAGATAGATGGCTGAGTAGATGGGTGGATGGATGGATGGATGGATGGATGGATGGATGGACAGATGGGCGGATGGATGGGTGGATGGATGGACGGATGGGTGGGTGGATGGGCAGATAGATGGATGGATGGATGGATGGGTGGATGGATGAGTGGATGGGTGGGTGGGTGGGTGGATAGATGGATGGATGGATGGGCGGATGGATGGGTGGATGGATGGACGGATGGGTGGGTGGATGGATGGATGGATGGATGGAAGAGGTGAATGAATGTACTAGTGGGTACATAGACTAATAGATAGGTAGACAGACAGATAGATGATAGGTAGATAGATAGATAGATAGATAGATAGATAGATAGGAGGTAGGTAGATAGATAGATGGAATAAAGGCCTATAGAAGAATGAGTGCACACATGGAAGGATGGATGGATTCCATGGATACATGAACAGAAGAATCCTATGTGAAATTTTTGCACATCAAAGATTTCTCTCTAATAGTCTTTGTCCCTGTCACTAGGGATTAGAGTTGGCTTGCAACTGAGAAAGAGAGAGGAGAGCACACAGTCTAGTGACACCAAGTGTCTCTCAGGATCATCACTAGTGACAGAACAGTGGATCCTGGCTGCATCAGGCTTGCCATCGGACGGCATCCCAGTGAAACACACATCTCAGTCCGCGTGAAGAAAGAGGCCAAGGATCAATTCACACTTCCGCCTTTCACACCCCCTTTCCCTCTCCAGCAGCCACTGTCCCACCCTGTGGCAGGTCATGGGTCAAATTGTGCTGTCACTCTGACGAGAGGGCGGGGCGCTGAGGATGGATTTGGCCCAGGAAATGGGTCAAAAGCCACTGGCTCATTATGAAAATGCAGCAAACGCCCGCCATGCTTAACCACTAGGCAGGGCTGATACCATCTGGTCTCCAGGTAGCTACGCCGGGAGGAAAGGTGGGGACCCAGGGAGGGAAGAGAGTGGGAGTGGTCCCTGCCCACGCTCTCCTGGGGTGGCCCTTAGATGGGGCCCAGCCTATAGGAAGCACTCAGCAAGTGGGAACTGTGATTATTAGGTTTATCAATGATCATTAAAGGCAATTAGCTGTTGTTGAGCTGGGCTTCTGCTGGCTATAGCTAGAAAGGATTTATGACCCATGGTTCCAAGCCCGAGTCTGTGTCACACCCCAAAGCGGTGAAAATGAAGATAAAAAGTAAAGATGGTGTTTGCTGCCAAGCTGTCCGTCTGGTGGAATCCTCAGCTGCTGGATGGATGTGTGGTGCCATTTATCGCTGCTGGGCAGGAGGACCCAGAGCCAGGGTCAGGGGAGCCTATACAGGGGCCTGCCAATCCCACAGTCTCAGTTTTGCACACCACAAAGCAGAGGTGGGGGGATAATGACCTGAATTCAAATCCCAGTGACTTTGGCAAGCCGTTCTTTCAGGGCCAATGGTGTCGAGTGTAGATTGCTTTGGGGAAGTGGGGACTCGTAAAGGAGCTGAGGTTAGCGCTGGGAGTTACTAGGTGGTCAGTGGGAAATGACCTCACTTTTATCTTACCTATCTAATGTGTGTGTGTGTCTATGTGTTGTGTGTATGTGTATATGTATATGTGTGTGTATGTATGTGTGTGTGTGTGTATGCTGAGAGTTACTAGGTGGTCAGTGGGAAATGACCTTCACTTTTATCTTATCTAATGAGTATATGTCTCTGTGTGTGTATGTATGTATATATGTATGTGTGTATATGTGTATATGTATGTGTGACTATGTATGTGCATGTGTGTGTGTGTGTGTGTGTGTATGCTGGGTGTTACTAGGGTCAGTGGGAAATGACCTTCACTTTTATCTTACTTATCTAATGTGTGTGTTTTTCTGTGTATATGTATGTGTGTATATGTATGTGTGTGTGCACATGTGTACACATGCATATCAGAGCATGCACGTGGAGGTCACTCATCTTCTTGCTCTCGGGTGTCAGCCTCGGAAGCAAGTGCCTTTACAATCTGAGCCACCTCGGTGGTCCCTAACTGTACCTTGGCATTGACCATGACCACTGTCTTTCTCCTTTCTTAGTGTGGCTGGTTTTGTTTTCTCAATCCTTTGCTGTCTGAGGATTAGACCAGAGACACACATGCTGAGCAAGCGGTTTCACCACTGCACTGTATCCCAGGCTGGCCTTGAACTTACCATGTAAGCCAGGCAGACACTGAACTTGTCCTCCTGCCTCAGCCCCCTAAGTGGTTGGAAAGACAGGCCTGTACCTCTGTTCTAATATATCTCACTTTAAAACTAAGTCTGAATCCACCCAGGCAGGGCTCTGCAGGTCTGTGGCAGCCCTCCTGCAGGCCACCTGGGTTCTTGCTGTTGTCCTTTGTTCCCGCCTTCCTCTACTTCCTCTCTCCCTCAGCAATCAGTGAGGCTTCCTAATGGTAAGATCAGAGCCAAACGCTTAAAACAAAGTCTCAGCATAGTCTGACCCCTCACCAGGCTTCGGCAACACCGCCCAGTTCGCTGTCCTTAAACTTTCTGCAACCCCAGGGCCTTTGCGCTTCCTGTTTTCTCTGCCCGGATCCGACTGAAGCCATCCCAGTCTCGGTACCCAGGTCCCAGAGTCACTGCTTCAGAGAAGGTTTCTACGGCTACCCTTTCCACTGTGACCTCCACCTGGTGCCTTGCTCTCTCTGCGGCTCTGAAATGGCCACTCTCAGTGACCTAAGAGGCTTGATGGTTCCTTTAAGAGGATCTTTTGCTCATTTTGTTCATATATGCATTCTTGGCATATTAAAAAAAAACATAGAAAATATCAGAACACATCACAAAAGTTTTACTGGAAGAATGAGGTTATTGTTATTATCATATTAAATTGTTTTCAGTAACTGAGGGAAAAGGTGAAATAACAATTTTTTTTCATTAAAAAGAAACAGGGCTGGAGAGATGTCTCAGAAGTGAAGAACACTGGCTGCTCTTGCAGAGGACCCAGGTTCAGTGCCTAGCACCCATGTTAGGCAACTCACCAGCCCCTGTATCAGCAGCAGGGGATCTGGCGCCCTCTTCTGGCCTGTAACAGCACCTGCACTCAGGTACACTTACTCTCATACAGGCGCACACACATTCACGTAATTAAAAATAATTTAAAAAAATAATAAAACATTTAAAGAACAACTGTGCCATAGATCAAAAGTACATCATATATCAGCACGGAAATGCAATCAAAGCCCATTATTTGTGTGTGAATAGCATATGCTCAGCAACAACAAAAAATTGTGCCTTAATTCTCCTTTTCTGAAATTTCAATTCCCAAAGGGTGTGCATAATGGAGCATGCCAGCTCTTCCTATGTGAGGTCCCTCACTTCTGCTTCAGTGTTTCCTCTAATAGAATCATGTGTGGTCCGGCAAGACAGATCAGTGGGTAAAGACTCCTGCTGCTGAGCTGCTGAGCTAAGTTTGATGCCTGGGACCCACATGGTAGATGGAGGGAATGCATGAACACACATAATAGGTGTAAAAATGCATATATATACATATATTTTTTAAAGCACATATATGTGTATATATATTCACATAAATACCCCAAAATCTACAGAAGTAAACAACAAATGTTTAATTTTTTTAAAAAACTAATCAACATGTATATATTTTAAAATAAAAACAGAGCCATGTAACATTTTCATCTTCTTATTTGGTGATGGTACTGGGGCTTGAACACAGACTCGTACATGCCAGGCAAGCTGTCTCCCACTGAGCTACATCCCAGCCTCCTTTTCTTTCTTATGTTGAGGTAGGGTCACACTTTCTGTCCAGGCTGATCTTGAACTCAATCTATAGCCTTGGCTGGCCTTGAACTCATGACCCTCCTGCCTCAGCTTCCCGAATAGCTAGTATTATAAGTCGAAGGCACCAGGCCATGTAGAGATTCTTTTTTAAGTTTAAAAATGAAAGGTTGCAGATATGAACGGGTATCGCGTCCTGTGCTGACATGCGAGCACATTGTGTAACGCTCACGTCGGGTTAAACACGCCTTCTCCCAGGCACTATCATTTCTTTATGGCGAAACTTTCAAAATCTTCTAGCTTTATGAAATGTACAGTATGCTATCTTTATCTGCTGTCTCCCTCCTATGCAATAGCACCCCAGAATTTCCTGCTCCTGTCTGACTGTAACAAAGTTCCCATCCATCAGCCTTTCTCCATCCCCTCCCTGGGAAACTATCTCTATTCAAAAACAAAAAAAAATGAGGTTTATATATAGTTTTATACATTTTTTTTAGACAGGTTCTACTGTGCCCAACTCAGGTTGGCCTCAAATTTGTCACATAGCCCAGGCTGGCCTCAAACTCATCATCCTCCTGCCTCAGCTCCCTGACTACTGAGATTACAAACGTGTGTTACACACCATCTTAAAATAACTGTTTTCAAAGAAGAAAGCACCCAGTGAGGAAAGGGAGGGCTCTGGACTTGGGCCAGTGCCCACTTTGTTTCATTTCCAGATTCCCAGTGGCCACCAGGGTCTTTAGTCTGTGTGTACTGGTCAGGGAGACATGGTCTTTCTGATGCCAGCTCCAGGAGTAGGGCATAGGGAAACCAGAGATAAGGGGCATTGTGCAATGTGGTGAACAAGGCTTCCGCTTCACCCGTGACACTGACACATTCTTGGGTGGCTGTCACACCCACCATCTACAAAATCCAGGCTATAGCAGCAGATCACAACTCAGCAAAGATATGTGTGCTTATAGCCAAGCTAAAACACCTTGGATACATTGCCCAATACTTGTCTGCAGCCACACAGCTAGTCAGTGTAAAGCTGGGATCTGAACCCAGGCAAGCTGGCTCAGATACCCAGTGGTACAGGATTGAGGGGCAGTTCCATCCTCATTCAGTCTCATGGGGACTTCTTTTGTACTCCACATATATCGTGGCCCTCCATTTGCTACAGCCAGGCAAGGTAGCTCTGTTCTTCAGTAGGGTCCAGGCTGGAAACAACTGGTGTATCACCTCCCACATCAGGGGGCAATGTCGAGAGACAAGTGCCTGGGGTTCGAATACCAGCACCAGCACATTCTGCTGAGGGACAGGAAACCCAATTACTCCAAGACTGTTGAGAACTGGAAGATTCGAACTGGCGTCTTAGAGGTTGTGGAAGGTGGTTGAGGTTTTAGGGTCAGCAAACTGTCCCAAAGCCTGATTCTATTGAGAAAAAAAGAGGCAACCTACAGGGCATGGTGACCTATGCTCAACTCAAGCAAGGGTCACTCCTGTAATCACAACAATTGGGAGGCTGAGACAGGAGGATTTCTATGTGTTCAAAGCCATCCTAGGCCATACAGCAGATTCCAGACCAGCCTGGTTTACAGCGTGAAGCCCTGTCTCAAATTAAAAACAAAAAATAAGAAACAGGGAAAAAAGGATCAGTTCTTCTTCAGGGGCGTATTAGTAACTTTCCAGGTTGCTGGACAGATACTTGACAAATTGGTTTAAAGACTACAGCTGAGGGTCCATCACGGTGGCGGAGGGTGTGGTGTAGGGGACCTGGGGCAACTGGTCACATTGCGTGTCATCTGCCATCAGAAAGGAGAGATGAATGCCCATGCTCACTAGCTTTCTCCTTCAAAACCTTAACATTTGGTGTGTGTGCGTGTGTGTGTGTATGTGTGTGTGCACGCACGTGTGTGTTTGTGTGCTCACATGTCACGGTGTGCATGCAGAGGTTAGAGGACAACTTGTGGGACCCAGTTCTTTCCCAACACAAGGGTCCTGGGGAGAGGATTCAGGCTGTCTGTCAGGTTGGCCGCAGGCATCCTTACTGCTGTCTCAGCAACGCCAGCCTTCCCCCTTTTAATCCAGTCCAGCTCCCAGCCCGGGGAATTGGTGTGACCCATATTTGGGATGAGTCTTCCCACTTCGACTAACCTAATCTAGATAATCTGTCACAGGTGTGCCCCGAGGCTCGTCACCCAGGTGAATCTGGATCCTGTCAAGTTGGCAATATTGGCCGTCACAAGAGGCCAACTGCAGCCACCAGCGTGCCGAGTGTCCTCATCTATAAAAAGGTAACAAATGACTATGCTCTTGATTCGCAGGTAGTTCTGGGAGGCTAATGCCACAATTGATATTCATTCTGTACTCTGCACGCCCATCACGCACGCTAAATAAATGCAGGTGCCATCCTGTGGCGCATGGGTGAGAGGGAGTGGAGGGGTCACCAGCCTGCGTTCCTGCCAGGTGTTATGGCAGGCAGCTGTGGCTCTTCCAACCCTCAGTTTCTCCCTCAGAGAAAGGGACTGAGAGTGATGTACAGTGTGATAATGTGTGTTCTCGGGCAGGCTCCCTAACAACAACCCTTGGCTAGTGACCCCCAGTGCACACGTAACAAGAAGCCACTTAGCTTTCTGCTCTTGTCCCTCTCAGCAAGAGTTGACCGGACTGTCCACCCGAGGATTGCCAGACTGAGGACCCTTGGCTGGTAGACATCTAGCCGCTGGCAGGCACAGACCCCACACTAGAATGACCAGCTGCCCCGGGAAAAGCTAGCCAGGGTCCTGTCAGTGTGCACAGGGGACAGGGGGAAAGAAAGTCTGCTTTGCCTGTCAGGAGAGAGCCTCAGGGCTGGCCAGCACCTCTGGAGACCTGAAGCACCTATGTCTACCAGACCTTCAATGACAGCATTATTATATACGTTTGTCAAAATACTCGCTTTATTGTTTCTCCTGGATTTTTTTGTTCTTTCTCCTATATCTGTTCTATTTTCCAGATCAGTATGGTTTCTTACAATAGGCATTATGTTCTTTAATTGCTCTGGGAAGGAGTTTCCTCTATGAAGACAGGAAATGACTGAATCAGATTTGGCATAGGGGCCTGTGAGAGGCCCCTTAAGGAGTTTCTCAGTGACAAAGGGTTACCTTGAATATCTCTTGTTGATCTACATTCATTAGTCCAATGCCTGCTTTGCCACAACTTCTCCATAATCCAGAAGGGAGGGGCAGTCTATTTGGATTATGCTTAAAATAAACATTGTTTCTAGGAATGCCCTGTTCACAATCCCTTTTAAGGTGACCTAGTTTGCCACAATTATAACACTTGACATTTCAATTTTTCCTCAAACCTCTGGAAATCACCTCTCCTATCCAAGTATCATCATGGTTTTAAGATTCAATATTGATTATATCTCAGATCCCTTCCTCCACAGGAACTGACCTTGCCTTTAAAGGCCTAATTATCCTTTTGAATTGAGAATTAGCATTTTCAAAAGCCAGAGATTCAGTTATTACTTATCTAACTTCTAAAAATAATTCTATTTAATGCTGAAGTCAATCTCTGTAAGAAATCCATGAAGGCTTCCACTGGGTCCAGTATAACTTTAGTAAATGGCTGAAATTTCTTTCCCACTTCTCCAATTCTGTCCCAAACATTCAGAGCTGGTGCACAGCATAAAGTCAGGGCATGGTCATCATATAAAGATTGCCTTTCTATAGTAGTGTAATTTCCTTCTTCAAGAAGTCGATCTTGGGAGATTTCCACACCTCTAGCTTTGCTGTGCTTTTCAATGGTCTTAGCCTCTTCTCTGAACCAAGTACTCCCTTGCAGTTGTGGACAAGGCTCTAAAACAGCTTTAACCAAGTCTATCCAGTCTTTGGGGACAAACCGACTATAAGTTTAACATTTGCTTCACAAAAGGTAAATGCATGTCATATGAGACTATTGCTTCCTTGAATCTCCTTAAATCCAACATTTCCACAGGAGTTCATTTAACTCTTGCACAACCTTGGGAATATCTATGATTTGGGAATATCTCTCTTACAATTGTTCCTGTAAGGTTACTGGATATATTAAAGTTGGCTGTTTGAAAACCTTAGGTTGTTCCTCTCTAATCTTAAAATGCAATGCTGAAATTGGTTCTCCCTTAAATCCCTCTATCTGGATCTGAACATCTCTATGATCTGTTTTATTAAGTTTTTCTAAGGTCTGTATCTTGGCAGTCAAACCCAACAACTTTTTAAGAGATAAACCAAGAATTATCAAAACAACTACAAGGGTTATCAAAATGATAATTAACAGTATGGCAATCCCAGTTAAGTTGATTATCCATTCATTTAATTGTTCCATTTTTAAATAATGCAATTATGTAATCATACAGAGACCTAACTTTCTCTGTTGTAACTGTGTCTTTCATTTTTAACATGAAAAAATAAGACTCTTCCTTTTCACTAATTCCTCCCTTACAAATCACCAATTTTCTCACCAAACCTGCCACCGATGATGATGAAGATGTGAGGCTGATTGCTGCTGAGTAGAACAACCTGGTTTGGCAGCAGCCTGAGCAGGGGGTTCAGGGAAAACCCATCAAGAGAGAAGAAAGGAGAATATAGTCAGTAGAGCAGTGACTCCAACCGTGTGTAGCTCCGGCCTATGCCCATAGCTGTCAAGCCACAAGCAAATGACTTTTTTGTGAATATGTACCCCAAAATTTGGGCACCAGATGTAGCATGAATAATAAAAATCCAGAGACAGATATTGGGGTTCAAATGAAGATCAGAAAAGCAAAGCATCCAATCACTAGTTCTTACTTCTACCTCAGACCAAAATGGGTGATCCTAACTCCACAAGCACTCAGACTGCAATGTTCTCCACCAAAACTCAGACTGCGACCCCGAGCTCCTGTCTCCTCCCGTTCCTCTCTGGTGCTGGGATTAAAGGCATGCACCCCCACCACCCAACCTCTGTGGCTCCCTAGTGTGGCTGCTGGGATTAAAGTTGTCCATCACTGCCTGGTCTGTATGCCTGACTAGGGTAGCTAGCTTTGCACTCCGATCTTCAGGCAAGCTTTATTAAAACACAAATAAAACATATCACTATTCTCTACCAATGGCCCACACTCCAGTGCTCCTTCCTTCCCTTTTACTACTGGAATGGGAACATAAGATTCCCCATTTTCCAGTTTGGAGCTACTATGACAAAGTGTTCTGAGCACCTCTCACACAAGTTTTTTTTATGACAATAAGCTTTTATTTCCCTCTGGTAAATATTTAGAAATGTAATGACTGAGTCACAATATAGGTATATGTTTGATTTTTATAAGTTATTGATATATCTTTCCACAACGTGGTTGCATGATTTATTACACTGCATTGTATCATTTTATCCCCACTATAAACGAGCATTCCAGTTGCTCCACAGCTTTGTCAACATTTACTGTTGTCGGTCTTTGTCAAGCTCCTGACTAACGTGTAATGGCGTCTCATTGTGGTTCTAGTTCACATTTCTGTGGATAGGAGCCTCTTTCTCCGCATGGACGCAGGTCCCTTGTCAGTCCTCTTGGCAAAACAGAGTCATGTTCTCTAGGTGCATGGCAGTTCTGCTTATGCCCCCCAACTGTTGGGCACAGTGAGCAGGATCCACTCCTCAAAGAACCATCTTTACACTAAAGAAAAGTGCATTTCCCATGCTTGAGCGTAGCCTCTGCTGTCAGATCATCCGACTTCTGATCCAAGCTTCAGCCTGTGCCAGCTGACTGACAGCAGATAAACCACAATGTTTCTAAGTCTTTGTGTTCCCCAAATCTATGCCTAGGTTTGTGATTTGATTGCACATCAGTTGCCTTGTTTATATCTGATTCAAAAAGTTATAGACTATTATTTTTTAAATATTTAATTTTTTCATTACTTTAAAATTATGTGTAGGTGTGTCTGTGTCTACATGTAGGTACGTGTATATGAGCATGAGTGTCCTTGGAAGTCAGAGTCATTGGCTCCCCAGGAGCTGGCATTATAGACAGTTGTCAGCCAAACTCTGGTCCTCTTAACTGCTGAGCCATCCTTCCAGACACATGCATCATTATTACTGATGAAAATTAAAAGTGTAAGGTTGCCATAACCTTCACTTAGAGAACTATTATTAATACTTGGTACATACTTTGTATAGATTTTTAAAAGTATAGTTGACAATACATTCAATATACAATTGAATATTCTCTTTCCTATATTTAACACTAAACCACTGATATCTTCTCGTCATTGTATATTTTTATGTTTTTAAAGTCTATATGTTTTTAATTAATTAATTAACTGAGCAATTAATTAACTGGTTAATTAATTAACTTCTTTATTTGTGGTGACAGGGTTTCACTGTGTCACCCTGGCTATCCCAGAACTAACTTCTAGGCCAGGCTGGCCTGCAGTTCAGAGAGATCCACCTGCCTCTGCTTCCTGAGCCCTGGGAATAAAGATGCACACTACTATGCCTGGCAACTTATTTTATTGAACGTTTTGTTGGAGATAGAGTCACATATAGTCCAGGGTAGCCTTGAGCTCACAATGCAGCAGAGGCAGGCCTTTAACGCCAAGTGCTGGGATTACAGGCCTGAGTTAGCACGCGAACTCTCAGTTTTGAGCTAGGCTCTCACATAACCAGCTGGCCTCAGACTAGCTCGCTAGCACAGGCTTGATCTTGGAGTCGCAATCCTCCTGCCACAGCCTCTCAAGGGCTGGAACCACAGGTGTGAACCACAGTGTGACACAGCCTTGTGTCATATATGCCAGCAGCAGATACCCTACGCTTGCTCACACTCAGGAACGTGACAAAGTAGTTGGATCTGAGAGCGGTATCTATCTCCAGACACTGTCTCAGACCCAAGCGACTCTGGGTGAGTATCGACCCCTTAGGACGTTGGGAAGGTCTCTGGCAAATATTGCAAATCAGAGCACCAAGTTAAAAAATATCAATTCAGTTTTCCTTGACTCTAAAAGGAATGCAGGGAACATGGAGCAAAGCACTTCCTGGATTCACAGGAACATGAAGTGGAAGCTGACCATCCCCTAGCCCACCGGTGAAGGGCGAGGACATCCACCACACACTAACATGTATATATTAGCATGAGGCTGGGAGGGCACCCTAAGGCTCCTCCATGCCCAGGTCCAGTCCTAGGCCCACCCTGTTAGTCATGTGATCTTGGAGAAGGTAATTAGCCTTACTGCGTCAGGTGTCCAAAGACTTCAGTCACTCACTCTTTAGAGGGTTTTTCAAATGAGGACCTGGTTCTGAAGCTGATTGGACACAGCCTCATCCTATGAACCCAGAGTACTATGGCCTTCCTGATGGACAGCAGACTCCACGGTTCTCATCTTGGAGACAGTGGCTCACCTGGACAGATGGGGAATTGGCATGCGTGACCCATGCAGACGGATGGCTCATGCCAAGTTACCTAACACTCACCCAGCTAGGTGTGGCTTCCTGGGGACAGGTGGGTGTCTGGGTGTCACTCACTGACTGGAGACACAAGCCGTAGTCATCATGTCCCTGTTGAGAAGTGGGGCATGGGGGTTTGCCACCGCACGACTTCCTAGTGAACCGATATGGGAACTTCTTCAGCATGGGATTGCAAATTGAGGCTGTTTACCTGGGGACAGCAAATAACTGTGGCAGGTGACCTGAGCCTCGGGCGTGCAAACCTTCCCTGGGGAATTCCCCTCCGTCTGCTTGCCAGACTCCGGTCCCCATGGAGATGCTTTACCTGTGTGGGTTGATTTTAGTCAATGCTATACACTAAATCCCGAGGTGCTCTCCTCCCGTGTTTACACTCTGCAGGCTTCTCTCCTCCAGGAGGAGGGGCCCAGACCACATGTTTGGTTTATTTATTTACGTATCTGCACATCTGGCCAGGGTTGCATGGTGATTCATTTTGAGAGAGGTGTATCAGATGGGCCAGCCTCCAAGAGGAGTCAGGGAAAGAAGGTCTGGATCCCAGAATTACCTTTGAAGTTCCCTCAGAGGCAGAGTACCCCTCCCCTTTTCTCCCTCCCCTCCCCTCCGTTTCAACTTCCCTTGCCTCCCCTCCTCTCCCCTCCCTTTCTCTCCTCTCCTCTCCTTCTTCTCTCCCCTCCTTTTCCCCTCTCCTCCTCTCCCCTCACCTTCTCTTCTCCCCTCTCCTTTTCTCTCCTCTCCTCTCCCCTCCCTTTCCCCTCACCTCCTCTCCCCTTCTCTCCTCTTTTCCCCTCTCCTTCCCTCTCCTCCTCTCCCTTCTCTTCCTCCTCTCCCCTCCCCTCCTCCTCTCCTTTCCTTTTTTTCTCCTCTCTCCCCTTCTCAACCCTTCCCCTGAGTTGCCTCCCTGAAAACCTCACTCTGACTCTTCTGAATGCTGGTCTTTGGAGAGACGGGGTGACTCAGGGTGAATCCTCCAGAAAACCCCACAGGCTCAGCGTGCTTTGTGGACCATAGCTACTTTGCTAACCTTCTAGAACCCTGATTTCCTCATCAACAACATGAGCTGTTTCCTCTTGGGTGTTGTTTAAGGGTTTCAATCAAATCACAGGGCACATCACACCTGCCTGGGCCTTCGCAATGCCACAATGCCGTTCCCGCTTTCTGAAGCACCATCCCCTTCGCCCACCACAGCCCCAGTTCCTCAGTTTGGTTAACACCCACAAGCCTTCTTGCGTGGCTTCGGTGCCATTTCTTCAGAGAACACCCCGCTTAGTTCAATGGCCAATTAAAAGCTCCCACAGTCCTTTGTACTTTTCCTCCCGGGCCTCCTGCCAGTTGTAATTTGGGGAACCCTTTGTTTCATGTCCTCTGCCTGGGGCCAGACTGGGAGCGCCGGAGCAATGGCCGCAACTCTGTGTCTCACCTTCCACCTCAGCTCCTCACGCAGGCCTGACACCCTTGGACCCTTGGGGAACAGTAGAATTCTTTCCATGAACTGGGAGATGGTGATCTATGGTTACAAACCCCCTAGCATACACAAAAGACCCTTGCACTTGGTATTTTGCCTGATAGGGATTTGGCCAAGGCCAAGGCCTGAAGTGGCTCAAGCCAACGGGCTTCTGAGTTCCCCTGGGACAAGTTGGGGTTCAGTCAGTTCCCTGATTCAGTGGTCAGATTAGGGGTGTGCAGGCTCAGACAAGCCAGTTCTCAGCTTAGACCCCTGGGGCAGGCCAACCCTGTGCCTCACCCAGGCTGCCAAGGCCGCAGCATTCACAGGTTGCTACACGTCCAGCCAGACGCAGCAGGTTGCTCTCTGGACACTGTAAGCCTACCAGCCTTCCATCTTAACTGAGGAGAACCAGGCTGGGGAGGGTGGGACTCTCCATGGACCCAGCCTGACATGCTAGGGAGGACCTCCTTGCCCCAAGTCACACTGAGGGTGAAAAGAAAGCCAACAGCAGTGGCCCATGATGGCCACTCTTCACGGAAACTTAGAGCAGGCCAGACACCTGTGCCATAGACATGACAAACAGGCAGCAGCTAAGCAGGCCCTACTGTGTCCCAGGCCCGTGTCAGACTCTGGATTACTGTCCTGAGTGGATGCTCCCTGCTCTGCCCGTGTGTAGCTAGAGACACGGGAAGCCGAAGAACTCAGTTGATGAAGCAGGTCAGAAAGTGACAAATGCCAGGACAGGGGGTGGGGTGGGGAGTGATATGGGACTAGGGGGGGTAGCCCTGTGATTTTAGCCAGTCTGGCTAAAAAAAAGGGCCCTCTCCCACCATCCCAGAAAGTGGCCCTGTGTCACTGCGGATAACCATTTTGTGTATATGTATATAAACACGTTCATGTGTGTACCCGTGTATGTGCAATCAGGCATTGATGCTAGGGGTCTTCTTTGGCCACTCTCCACCGTATTTATTTATTTATTCTGAGCCAGGGTCTCTCGCTCTACCTGGGACTCGCTGGTTGGGCAAGCTGGTTGGCCAATGAGCACCAGGGATTTGCTGGGCTCTACCTCCTCAGCACTGGGGTTATAGGTGCTCACGGGTCCTAGAGATCCAAATTAGGTCCCCCTGCATGAGCAGTTGCTGAACCAATTGAGCTGTCTCTACAGCCCTTCACATTAACCCTCTTAACTCCTAGAGTCGCTACTATGACCACCCCATTGTCCGGATGAGAAGACTAAGGCCAGAAGAGGAGGGGCTTGCTTAGTGTATCTCTGCCTGTGAGGTTTGGACTCAGGCCTTTCTGATTCCAAAGCCTTAACTAGTCAAAAGACCCTGTTCCTGGCACCGAGGCCTGCCGTGGCCCTAGGAGAACAGACCCTACGGGACCTGGAGCTGCGGGTGATAGGGGAGCTGCTGGAGTCTCCTAGGGCCTTGGTTCTCCTACTGGACAAGTGTCTCCGCATCAGACCTGTTTGGGCTGGACAGCCCAGCCGCTGAAGTTCTTTTGTGCTTCTCAAAGGGCCTCCCAAGAGGGTTAACCACCCTCACATTAGTGCTAATTTGGGGATGACTTTCCTATTCAGCCAGGGACAAAGCCGGGTGTTTGCACAAGGCCGGAGGAACGGGACCAGGGACCACACGCACAGCACCGGCAGCGAGCGGTTGGATTCCCTGGCTGCCAGCCCTGTTCTCTCAGGCACCTGTTCCTCTCACACGTGGCTGGAAGTGCTCTGGGACTTTGTTCTGCTGACCTTCAAGTCTTGGCATCGGGCTCTTGATAAACGCCCTTTGAGGAGGAAGAGAAGCCCAAATCCTCTAAGGCCCTTGGACCTTGACTTGGTTATGGTTCCCCGCTATCACGAGGAAGTATTTGTAGAGCCTGGGAACGCAGCTCAACTATGAGCTTGCTGGGCATGCATTTAATCCCAGCGTGGGGTGCGGGGGGGGGGGGGGAGGAAACGAAATGCCTTTAACTGTGAAGACTGGAAAGCAGGGAAGAGTCCACTGAAGGGGGAAGCAGTTAAAGGCACAATAAATGCACAGCTCTCACACACAGACCCTTGGGAAGATGTTTGGGCCTAACTGTGGGCCAAGGACCGCAAAAGCTTCACACAACTTGCTCTTAAGTGAAAACCAAAAACAACACCTGGAAATGACTGGTTGGGCAGGCCGGATGGCCAATGAGAAGGCTCAGTCCTCTCGTCCAGATGATGGGGTGGGAAGTACCAACTTCCAGAGTTAGCAAAATAATGTAGCCAATAGGATCCCATTTAGGTTAATGTAAAAACAACCCTGGCAACTGGGGAGACGGTTCATTTGGTAAAGTGCTTACCACATAAGCATGATGGCCCAGATTTGATCCCCAGAACCCTTTAAAGCTACAGCAGTGGCATGTCTGTCATCCTAGCACTTGGGAGGGAGAGACGGGAGTGGTGGCTCTTGGTGTCCACTGGTTTAACTGAATCCGTGGACTCCAGGTTCAGTGAGAGAAGCTGCCTCAAAATAAGGTGGGGGCGACTGCTAAGGAAGGCAATCAATAATGACCTCTGAGTACATGTGCACGTACACCTGTACACATACATATGCACACACATATACACATTTACACACACACATATATATACACATACACACACCTACACACACATATATATACACATACACACATATTCACACATACACACACATGCACACACATATACACATTTACACACATACACATATATACACACACACACCTACACACATTCACACATAGACACACATATACAAGCATATACACACAATATACACATACACACATATACATACATACATACACACATGCACACACATGTGCACAGACACATGAAGCCTCCAAAAAGTGCAGGCCTTTGCTATGGGTACAAATGTGTGTGAGTCGGAGCAAGATTACAAAATGACATCACATTGATCAGAAAAGTGAGAAATACTGTACTTTAAAAATCAGCCTGAAGAGGAACCGTCAGAGTATAAAGAGGGGAGTGGTTATCTGGAGGTGGAATTAGAGAATAAGGGCAAATGTCTGCATTTTCTTGCTTGAAACGTTTTAACATATTAAATTCATATGTATGTGTCTTTGCATATGTGTGTGAGAAGTTGTGGTGCTTTGAAAAAATAAGGCCCCCAAAGGGAGTGTCACTATTAGGAGGTGCAGCCTTGCTGGAGTGGGTGTGGCCTTGCCGGAGGAAGTGTGTCACGGTAGGGGTGGGTTTGCTCCATGTGACATTCAGTCCACTTCCTGTTGCCTTCTGATCAAGATGTAGCCAGCATCATGTCTGCCTGCAAGCCACCATACTCCTCACCATGATGACAATGGACTGAACCTCTGAACTATAAGCCACCACCTCAATTAAATGTTTTCCTTTATAAGAGTTGCTGTGGTCATGGTGTCTCTTCACAGCAACAAAAACCCTGACTAAGACAAAAGTCAGCCTTTAAAATATTTTCTTCTTGCAGTGCTAGGGTTCAAACTCAGTACCCCCAGCATGCTAGGCAAGCACTCTCCCACTGACCTACAATGCCAGCCCAGAGAGAAGAACTTCTAAGAATTTCCACTCTGGCCCATTCTGTCCCTATTGGCAGTAGTTATCCCATGAAGTTGCAGAACTGCAGCAAATGCAGAAGCATGGCTCCTTGGAGCAAAACCAGCACTTTCGCCAAACAAGCAATCTGTCGCTGGTGTTTGGCTGTTTCAGTGCATCTCACTTAACAGAAATCCTGTGCTCTAACTCGTGTGGAAATGAAGTTTGCCTGACACGCATTTTCTTGGACCACAATTTTCCTATAGTTAAGAACACACATTTGAGAGCTGTTTGTGTGTGTGTGTGTGTGTATGTGTGTGTATATGTGTGTGTATGCTGCTGTCCTGTGTCCCGTGTCTGAGAGCATGTTTATGTGAAAACCAAAGGGCAACCTAGGGCATCTGTCTTCAGGCAGCTTCCAACTGTGCTTTCTGAGACAAGATTTCTCACTGACCTGATGCTAACCAGTGCTGGGTTCTGGGGATGGAACAATAACAAAAAAATTTACGTACGCAGATCTTCCGAAGGACTCCTGCTCATGGCGTGGGAGCCAAGAGAAGGAAGGATGGTGCTGTGTTTGCTCTTAGTGGGGCTTGACTCAGGGTAGTAAAGCCTTGGCTACTCTGTGTGCAAACGGTGGTCAGTCTGAGGGCCACAAACAAACATGCTAGCAAGCTGGTGACATGCGAGGTTGATCAAGATTTCAAAATGATTGCATTTTGTTTATAAATACAATATTTCTATGAAGCAATCTGGCGAGAAGCCACTAAAGCCTTGGGGGAAGCAAGGTGGTCTGTGGGGTAGGAACAGAAGCTATGGATCTGAGGCCATCAAGCGTCAACTGTGTGGACTCCAACCTTCCAGAAGCTTCTCAGAAGACTGTTTGGCTGCTGTCGTCCCTTGACCCCTTGGTGTCAATGCCCAGCCACTGGCTACCTTGAGGATGTCAGCATCTGGTTTCCTCCCTTTGGCATGGCTGTCGGGTTTCTGTAAAATAGCTGGTATAGTGCCTGGCCTGGAGGTGCTCAGAAAACAGCTATTGTTAGACTGGCGATTTCCCTCCGTTCTGTATAGGGTGGGGGTGTTTGGCCAAGGAATGATGGGGAAGGAGCATCTCAGTTCATGCCCCCATGGTGCTCATTTGTCCCTCTCTGACTCTTCAGGCAACTAACCTAAAGTCAAAAGCGACACTCAATAAAATGATTTCATCACCTAGAGCCAAATCGGAATACTTCCTTTTTGAAAGGGAGGCCCCCATCCTCTGGTCTCTGTCATGTCTGATATGGCCTGGGTCCCCACTTTCCACCTGGGACTCACAGGGCACTCTTCCACAGGATCTTGCTGGGGTGTGGCTGACAGGTGGGGGCAGGGAGACTGGGTGGCAACTCACCCAGGGCAGGGCAGTGCCTTCCTCCCAGCTCAGCACACAGCCTGGCACGGATCAGCACCCTGGGAATGGCTAAGCTGAAGAGAAGAGGCCCAGACCAGCAAATGAATGGAAAGAGATTCCTTCCTGACCACAGCTGGAAAGGAAACAAAGGATACACAATGCCAGCTGGCACGGAGTCCGCCGTCCCTGAGAAGCTGCCGGCTCTCACAACAGTCCTAGAAAACAAGTGCTGCTGTCCCCATTTCACAGAGGTACAAACTGAGGCTCTCAAAAGCAAAGTCACGTGTCCCAGGTCACGTGACTCATTCATCGTTGGGGGCAGGTAGGCTTGAACACATATGGCTGTCTCCAGAGGCTGCCCTCTTTTAGGTGAAGTCGCTCCCTGACCTGTTTCTTTGGGAGGTGATCAACCAAAGCGATGGCAGCTCAGAGCTTCTGGGCCTGGGCCCAGGCTTCTCAGCCAACCTCCTCCCAGGGCTCTACTGCCCCTTCTCAGCAATTCTCTCTATCCATTCCTTAGCACTTCCTTCCTGCAGCCAATGCCGTGCCCAGCCCAGCAACTCCCTCTTCCCCGAAATGTGTTCCTGTCCTTAGGCCCCTGGGCAATTCCTTCTTCCTACTCAAGTCCATCCTGGAGCTGCCCTGCCCATGCCACCCTCCTGCCCAGGCCTGTGAGGATGGCGCTCACCTTATCCACCTCTGGGCTTCAAATACCAGCTCTCTAACCCCTATCGCCTCCCTCCCAACTCCAGAAATTCCCAGCCCAGATCTAAGGCACCAGACTATGAAGTTCATACTCTGGTCCCCACTGCCCAGCACAGTCCCTGGCCTTAAGAGTGTGTCGAAGTGACCTGCTCCCTGAATCCAACCCAGCACCCTGCCGACAGACAGACAGACAACAGCATGCTCCTGCATCTGCATCTTCCATACTAGAAATTAGGACACCCTCATTCTGTATCCTCTTCCATCATAGCTCACACTCTAGGTACTAGTCCCTCCATCTAGATTCTAGAACATTCCTCGGTGGCTCTAAGCATCTAAGCACTCCCTTCAAACCCAGCTCAGTGTTTCTGTCCCTGGAAGCCTCCTGGCTCCTTTGCTGTACTATATGGGCCTGTATGTCTCTCCTCTGGTGACCCCTGATGGCAGGGACATATCAGATCATTTCAGCATCCTCAGGATCAATTCTTTTGATTTTAAAGTATTTATAGGATTGGCATCTTCATTCAAAAGAAAAATCCAGGACTAGGGAGATTGCTTAGTGATTAAAGCATGAGGCTGATTTCAGATCCCCAAGAACCCACATAAACAGAGTGAGCCTAATAGCACACATGTAATTCTTAGAAAGTGGAGCCAGGAGGTCTCTAAGCAAACTCACTGATGAGACTAGCCGTTATCTGTGAGCTCTGGGTTCAACCAAGGGACCCTGCCTCAAAAGTAAGGTGGAAGAGTGACCGGGGACGAGTCCCGACATCAGCTTCGGCTTCCACATACACGCACAAACATATGCATCCACACAAGCATGCATGTATACCCACATACATGCAGACATGCATATGCACATGAACATATACTCGTAGACGTGGGAAAGGAAAATAAAAATCTGTTTATCTCCATTATAAAAGAGACACAAAGAAAGTGGGCTTAGGGTTTTGTTTGTTTGAGACAAGGTGTTATCACATAGCCCAGGCTGTCCTAAAACTCATACTCCTCCTGCCTCAGCCACTTAAAGATGGGGATGAGAGCTTAGAGCGCAGCTCTGCGCTGGGTGGAAAGGGCCAACGGTGTCAGTGTGCTCCCTTCTGCTCTGCCCGAGACCGACCACGGTGGACTCAGCGTGGAACCGAGAAGGAGGTTGTGGATTGGCAAAGACTTGCAGCGCGGTCTGGAGCCAATCACCTTGAGAACCCAGAAGAATGAGTTCATTCCCTAGAGTGGAATCCAATGGACTTCTCTGGAAATAGGACGTTTCCAGGCTTCGGATCAGGATCCGGGGGTTCATGCCGCAGCCTGGCCAGTGGGACCTCAGAAAGCAGAACATCATTGTTCTCCTCCTAGCCAGGGCCCTGGGTTATGGTGCGGGGTGGGTGGGGGAGGGGAGCCTGTCTGACCTGCCCCTTTCCTGCAACCACACCGTCCATACTCAAGTAGCTGCAGACAGATACAGGCCAGCCTGCTGCGGCAGCGGGAAGACAGCTCTGACCTTCTCTGTGCATTGGCTCAGACCCTCGGTTCACTCACCTGCCAGATGTGATTATAACACATGTATGCTCACGGGGTAGAGAAGCCACATAGCAAGGAGTCAGGTATGTCCACACTCCCCCTTGGAGGTCTGGGCCCTTTGCCATCTGGCTCTTGAACAGTCTACCTGCTGTCTTTGAGCCTCAGTTTCCCCATTTGTGAGAAGAGGGTTAAAAAACAGCACTTAGTAGGGCTAATACATGCAGGACCTGAGCTGGCCTGGACACACTGTGCGTACCTGAGAGACGGGTGCTATCCTGCTGGGCCACTGGGATGGGTCCTTCAGATCATGGCCAGAGTCTGATGGGTAAGAGTAGTGCTGGGTGACACTGTTATTTAATATGAATTTGGCTCAGATCCACACATTACATATGTGCTCTTGGGAGGGAACCAATAAATACCTGAACGGAAACCGGAGGGCTTTGTCTCACTCTGCCAATCTCTTGGGAAAGGGATTACAGCTACCTCTTCCTGTGGATGGGGGCTCTGAGGTACACAGTCCTCGATGGGCCGTGCTACCCAACTCAGATCCAAGTATTCTTCCAGCTTGCCCCCATCTGGCCCGCCTCCGAGCCCTGTGATTGCCCATCCATGCAGAGATATGACCTGACCCCCTGAACCGCAAGCTGTCCCAATGCCCCGGGGGTCCCTGGTGTGACGGAGGCACCATAATTACAGCTTTCATGGAGGAAGTTCCTGCTGCGTCCTTCCCCTGCCCCTCCCACCTAGGTGTGCCCTGGAGCCCATGTCAACCCACGTTGACTGATGGCACATGCGAGTAGCCCTTTGTGTGAAGTATCTCATCTAATCCTCTTGTCCCCCAGTCTCCAGAGCAGCAAGGCTAGGCTTGCCAGCACACCTCATGCTTACTTCAATACCGGATCCAAGGTCTTTTGGGCTCTGTGAGCAGAGACCTGAACCTCTGGCCTGGTTTATATCCCCAAAGTACAAAAATCAGGCTGTAACCGCACAGTTAGGAAGCAGATGCAAAGGGCCTGAGCAGGGTCCTGTCTGGCACTGTGCTACCCTGACTGTAGTGCCCCCTCTCTGAGCTTGGGTTTCTTCCTGGGCCTATTGTGAGTCTAGATACAGTAGGTGTAAGTGTCTAAAGCTGCCTGAGGCAGAAAGGATCAGCAAAGGTCAGATGACAGCCCTCTCTATAGCTGTCGTTAGCCTATATTGATGAAGGGCCCAGAGGTCACTGTCTGTATGGATACAACATCAGGACTTTAGGGAGCTTCTAGGTGTTGGGCAAGCTAGGTGTGATGTGTGATGGGACATTTTCCAGTTTCATCCAAGTCCCAAATGACAAAAGTGAATTTCAGTTTTGCTGATGTTAAGTCTCCTTAGTGAGCCTTAGGATCACTAGTAAATAATAGGGCAGAGCCGCTGATTTGCTGTGTGAGTGGAGTCGGGAAGCAACCCCCCCACACACACATACATACACGAAGTTCTCACTAGTCCTTTCTGGGTTTCTTTTCCTTCCCCTAGGCAGGGAATTGGGGAGGGGGGACACTTCCCTAGGCAAAGTGTTGAATTCCGTGTTACCCTGTGACCCACTTCCCTCTGTGTGGGTGACTGTGTGGCGGTCCCCTCCCTCACCTTGCTCATCCATGACAGCCTGGGTGGTGAACTTCCCTCCCCTCCATGGCCCCACCCCCACCCAGGAGGGCCCAGTGACTATGCGGGTCCTGTGTGTCTCTTAGTAACAGACAGGTCAGAGACATGGGGGTTCCTTGGTAAGAGCCCCCTTCCTCTTGAATGTCCTCTCTTGGTACTTTTATTGGTAATTTATAGTCTTGCAAAGTGTCAGAGAGGATGGAGCAGCTGTGTTTTCTTCACTGGAACCAGAAAGGGATACGGACCCAGAGATGCACCTGAAGTCAACACGGCCTTGACTACCCAGGGCCCGAGTGGCCATTTCTTGTCTCTAGAGGACAGGAGCTGGCATACCTCTCCACTTTAACATTCAGAGGCCCCGGAGTTGACTCCGTAGATTGCAATGTAGTAGGTTGGTTGTTTGTTTTGTTTTTTGAGGGGGGCTCACTCACAGTTGGCCAATACCCCACCAGCCCTCAAAAGAATGCGTGTTCTCCCCCTTGGTGGGAGCCCTGGAAGTCATCTCTGGGTTGCTTTCCCAGAAGGTATTTTTCCTCCGCCTGAGCTGAGGAGGGGAAGGGACGTGATTCCAGTCCACAAAGAGTCCCCTCTATTCACTCAGCGCCGGTGCTGACAGGAGCGCATGCTCAATGAAACAGGTGGCAGGCCTGCGAGGAGCACTGTCCGCTGACTCAGCTCACCCACTCTTTCATCTCGGGCCCTGACTTACCAGCAGCGTTTAACAAGGGAAGATGGAGGAGTTACCCTCTCTGGGCGGCCACCTTGAAAGCCCTGTGTTTTCACAGAGTCCAGGAGGGCTGGGGGTGGGGCTGTTTCTGGTTGTATCAATAATTTACCAGGTGTGCCTAAGAATTATTGCTTTGGTCATGAAAGTGCACAGCAAAAGAAAATTAAAAACCTTGATGGTTTCTTATTTGGGATCGTGTGTGTGTGTGTGTGTGTGTGTGTGTGTGTGTGTGTGTGTGTTGTGAGATTGGGGAGGGGTTAAGATTTTTAAAGTAGTAGCATTGATTGGTAAAGGGATACGGTTTTAAACTTTGGCTTCTATATTGCCTTCAGTCATTTGGGAAAAAAAAATTTGAAATAAAAATAAATCAATCAGTAACGGTGAAGCCTAGGATATCCCTGATAAATCCATGTCCAGGGTTATTCCCGTTCTGTTAAAAGAGTGTGTCAGGGTCCAGTCCCCTCAAACCCAGGGAGGGAGGCTAAGAAGAAAGAGTCCTTCCCATATGGGACTCCATGTCATTGTTTTTCTAGGTCTGGCTCCTGCCATCACGGGAACTGTCACAGAAATAAGTGGGGAAGGAGTGGCCGCCTTTCCATGGCCACAAAATATTTGCCCGCCCATCTCCTCTTTTCTGTCCCGAGAGGCCCTGCTACTAGAATCGCTGTGCAGTTCCCAGAGAGGGTTTTGTTGGCAGCAATGTGCCACTGAGCCTGTGCCTGCCCAACATTGCAGAGATCCGACCCCAGGACAGCAAGATGCCGTCAGCGTGCTCTCTTCTGGTCTTCACCTGTCCCTCGGCAGGAGCAACAAGACCCTGGATTGAACCTTCCCTGTCCCCTGGTGCCTCCCGCCTGCCCACACAGCCCAGGTTCCTTTTTTGTGGGCTGCATTTTGGACTGAGAGGCCTCGGGCTGCAGAGGGAGGTGACAGCTAGGACACTTCCACCCCAAGTAAGCCTTGGATGAGGAAGAGGGTTGGGCAACACTGGGGACCCACCCTCAGCTCACTACTAACAAGAGCCTTTGGGGAAATTTGCCAGCTCTCTGCTGGCAAAAGCGATTGCACCTGGCTCTCTGAAAGGGCAAGCAGGTAAACTGAGGCACAAGCAGCCAACACCCAGTTCCCTAACACCAGAGAAGAAGATAAGTTACCTAGCAAAACAGGGACAGACCAGGAGTTCCAGAAGAGCCACGCTCAGCAATCAATCAGCGTCTGTGTCAAGCCCAGGCCTGCGGTGGGTTCAAGCAAAAGAAAATGTCTTTTTTGGCCAATTGGGATCCATGCCCCAGTTCATCACTGAATTGTGTGGACTTGGGCAAAGGGACCTAGGTAGGTGCCCACTACTTTGGATGGTGAGGAGGATGAATGACCAGATTGTGGGCAAACAGGTCTTGAAACAATCTCTGGGCAGCACGTGGGCCTGCGGACCATGTTTTGTGATTGCTCTGTAGCTCAGTGGTAGATCAAAACCCACCACAAAGAGGAAGACGCTTTATTCTGTTTAATGAAGATTCATCTCAAAGATTCCCTCCATAGCATGAATTTTTTTACTCGCAAGACAGAATTGTTGATAGAAAGTAATGATAAGATTGGCGTGAAGACACACACCATGAGGGGAGGAAAAGGCCCTTTGAGAAGCAGCTTCTTTCCTGGTCCTAGGGCCAGCCTGTCTCCTGCCCCTATGGGATTTGCCTGGGGGTGACCGGGGATGCCCTCTCAGAACCTCGGAGCTCTGCTGCACCCTACTGAAGCCACCGGCCACGTGTGGCTAATCACTTGCATATACTTCTTATTGTATCCGAGGACTTAAATTTTATATTTTCTTAAAGAATTTACGTTTCAATTTGGAAATCAAATAGGCAAACCACATCTTTATTGTTCTGACAGTACTGGTGTTGTCTTGTTCCTTGAGACATAATCCATGTCCTAACCTCACTGCTTTAAAGCAGAGATCGGTAGCCTTGGTAGAGCCACCAGGTTGTGAAGCCGCCATCACAGTCTAACTCCAAACCCCCAGGAAACCCCACTGCTGCAGACAGTCATTGCAATGCCCTCCCCACCCAAGCTCCTAGAACCACCAGTCTCGCTCCAGTCGCTACAGGTTTCCCCAGTCTGCACTGGGAGTTCTAAGCCAGCCTGGTCTACAGAACTAGTTCCAGGACAGCCGTGGCTACCTGACTAAAAAAGACAAAAAAGCAAAACAAAAACCCTAAATAAACAAACAAACAAAAGTTCATAGCCTGGCAGTAGTGGCTTTAATCCCTTGGGAGGCAGAGGCAGGTGGATCCCTGAGATTGAGGCCAACCTGGTCTACAGAATGAATTCCAGGACACAGGGGCTACACAGAGAAACCCTGCTTAAAAAGAAGAGGAGGGGGGGAGGGGCAACATAATCACATCATTCAATCTGTGTTTGTTTTGGGTTTGTTTGTTTTTTTGCTTTTTGTTTTGTTTTGTATTTTATTTTTTGTTTTGTCTTGTTTTTGTTTTTGTTTTTTTGATTTTCCATACAGGGTTTCTCTGTGTAACCGTCTTGGCTGTTCTAGAACTCACTTTGGTGTCTGTCTTTTTTCTACTTAGCTTTCTTTCTTTATTTCCTTCCCTTCTTTTGACACAGGTCCTCATGATGTAGCCCAGGCTGTCCTCAAACTCTATGTAGCTGCCTTGAACTTCTGATCTTCTTGTCTCTGCCTCCTGTGCGTTGGGCTTACAAGCAAGCGCCATTACTCCTGGTTTTTATGCCGTGCTGGGGGACTGAACCCAGAGCTTCACGAGTGCTAGGCTAGCAGTCCGCCAACTGAACTACACCACCAGCCTGACTAGTAAGTCTCCAAGGTTCTGTTGAACTTAACTCCTGTCTGTGCCTGTCTTTTTTTTTAAAAAAAGTTTATTTTTACTATGTGTGTTGATTGTCATGGGTGTCGGGTCCTCTGGAACTGGAGTTACGGACAGTCCTGAGCTTTCATGTGGTTCTGGAAATTGAACCCAGGACCTCTGGAAGAGCAGTCAGTGCTCTTAACCACTGAGTCATCTCTCAAGCCCCATGTGCCTGTCTTAACATTCCAAAAGAATGGGCATATCAGCTTTGGTTCATTGACTTATTCATCAACAGATGGACATCTGTGCGTGTCCATCCCTGGCTGCTTCCACGTCTTGGTTTCTGTCTCTTGAAACCACAGTATTCCACTGAGGGGTGCTGCAATGCAAACTGCAGATTTGAGATGTATACAAAAAAAGAGTATAAAGCACCCAATTCATTATTTATAGTCATACACTTTGGAATTCTTTTTTATAAATTTGGTTAAATAAAATTTTGCCCTTTAAAAAGAGAGAGAACGCCTAAAAGAAAACAGAGGAAGTGGGGAGTCTTCCTCCTAGAGCCCTACTTAGCTTACCCCACCCAAAAGTGACCCTGAGGGAGTGGGGACCCTTCCTCCTAGAGACTTAGTTCAGTTTACCCCACTCAAAAGTGGCCCTGATGTGAGGTGAGGGGCAGAGTCTGGGAGGAACAGTCATTCTGAGAGTCACTCGGCACCTAGGGGAGCCACAGAGAGGACAAGTTCGGGCAAGAGTGGGTAGATGACTTCCCCCTGGGAGGGGACCCATGGCTGGAATTATCAGACAAAGGGAATAATTGGAGCGGCCGATGACAGTGCCTTCAGCTGGCACCTGGCCTGGGATGTGCTGCGTGGCTGGCTCCTTGGGCTGCAGCACCCAGAAGCTCCTGGGCTCCCCTCCCAAGGGCAGCTAACATGAGAGGCTTTGTTGCCTCCAGACCCGGGGGCTAGTCCCTGAGCTACTCTGAGAGGCCAGGGCTCTGCCGTCACCAACCTGCTGTTCACTGTCCTTGGGCCAGGCGAGGAAACTAGACCAGACAGCCTATTCCCAGCTCCAACATCTCAGGGCTTGGAAAATAGTCCTGAGTCAGGAAGTCCTGGGATAGAGTCCAGGTTTTCTTTTTCCTAGTTGTTTAACACCTTTGCTTGCTTCCTACCTCCCAAGGGGTGACAAAAAAATTCTTCACGGACGCGCAGGGTCCTTGCCCAGACGGTGTGGCCAGCAGTTTAGAATCAATGTCCCAGTGACAGCAAGGATTTCAAACTGAGATAGTCCATCTCCTCGGACACCATGTACACTGGTCCCCAGGATGGGCAGGGGGTTCATAAGTCTTCCAGGAATGCTGGGAGGAGCGCAGAAGCAGAACTGGGTGACTGTCACATCTGGTGGACTGGGGGAAACCATGTCTAAAGACTGAAGCAACGAGTCCGGTACAACAGCCAAAATGGTGACAGTGTAAGACCCAGGCATCCCTTCCCAGAGCTTTCCTGAGTTTTATGTGGGTAGACAACCCACCAAACCCAGTCTGGGGGCTCAGCTACCCCTGCACTTCACCCTCTGCCTGGCAAGGCGGTGCCTCTGCCAAGCCTTGGCTTCCTGGGCACAGACTCTCTGAGTTTCATCCAGGAAAAATTCTTGGCTGGGGAGGTTTCGGGTTTACTGAGAATCGACTGTGTATGGACACTGAAGAAGTCAGGTGTGGCTCCCAAGATGGAGCATGAACACTTCTTGGGTGTCTGCTGAGGACGGAAAGTCTGAGGAGTGAGAGATACACGGGAATGAGAGAACCTCCACCTGCTACCCTCTCCCCGGGGAGCGCACAGCTTCTCCTCAGGAGATTCCATTGCTAAGAAGAATTGCTTGAAAATGAGCAATGATGGCAAAACTCAGTGGCAATGATGGTGTGGGGGTCAGGGCTGCAGGGAAAGGAACTGGGTCTCCTCATTCTGCAGGGCACTTTGATTTCATGTACGGAAAGTATCCATCCTTAGGGAAGGGGAGGAAGACCAGGGAAGGAGAGGATGAGAGACAGAAACAGAGCAGGTGAATACGGCCAAAGCCCTGCGCACAATAACCAAATACTGGAAAGATGATGCCCATGTGAACGGGTAAACTGAGGTATGGGCAACCCCATTGTCCAGTGGAGAAACCATAGGTTGCAAATGCTGGCCAGAGCACAGCAGCAGCGGGGTCACCTGGCCACCAGAACGTGCTGCAGTAATAGCTGGCCTCTACTGCCACCTTCATACCTTATCTCAAGCCTCATAACAAAGCCACAGTCTCTCTGCTCACTCCTGCAGGGGCGCTTCTGTGTGGACAGAACACTTTGGCAGAATTAAGAGTCAGGAGAGTGAATTCCTGCAGGGAAGTCTGGGTAGTAAGATTTTTATTTTTAAATTCATACTAGGAGAAAAGAAGATGGCATAGTGTGGAGCCCGGGAAGGGCTTGGAGGGCCTTCTCATTGTCCAGCTGGCTGATTCGCTCACCACTAATTCACAGTGTTTGTCCGTCCACAGCTGCCGCTCATCCACTCGCTAATGCTGGGACTTGGGTTAACTCCCCACTACAAATCAGCTCTGGCTAAAGCGTGTGCGGGCATTGAGGGTGAGGTCCAGGGGAGGGGCTGTTGGCAAAGCTTTCTATCCCTATTCCAAAATTCTGGAAAATTCTTATTTTCCAGGAGCGTTCGTACCATATCTTAAGAAAAATCTCCCTCTCTGCTATGTTCTCCCTAAGGATTTGACTGGTCAGACATGAGGCTGGTGTTTCAACCCTCCGAAGCAGGAAGGACTTCAGTTGATAAACACAAGGTCAGCTCCGTGCCTTGGGTTCATCAGTTACCACAGAAACGCGTGGGGGATAGAAAATCAAAGTCCTGGGTTAAAGAAATTTCAAAAGCAAAAACAAGCCTGGGATTCACACTGCTGGGCTTTCCAGAGGATTGACCGCCTTGTCCATTCCCAGGAAAGCCATGGCTTCAGAACCCTTCCTGCCCGCAACATCCCGGACACCTTCTTGCTCCTTGGGATGCCTTGTGAGGTTACCTGGCAGGATCTCAGAGAACCCAGAAATAGGTCAAGGCCAGGAGGAGGAAGTCTGAGTTGGAGAAAGGAACCTAGAGTGGCAGGGACAGACCATTCTTCAGGCAGTCACCGAGACAGAAACAGTGGGGTGAAGGGTCCTGCGGCACAGGGCGAGAAAGGCCAGTGGCCACCAGATGGGACAGCAACTGCCAGGCAAGCACACCCCACTCTCTGTGCCTGCAGCTGGCACTTTACCCCAGACAGAAGCACGAAGTAGGAGTACTCCAAGGTGGCCACTTAGGTCTTCTGGGAAACGACCTGGCTCCACAGAAGGTGGAGAGGCCCCTCAGTCTGGGTCCCTTCCCAAGGGAACTCAGGTCAGGTTTGTGTGTGAGATCACGGCTGGCTGCAGTCAAGGGTCTGCAGAGCCTGGGGGCCTTGCCCAAATCCCAGCTCTACCCTCACCTGAAGCCAGTCTCTTTGCTGCCCTGGACCTCACTCAGCTGCCCCACCTGACGGAGGAATAAGGACATGGTGGAAGCTGTTTGCTACAGTGTTGGGCACGGAGAAGGGGGAATTTCTAAAGCTCTCAGGGTTCTTTAGTGAGAGCAACTCCCCTAAAGCCCATTGTCTCTGTGAGGGGAACCTGGAACTTTAAAGCAGTTAAATGACTTTTCTTTTCTTCTTCTTCTTTTTATTAACAGAAAGGAGTAAAAACTGGTAGAACAAGTTAAAATGGCCTGTATTTCATTTTCTGTAAATCACACCCATGTCATCCCCTCAGGGTTCAAGCAGGGCATCAGAATACCCCGGTGGGGACGTCCCCGTCTTCGGGGCTAACTTGCCCTACACCCCCATTATTTGTCCCATCTGGGTGTGACTGGCTGGGGCTTGAGGAGGGTGTCAGAGGTCATCAGGACTCCCAAAAGACGAAGTCTCTCTTTCCCAGGTGAGGCCTCTTTTATGGTGACACACTGCTGCATCCTCCAGGGTCAGGGGCCACCCTCCTTGTCGTAAACTAATGCTGGCACTGGCTGGTCCCTTTGTACCCTTTGTGTCCCAGCTTCTACCTCCCCCGGGGCCTCCTTGTGGCTCCAGGAAGCAACAGGGGGTCTTACAAAGAATTCTCTGGGCAGACAAGTTTCTTCCTTTTAAAGCTGTTGGATGTTGGATGCGGTGGCCTTTGGGGGTGATATTGAACTCACAGCCGCAGCTGACGACAGGCTGAGCCAGGTTTCAAGCCTCAGTGTGTCTGAGTTAAGAGCTTGTCTGCATTACTCCTGACGGGAGGCATAAGAAGATTTTCACCTAGAGCCTTCATTTCCAGTACCTCCAACCCACCTTGCAAGCTTCAGGTACCCCCCCCACACACACACACCCCAGGAATGGAGAGCAGAAGAGGGTGAAACTGGTCCCATCCAATTCGGACTGTGTCTGTGTTGTGACTGGGCCATAGTAAAGGTCAAGTGAGAGCCGGTGACCCTAGAATAGATCACCCATCATTCAGAGGCTGCTGAAATATGGCCAAACCACCAAAGCCACCGACTAGAAAGTCAGGTCACTGTCACCTCCCCATCAGGACTCTTATTTTCCCAGAGGTATCTTCCCAGCTCTTTAGTGGTGACCCCGGAAAATGCAAATGATGGAGCCCAAGGTGCACAGGGAGGGGACCAGGGCTGAAGACTCAACTCCACACCGTTTGATTGCTTGCTGCTGAGGCTCCATCTTGACTTCTCGGGAACCTGGGCAAGAGAACCACAGTCACGCTCACACCTTCGGAGGCAGGGGAACGTGGTGACTCAGCCTCAGCCTCACCATCAGGCTCCTCTGCCCAGGGGTGAGGGCCTTAGGTGGCAGATGCAAAAGAGACAAGCGCTCCCTGCGCTGCGGGGTGGCAAGGCATACCCACCCCGGTGATGAGAATGACTGTCAACACTCCCCAGGATGGAGCTAAGGGCTTTGCTTGTGTTACCTCACCTGCCAAAGCCGGACAGAGTGGGAGTCATGCTCTGCTCCACAGACTGAAACTGAGCGCCAGGGTGGCCGAAGGGCTTGTCCAAGGTCACATAGTGTGTACGTGGTAGCTCCAGGATTTGAACTCAGAATCCAAGTTCTCAAGTATGTGTGTTGGAGCCAGTGGCCCAGAGTAGAGACTCTGGACGCCCTAGGGTGAGGACCGGGAACTCTTAGGGGCTCACAACACACACAGGATGCTGTGAATTTGATAACAAAATTGATTTTTGCAGAAGTTCGTGGGAGAAAAGAAAGGTATCCTGAGGGGCTTTATGGGATTTCCCATTGACTTCCAGGTGGGCAGGAATACACTTGACTCATTTCCCTCCCCAGTGTGCGGCAAATGGGACAACCTGGGCCCTGGGAGCCCCGGTTGGAACCAGACCTCGGCCACTTCCTTACTGTGGTTCTCACAGCCCCCAGCTTGACTCCAGTAGAGAGGGGTGGGCGTGCCTCAGCGCTGTTTGCCTTAGTAATGGCAGGATTAACAGGTTTTTCAGAGTCCACTTTTATGTGGAAGTGGGCAGTGTCTTGTTCTAATCGTCATTTCTAGACCAGCGAGGGACCCAAGGTAAGCGTTCCTGGGGAGAGTGGGCCTCGGGGCTCCCTTGGGACCCACACGGCTGAGATGACCTTTCTAACAAGCCTGCTCCTTCCAGGACCTTGGCCCCAGTGGCCCTCTCCCTCTGGCTGCCTCCAGTTCCAGCCGTTCCTGGCCACAAGGCGAGGACCCCTACACAATACTTTAGCACCCTACTGTTCCCTGCTCAGCTCAGCACAAGAGTTTCTGATTGGCTCCTGTTTAATAACTGCAAAATTCCCATTTTCTGCTTACAAAAGGAGTCGTGTTGACACCTGAACAAAACTAAGTAAGTGTAAATTGCACCTGCTCCTTTTACTGTGTGGTCCCTGTGCCTTCCTTGCTTCTTCTGAATCGGCTCTGCCTATAGGAGCAGACTTAAGAAGGCAGTGTGAGAGAAAGGCTGAAGGCCAGGGGATCAGATCACAAGGGCTCCGCTCGGGTCACCTCACAGCTGGGAGGGTTGAGTGAGGGACTCACAGGCGCTGACTGCGCACAAGTCTAGTGACAAGCATTCAAGGCACCAGGGGCGCATCCATGGCCCCCTCCTGGATTACAGCCTGGTGTCTGGCTGTAGTCATTGTCTTGTTTTCCTCCTCGCAGCCGCAGTGAAGGGCACAGGTATGAACTGATCACTCAGGATCAGAACTGGAGCCTGGGCAGACTTCTGCACCCACCAGGGATGATTCGCCTAGACCCTGTCTGTGAGTCAAATTGCTGGACTGAAGGACAGATTGACAAAGTCCCCGTGGGCCTAGTCTTACCCTTATCGATCCTGGTAGTGTGTTTCCTTCATCCTTGTCGAGAATGATCAGGAAAAAAAAAAAATGACTGCTTATTTGTGAGGTGCTGAGAGACCCGTCTCTCAATTTTAAGGCAAAACTTCAGGGTGACTTTGGACCCTGTACGGTCCAGGAACCACCAGGCAGGAATGTAGGTGGTGTCTGGTAGAACTCATAAGGGTCTGAAGTAATTCGTGTAAAAGGAGCTGAAGGTGGCCCACTCCTGCCCATGTCCTGACCCTCCAGGAACACAGCTTCCAGGCCAAACAAAGCCTTCAAAAGGGGCTCCTGTGGACAGTGGTGGTGCATGCCTTTAATCCTAGCACTTGGGAGGCAGAGGCAGGTGGATCTCTGAGGACAGCCTGGTCTACATAGTGAGTTCAGGGACAGCCAGAGCTACACAGAAAAACTCTGTCTCAAAAAAAAAAAAAAAATGAGGTGGGGGGGGCATGATCTCTATGCCTCCATTTAGGTTCCATGATGATAGAGAGAATCACGGCAAACCGTAGAGCTCACGAGAGACCTCCAAGATCCCTTGTGTCCACACTGGCATCTAGGGTGATGCTCCAGCTGAGAGCCCAGGTTCTTTGCCTCACCGCAACCCCTGGGAAAGAGTTGGATGTGTAGAATGGGCTGATGTAAGGAAGGCTGAGTATGATTCTATGAACACAGCTGTGCGCTGACGCGGGAAACTGGAAGTTGGTTGGCTGGACCCCTTGCTAAGCAGAGCCCAACTACACAGCATTCCTTTATTAGGCTCCAATTGTTTTGCCACTGACCTTCCATCAAGGGCTCATCTAACCGTCCGCGGAGATGACGGATGATGGGGAAACTTATGGAAGTAAAATCACAGGCCCAGGATGAAGACCTTGAGATACACTAAAGAGGAGGACACAGGCTTTAACTTCAGGGGTCTTCCCTTGTGGGTTGGGGGGGGGAGGCAGCAAACAGCTTGTCCATGGTGTTAAACCCTTTTGTAAGTTATACCCATATTTCTATTTGTACAACAGTTATTTGTTGACCTCTATTGTGCTGAGGTTTGGGGCACACGCTGGGTAAGGCTTCTCTTCATCCCAGTCATAACCTCTGGGCACTCACAGTTCCCACAACTCCTTTACACAAAATGTCAACTGACTTGCCAACTTCCATTCTGTCCCTCCCCCTCCCTTTACCTGTCAAGGCCAGGACCAACTCAGAGGACTGTTTCCAAGGCAGACCTCAGCGTGGTTCTGTCCCAGGACCACACAAAGAGCTTTAGATATGACGTCACCTCTCCCAGCCTCTGTAAGATCATCCCGACCGTAGAGTCTTATTTAAAGGTCAGGAGTCACGGGCTGCACACACCAAGCACGAGACCCCTGCCTGGCCCAGCAGAGTCCACTTCGGTGCTGCTTAGCCTCACATTGATCACGAGGGGAAACTGAGCTCTGCAGCAGGTGAAGGTTTTTGTCCAAGGTCTCTGGCACAACGCTCCAGAACTCACAGCCTTCAGTAAGACAGAAACGGTCTTACAGGAACCAGGCCCCTCTGAGCAGGGAACCCTGCACCCCACTCTTACAGGGACAGGTTCTAAGCAAGTACCACAGAGTTACGGCTTAATAAATGACAATAACCGTCATTGCTAAGTTAAGGTCAGGTCTAATATCTGTGTTCACTGCTTAGAGCTGGCATGTCAGCTGATTCCGAGTCATCTCTGTGTGGGCATACGTGTGCATGTTTGTGTGGGCCCAGGTATGTTCTCAAGTGCTGTTTCTCAGGCTTGGTCCATTTTGGATTCTTTGAGGCAGGGTCTCTCATAGGCCTGGGACCAAGTAGGTTAGCCTGGGAAGCCAGTGAGCCCCAGAGATCTACCAGGAATCTGCCCGTCTCTAACCCCCTAACTCTGGAATTATAAGTATTTATTATAAGCCACACCTGGGTTTTTTTTTTTTAATGTGGGTTCTGGGGATAAACTCGGGCTATGTTTGCATGGCAAGTGCTTTATAGACTGAATCACCTCCTGCGCCCTCAGTCTTGTCTCTTTATCTCTGCCTCTGCCCTAGAAGGACAGGAATACAATGGCTATATATATTCGGCGGGCACTTTCTGTGGTGGTGAGGGGTGCCAGGGATCAACCCCAGGTCCTACAGAGTCTGTGCCGCCCAGCTACACTCTTAGCCTCATTTAATGACGGCAGAGCTGCAGAATTGTATAGAATCTCTAAGTATTAAAGCGGCACAGACCGCCTGGCAGGAGCAGGGGGCAAGGGATGAATACAATCTTGCCGTTTCCGTTCCTACGGGGCATCGCTTCTGGGCGTTCGACATTTCAATATTTTCTTGCGGGGCTCTGGATAGTCACGAGGGTCTGGGGTGTGAGAAGAAAGCACTGTCAGCGAGGCCGGCACAACAAATGTTGCCATGCGGTTGCAGCCTTCACAGCTCTACAGAGCAACGCTGAGGGCTGGGGCTAACTTAGCACCGTGGTCCTCGACGGGGCATCCCCCTCTTCCGCAGCAAGTGGGTCATGAGCAGTCATGGAAAGGATGTGGCGGGATGAAGGCGGGCGCCACCCTCCAAGGACCATGCCTGCAGGACAAAGTGACCGTTCTGGGTGGTAGTGATAATGTGACCCCCATCCCCATAGTGATTCCCTCTGTAGAACTTTAAGACAATTCTGAGGCCATTTCTGAGCCCTCTCAGCCTTGGTGCTTCCCTCCCTTCCTGGGAATCTAACAACTATACATGCACGTACTGGAATATTGGGGACTTTCCATCTCCCTATGTCCTTGTGGATGCTCTCCAAATAGAGCTCCATTTCTAGAATTGGGTGGGACAAGATAACCCACAGATGTCCACAGATGTTTTGACTCTGTCCCTGGAAAGGGGTCAGAATGACCCCCAGATGTTCCCTGTTACCTCGTCTGATCTGGCAACCGCTCTCCAGCCCTGGCTCAGGACACTTGTTATTAGAAGCACCCCTGAATGATCCAATCCTAATAGTTGGAAAACAGCCCCCCGAGTTCCCCCCCCTTGTTTCTATGACTTTTTGCTTTAAAAATGGCCTGTGACAGGCATTCAGGGTCCTTGGCATTGAATGCTGTATGACACTGCCGCGGCATAATTAAAATCCTCTTGCTTTTACATCAACTGCGGTGTGAGAGTGTATTCTTGGGGTGACTCCTCGGTAATTGGACTACACCTCATCTGGCCTCTTGGGGGTGGGGACTCTGACTCAGCCACCGTAAGCCTTAGCAAGTGGCTCTGGGATAGACAGAACTTGAATCCAGAGCAGTCACCGACTTAATGCAGTTCTGAAAGCATGGAACCAGAAAGACCAGGGTTCCAATCTCAGCTTTCATTTAGTAGCTTCTTCCTTCCAGTCATCAAGCCTTAGCCTAAGTTCTTCACTTATAAAACGGGACTGCCATTTTCTTCTGGAGATTTAGATGTAGTTTCAGTGGTGAAGTCTGATGAGGAAATGGGCTTCTCTAACCACCAAGCACTAGGCGCTGGGCACTGAGCGAAGAAAGCACTTCACTGCAACATCTGACTCAACCACATCACCTTGTGTGGGGGAGCATGGTTTTGTACCCAAATATATGCGAGGAAACTGAGGTTAGATCTTGTCAGTTGCCCAACCTCATGGTGCTGGTAAGTTCCTGGGCTGGGACTTGAACTCAGTTCTGTGTCTTCTAGCAATACTATCCCCTAACAGAGGTGACTTTGAGAGGGAATAGCAGCCATCACTAGTTAGTGTTATTACATTACATCTGATTGGCTGGTCTCTGCTTATAATTTCTTAGACAGAGCAACCAAGAACTGAGATGTCCATGCAAGGACAGCCGTGCTAGCCCCTGACCCTGGGCTATGCCATAGTCCCAGGAGTAAGAAGGGCAGGCAGCTAGTCTTGAGCAGCATCGCTTCAAAACCTTGGCCTCTTTGAGCAGTGAAGGTCCACATTGGCCTTACCACATGACTGTGAGGACTCCTGTGACCCTGCACATTTCCTGGCATCCTTGGTACCTATCCCAGACCACTAGTCCTTCCGTCTCATCCACGGCATCTTCTGGAGGCGTCCTGTGTAAGAAGGCACGGAGACCCTGCCCTCTGCTGATGTCTGATGGTGGCTGAAACTATAAAGCCAGGACCCAAAGAGGGAGAGGACCCATTTATAAAGGCCAGCGAGCACAGACATGCCACCCGAGATCCCAGCACAACCCCCTCCCAAGCTCAGACAGCATGAGTCACACCACAACCATTGCAACACAGCTGACAGAAACTCTCCGCCATCCACGGGGTGAGTAAGACTGCTACACAGAGAAGTGTGCCATCCTTCGGACTGCAGCGGGCCTGCAGCTCCTGTCACCGCTGTGAGTGACCGCCCGCAGATCCAGTCCACCGCTAACTCTGACACTGCCTTCACCGACAGTGAGCTATCTGCATCCCTGTTCCCTCAAATCATGGGAAGATAATGAAGTGCCTGGCTCCCTTTCGGCAATGACGTGATGCACACGAAGGCTTGGCGTGCAGAGCACTCTCTGGGAGACGGGTCTGGAACGCGACCAAATCACTGCTCCTAGGGAGCTCACATCCCAGAGGAAGGGAGGATAGACGACTTGATGAGGAGACTATGAGGCAGTCTGAAGGGCTTTGCGGAATAAAGTGGTGGACATCCAGGGACCGGGTGTCTACTTTCACAAGCCCAACTGGGGAGGGCTACTCCACAGAACTGGCTGCATTAGCAGTCTCTGTGTTTTTTTTTTTTTTTTTGCTCTTACCAGGGCCCCTGGCTTGGCCTCTAAACAGACTCCAGCGAGAAAGCTCTCTGGTTACTCTTCAAACCCAGCACCCTATCCTAAGATCTCCCTTGAATGCTACTTTACCCTGAAAAGCTCCATCCAACTGTCGGGACCTTGCTTGCCTTCCTCGAGAGGGAAGGGGTATGCCCAAGGTGAGGTTGGCAGAGAAGTGCTTTGCCAAGGAGGGGGCGGGGGTAGGGGTGAGAAAGGCTGAAAGCACGATTCCAAGTGTGCTTTAGATTCCCTTCCCCCCAACCCTGATGGAAGCTCTTCGCCTCTGCTGGTACTTGTGGCTAACCTGGGTTTGCCCCCCCCTCAGGTAGCTCGCACCTTTCCCCCACCATCACGTCACTTAGAAGGTATCTGATTTCTCCTGAGTGCCCAGCACAGAGCCAAGCACTTCCAACGACCAGCCAGCTAAGACTTCTGAAGGCAGCCACCTTCAACTTTTCCATCCTCTCTGGGCTGGCCAGAGGCATGTGGTCTGCCCACATCCCGTTGAGATTGGCATCACACAAGATGAAAGGCTGCCCTGCCTTATGTCCCCACCCCTGTCCACACACACACACACACACACACACACACACACACACACACACACGCGCCCATGCATGTGAAGGGGGGAGGGTAGCAAACGCCTCCTGAGCCAAACCAGGGTATTTTTTTTTTCCTCTCTTGCCCCAGAATCCAGAGTGAGGAGACCTTGCACTCACAGGTGCTCAGTAAATGTCCCCTGCGGACTGAGGCCACCAACTTCAACTCAAGGAGTTGCTAAGTCTCATAGATGACTGGAAGGGGCTCTGGACACTAGCGCTAACTCTCACTCTTAGGCCAGTACACTAACCTCCAGCCTCCATTTCCTCCCTCTCGTGTAAAGGGCATGGCTGTGGGGAGGGGAGAAAGAGTTGACAGCAATATCACCCTAGCCGGTTACGGTGAGAACCAGAAGAAATCACTTGGCTAACAAAACTAGAACTCAATGTTACCTTAAGGGGAAAGTTCTGGAGAAAAGAGAAGGGTACAGTAGAGAGCCTTTCTCAGGCAGAGACAGTGAACATAAAGGGATGTGATGTCTGTAGGGAGACGTTTCTGGGATCCAGGACAGGAGCTGGAGGCAGGTCGAGACTTCTTTGAGCCAAGTACCTGTCTGTCTCTGTATTTTCTCTGTATTTTTCCTCTAGTTCCGATGTTCCTTCCCGGCATTTGTCTCCTCCCTCGTCTCCACCCCCTCACCCCCTCAGCGAGGAAGGAATTGGCCACCTCCACCCGGTCAGCCCCTCAGAGCTCCGCCCCCGCCGGTGGGCCAAGCGTTAACAGCTGCACCTGCTGCAATGTACCTGCAGTCGGCACCTGTGCTTGCAGCCAATCAGCGCCAACGCCGCGGGGAGCCGCTGTCAGCAAAATCTCAACATCCAAAGCGCAACATAAATCAAACACTTTCCTGGGCAGGGAGGGAATGTCCGTGTCAGACGAGAGTTAGAGACGAGCAGCGGGCAGCAGCGCCTGGGTGCCAAGAGAAAGATCGCTGGAACCCGACCTCGGAGAAGGAAGATGTCTAATGAACTCGAGTGAGTAGAGCGGAGGATGTCTGGCCTCCCGGCTTCGCCAGCACGGCTGAGGCTGCCTGGGGTTCCCTGCAGGGGAAGAGCAGGGAGGCCGGCGCCAGGATTCACACGGCAATTTGTAAGGGTGAATGAATGGGCTGACGATCCTGCCCTGGCGTGTTGAGGCACGCTCAGCTCTCTATCTAGGGCTGGCTGTTTCCCTGGGAAAATAGTTTTTCTTTCTCTCCGTGTTGAGCAGTTTCGAGGAAGGGAAACACAGGGCTGGCTGAAACTGTGACTCTTGGCATGGCATTTTGATACTCTGAAGGGGCGTTGGAAAACAGAGACACTTCAGCCCTGTGGAAGCTTTCTCTCCTCTTGCCAAAAGGAACTTCTTCGAGGTGGTTCTCAGAGAGTTGTCTTAGGCAAAGAGTTGAGTTTCTCTAAAGATTCTTGTTTGTTGAGTTGGAACAATCCCAAGAGAGGGTACTACAGTGTAGGGGCTGAATACATACTTTCTGCGCTGGTTCGAACCCAGGGTCTGTCCCTCCCAAGTTGTTTGTTCTTGAACAAGTCATTCGACTTACTCATTTTCCTCATCTGAAAAATGGGAACAAGAATGCTTTTGTAGGGTTCTTAAGTGTGCTGAGAGCTGTAAAATACTTACCAAAGAGCCAGGTCTGAAGCTGAGTTCAGTAAAATGTGGTCAGTTTTACCCAGAGGCAGAGGTAGTTCTATAGCTGGGGAAGCCGAGGAGTGATTGTCGGTGAGGTCATCTGTGTTGCCTGGCAGGTGCATTCCTGCCCACATCTGGGATTCAGAATCACCGACTGGCTGCTGCTGACCTCACTCTGGGCCTCTGCTTCAGGTCCAGACTTAGAGAGGATGGGATAAGGTTAGGGTGTGGACAGGGAGCAGTAGGAAAGGCTGGAGCTCTGGAACACCAACTTCCCTTTCCTCCCATCCTTGTAGGTGGGTGAGCAGATGCGAGAGCTGAGTAGTGTTGTTCCCTCCCTTCTCTCTCTCCCCTTGGAGCTTTTCCTCAGCAGGTTAGGAATTGAAACACCTACAGGCAGAAGAGTTGGCGGATCCTAACTGCACACAGGATCCATCCCACCAGCTGGCTCTTAAGTGTGCCTGGCTTGGCTAGCTACACTCATTATGTTGGCCAGTCACTACGTTACGAGTATCCGATTTATTTTTGCATGGATTCTTGGTACAAGTGTTGACCCCAACTAAAGTAAAAGTAGAAGCACTGTGCTGGCACCTGGGTTCAAGTCCCAACTCCTCCCCTTATTACCTGAGTGACGTTGGGCAAGTCACTTTGCCCAAGCCCTAGACTTCTTGCCCGTAGACTCTGACTTATGTCACAGTATAAGTAGCAGTGCTTATGGAGTTGTTATGGGATTTTAGAACAGTGATTGCTTTAAAACCCTGTAGGAAGTATGCTAATAACGTCTTTCTCACTTCATGGAGAATTGAGCGATTGGGCATTTCTGAACCCCCCCCCTTTTTTTTTTATTTTCCCAAACTTTGAACACACACACCTGAGATAAGTCCCCAGCACAACTTAGAAGTGCCAATTAAACCGCCAAGAAAAGCAGACAATCTATTCAGGTTGCTCCTTAGGGGGTATGTGTTCTGCAGTTGGCTTATTTGAACAGAAGGTTTTCTGCTTGTCCTTAATGGTTTGGGTTTGAAGTCAGATGAGCGGACAGCAGAGGCTTCTCCATTCCTGGAAGCCTGTACCTGCGCATAATTGCAGGTCAACTCTGAAGGTACTATTTGTGATTACAATGGCCGACCCTGGGGGTTCAGCTGCTCCTATAGCTGGTGTGTGTGTGTGTGTGTGTGTGTGTGTGTGTGTGTGTGTTTGCGCCAAATACTTGACTTGCAGTTCTGAGCTGCTGCTGCTACTGCTATTATGGCTTTGGTCTTGATGTAACTTTGCCTGGAAAAATCATGCTAGGCCAAGCAGCCATCTCCAGCCCTCAGAGAATGAACACCTTGTCGGCCCTGGGGCAGTGGTGAAAAATCAGGTTTGAATTTGCTTCAAGTCAAGTTGAATGGGTTTGCCCTCCCTGACTCTAGTTTTCTCACTAGTAAAATGTGGACAGCACACCTACCTGGCAGGGAAGTCTTGGGCTCTGGTGGCCCACCACCTGGCCCACTAGCCCCAGTCCTAGGCCTCCAGTGGGAGGTGGGCCTGGAAAGGCCGGGCCCTGTAGTCAGAAACCAGCTCCAGGCAGCTGGTGGGTGGTGAGCACTCAGCCTTTCATGTGGTCAGGCCCAGCGCCTGGCGCCTCTGCCAGCCACCCTGGTGCTTCCAGCCCACAGCCTAGCAATACCCCGCGGCGAGAGTAGGCTGCGAGGGTTCCTGGAGCAGTGTCCTTCTGGCTCCGCAGGGAAAACAGCCTGGACTTGCAAACTGCCCACTGTGGGCCTGGCTAAGTGGGCTGTCAGGTACAGACCCTGGCCAAGTCTGGAGACTATGGCTCTCTTGAGAGCCAGATCCCTGGTGACCATTGGCCCTTTGGACTCTCCTGAGTGTCCTACAGTGTGCAAAGCTGTCCAAGACACCTGCTGAGGAATTGGGGGGGGGTGTCACTACCTTTTGTACACAGTTGGTCCATCCAGGGGGCACCATGCCTCAACACCCTGAGCTCAGCATCTAACGGCCCGGGGGTGGGGAGACTTCTGCTATTGGGAACAGAGAGTGAAGAATGACTACAGAGGAAGGCCCAAGGCTTGAGGGCTCACAGCGCTCCCCCTCCCCCGCCACCCCAGTCCACAGTGCTGAAAGAGTTAACCCGGAGCGCCGCCCCGCTGCGGTTTTGTGGTCGAAACCATGATTGCCAGGAGCAAATTTTTGTCGTGCACGAGGTGTGTTATTAAAAGTCGGAGTTACGGGGCTGGTGAATGAAAAGTTAAAAGCCCTCATTAAACTCCGGCTGTAAAACGGGGCGGAGAGGGGGCGGGGGCAAGGGTGGTGGTAGTGGTAGTAACGGCAGTGGTTGCGCATGCGCCGGGCTGGGAGGCGCGGCGACCTGGTGTGGTCCAGACCAGCTTCCCAAGTCCAGTGCTGCTAGGTTCAGACAAAAAGAGGGATAGTGGCTGAGCCCGGAGACCCCCAACTACACATTAGACACTTTAACAAGCGCTTGATCAGCGCATCTCTTTCGTCCTTCTCTGTAACTGCAAGAGGAATGGGCGTGTCTAGTGACATTGATTAGCCAAGATCTTCTAGAAGTGCTGGGGTCCCACGGGGATCCCAATCAGAGCCAAAACTTCTGTGCCTAGACATTAGTTATAAGGATCGATTCCCTGCCTTTTGTTTTTCTGTAGGTTTCTCGTTATGTATGTATGTATGTATGTATGTATGTGTATGTATGTGTGTGTGTGTGTATGTATGTATGTGTGTGTATATAAGAGACAGTGCCTCTGTGTACCCTGTCTGGAACTAAGTAGCTCAGGCTGGCTGCTTTCAACTCGTGATCCTCCTGCCTCAACTTTGCTAGGGTTGGGATTACAGGTGTGCACCACCACACCCGACTCACAATTTTATATACTTGTGTTTTACAAGCCTGCGTAACTTTTGAAATGAGGTAAGGGAAGAGAGAGTTATTATCTGGAAGAAATAATTATTTTTGGCTCATCCAGAACACCATTCTCAGAACGTCGCTCAGAGCATTTGCCTGGCACGTCCAAGGCACTGGGCTCCAACCTCAGCCCCACCACTAACAGTAAATAAGTAAAAATGAGGTCCCTGGCTCATCCTCATGTGGGAACTTGGATATGCAAATTCTTAGCCCTGCCCTAGATGTTCTGAATCAGAAACTCTGGGGGTGGGGCTGGCCATCATTTGTTTTAACAGGCCTTCCAGGTGATTCCGATGTGTGTTCAGGTTTTAAAAACCACTGGCCTAGAAGACCAGGTAGAGGAGGTGTGGGGAAAAGAGGCCACAGACCTGCTGTGTCACTGCTGAGTCAGCAGACCCAGAGGGCCACCCCCCCACACACCCTGTGCTCCTACACACACACACACACACACACACACACACACACACCCGCCACGCTGCAGGGTCACACCTGTGGTTAAAGCCCAGCTCTGCTTGTGGATTGGTGACAAGCTCTTCACATCAGTTCCTGCATGTGTGAAACCGTGATTTAAAAAAAAAAAAAAAAAAAAAAAACCTCTCAGAGCGTGGGTGGGATGTGTCAATCAATCAACTCTCTTCCCTTCACCTGACTTCGCTCCCCCTCTCTAGTACATCTGCCTCCTACAAAGGCTCAGTGAGTTAAGGCACTGGTCACCAAGTCTAATGGCCTGAGTTCGATTTCTGGAGCCGGAGGGTGAAGGGAGAGGAGCGCCTCCTGCAAGCTGTCCTCTGACCACACGTGACGTTGCGCAACATGTGCTTGCATGTGTGTGTGCACACAGACATACACACATGCATTCATATAAACGCATATACATTCATGTAAAGAGTTATTCCCCTTGGGTCATCTCAACGAGCCATTGAGAACTACAGACACGGGGGACGCTGGAGACCAGACACTGTGTCCCCAGCACTCAGCACATGCCATCCACCACAGAGTAGCCCTCGGCGAATGTTTGTTGAATGAATCAGTGAGCGACTGAAGGAAGAGGTACTGACCTCTGATTGACAGATTTCAATTTTGTTCCACACTTCTATTTAGCAGTAGAGAAAAAAAAAAGAGAAAAATATCAGACAAGAAACCAAGAGAATAGAGCATAAAAGAAAAATTCCCATACCGGGGAGAGTTTCTCAGAGGGCAGAAAGCGAGTTTCTGGTGTAATTATGAAATGGCATGTAATTAATTCGAACACAGCCAGCAGTGTTATCTGGAGCCTGGCCTCCGTCAGCTTGCCCACTGCATCCAGATGGGGAACTGGCCTGTGCCCTTGCCACTGAGCTTGGAATCTCCAAGAAGGCCGTCGGCTGCCAGGAGGAGATGACCAGGAGAAAGAGGGGTTGGGACGGCTGCTGAAAGCGAGCATTTGGGGCGACGACGCTAATGGGATAGTTCGCATCAAGGCGTGCTCGCATCCGACCCGCTCTGTCTCACCGCATCTTTCACTAGTGTTGCTTCCTGGACTCTCTGTGAAAATGAAAGACCACGAGTAGAAAGTCCTTGGCTGGCACTTAGTACTTCACGGTTCCCGGATGAATGGTTCCTATCATCACATTTTGGTGAGGCTCTCACTCCCATCTTCCCACAAAGGCACAGAGATGTCAGGCTGCTTGCTGAAAGACACACAGCAAGGGCAAGGCTGGAACCCAGGTCCAAATAGCACTGGGGCACACCCCTCCAACCATGCTGCCTCATTCAAACCAGGGCCACCACACATTCTTGTCCTGTACCCCACCATTTCTCCTAGGGAGACCCCTGTTTCATGTGGACAAGGCACATTTCACAACACGAAAACCAGAAAACCAGATGGACCGCTGGGAAGCACCAGAACCATGGGGCGCCCCCGTCATGCTCAGGAACACCTTGCGTGGGGCTGGCTGAAAAATGATTCCGCTGTGAGCCGTCGTGGCAGGGCGTCCCTGTGGGTGACTGGGAGTGTGATTGATTACTGCTGATGAAGCTGGGTGGCTCACAGCTGGGCTTGGCAAGTCACTCACTGGGTGTATCTGGGTGTCAACACCCAGCTCAGGTGGCCCCTGGGACTCTTCCTCCTTAGGCTTAGGGAACTGGAACCCAGCTTGCCCAATCTAGGTACTTCCAAAGGTGAGGCTTGAGGCTGCCCCCTTTGGCGGTGGCCTTCTTCCCATTCTGCTAAATGCACACCCCTAGATTACTGAGATGCCTGTAACATGTACGGTTATTGACCTCAGAGCTGGATGGGTTGCTTCAAGACTCCTGAGGCACGCTGTGTGATTTTAGGTCTTACCACTTCTTTGGGACTTCATGTCTAAGGTCTGCCAATACCCGGAATTGCCAGGGTTCTAACAGAAGGAAATGGGCGGCGTCTACTTAGTCTCCCTGGGGATCTGAAGTGGTTCTGTCCCAACGCAGCAGCCACTGTGAGTCAGGGCGCAGCTGGGATAAAGCCTTGCTTCTCTACTCTCAGTTTCCTCCATGGCGGAGCGCGCTCAAGTCAAGGCATGAGGCTGACTGGACATGAGACCGCTGATAGTGTACCCTTCCCATGCCAGGGAAAGGTGTATCTACCTGCCTTGCCACACACACACACACACACACACACACACACACGCACGCACGCACGCACGCACGCACGCACACGCCTGAAGGAGCCAGGCCTGGGGAGCTCCTCCCTCTTGCCCAGCTTTCCAGCTCTCTCCTCGGTGGAGAAGAAGGGATGGGAGGCTGTGGGATGGTAGCTTTGTGAAGGCTCTTGATGTGGCAAGCTGGAGACCCCAGTTCCAGGCCTGATGTGTCAGTACCAACACGGATGAGTAGCCCTGTCCATGGGTGTGTTCCATGCTATCAAATTGGGCCAAGTCATAGCATCCCTCCCCACCTTACAGGCACATTGCAGGACCTCAGATATGACAGGTGGATGACGGGTATGTGCTGGAAAAAAAAAAAACACACTATGCAAATGAGAGGGATTATCAAATCCTGGACTCCAGGTTCCTCCCCCATCAGTTGGCCTTCCTTGAGTCAAGATAATACATGCAAAGTACCAGCCTCACGCCCAGCATACAGTATGGCCAGCCAGGCTGAGACCTTGGCCCTTGGTTCGCAGTTGGAAGGTCTCAGGTCCTCCCCACCCATCTTCTCCTTGTACCCTGCGCCTCTTTCTCCATAAACATCCATCATTACCTCCCCAGGATTCAGGCGGCTCCCAGGGCCTCTGGCTTCTTCACCACTTTCTTGACGTATTTAATATTGGCTGGCTGGCTTGTCTTCACCCTCCATGATGACAAGGAGAACCCTGTCCTGCTGTCCCTAGGGCAGGGACTAGACCACGGCAGTCACTTGACAAATACGTGCTAAAGAGACATGGGACACCACGCAAAAAACGCAAACCATAGGTTTTGCTTCCCTCCTCCATCCCTGGGTATAAAAGGGGCTTATCGTGGAGTTCCCAGGCCAGGTTCCCAGGTCACCTCCTGTCTCCCTTGTCTATTTCGGTGTCTTTAAAGTAGGACTGATAACCACCATGTGAGTTGGGAGACTCTGCCAGATAAGGACTTCGAAAAGCAAGGCAAGGGGTTATTACACTGTCTCCCTCATCTTTTGACTGGAGCTGGTTCACAGCCCAGGGCTTGTGATCATGCAGGGACCTCAGGCAGTCTCCCCTCCACCCTCATTCTGGAGTACCGGGGTGACGATGATGATGGGGGCCCGTTTACTGTGCCATTATTGTTGGCAGGCTCATACGCACATTTCTTATGTTAATGCATGTAATTCTCCTAACAACCCAGGAGAGATTAACTCTGCTGTAGAGTAGCCAGCCGGGGTGACTCTCGTGATAGCGCTGTATTCTCATTAATATTCTTCCCAGCATTTATCTCGAACTAAAATTAACTCACCTCCCTGTTTATAGTCTGTCAGCTCCAATTAGACAAAAAGTTCCATGGGAGCCAAGCCTTATCTGCCTTAGACTTGGCTGATTTCCCAGGGCCTGGAAGAGCCCTTGACTGGCACATGGGAAACGTTCAATAGACCCATCTAACAGATGGGGAAAATGGCCGAGAAGGCTAGGTACCTTCCTTCCTCAAGAACACACAGCTCCCCAACTCATGAGCTTGTGTTACTTCTTCTCAGGGTGCACCGGGCTCTCTGTGCTGCACCCTGATAAGGTCTGAGGTCATCACAAATGTGGCCCAAGAACAAGTCCTTTCCTGACTAGCTAGCTCTCCCCTTCTCTGTCTTGGACAGAGACATCAACTGAGAATCTGGGCAGAACCTAAGGAGGGTGACCTCATAGGATGGGTATCACCCAGCTTCCCCTTTGTTCTGAGCCGCCACTCACGAGAAGGGAGAATTCCTTCATGGAAGCTCTTTCCCATTGCACCTGTAGCAGCCCCTTCAGCGTTGGGCTCTGCCTCACCCACTGGGCCGTGGTTTTTCAAAGAGCACAAAGCCCAGGTCCTGGCTTCAGGATTTGGCACCGAACTCTGCTGGCCTTATGCACAGTCAAGACTTCCAGGGAGCAAATTTCTTAGCCTTAACATGTGAGGTCAGCTGGTGGCAAAAGTGGGCACGGGCAGAGAGAATCCAGGGCTCTCAGCTCCTGTCCAGGAACCCTTCTGTTATTGTCTTACCTATTCGTGCCTCCTGCTTGTGTAGGTGAGAAATTCCTCTGCGCCTTGTGGAGAACTGGTTCAGTGTATTCCAGAGAAGGGAAATTTCCAGACTAGGAAAGGCTTCTGGAGAGGAGGTGAGTGGGGGCTGAGAACTGATAGTTGGAGTCCAGGCAAGAGGTCCGAGTTCAAGTTGAGCCACCAGCATTTCCTGGCTGAGAGGCTCTTAGCAGGTGGTGATTGAGTCTCTGTTTCTCCTTATGTCAAGGGGATAGTGGTGTTTGTGTCTCGGAACCGTGGTGTGTGACAGATGAGGTGCCAGCAGAAACAGTTGGCATGGTGTCTGCCTGTGGTAGATGCTTAAGATACTCGAGGGGCTTGTTTACCAAGGAATAAGATTTGGGGATCCAGAGAGAAGCACTGAAGACCCTTGTAGCCCAGGAAGATGCCCATATGAAAACTCTGTCCTTTTGTTTTGAGTTACGACCCTATTTATATATACTTTATTTTACAAAAAGGGTCAGAAAAGGGATAGTCCTACAAAACCGAGACTGGCCATTTTTTAGTCAGTAGACCAGGACTGGTATCCCAGACCCGTGTGTGACCAAGCCGATAACACAGCAGCCTCTCGGCATCTAGCTCCAAGTCAGCTTTGAACATCGGTGTGGTATGCATACATTAGGCGCTCCTTATGTGCCAACAGGGTGTGTGTGCATTGAGCATTTATATGCCAGGCAGGGCTTTCAGCATCTTCTCAAGTGTGAATCAATGTACCGAGTCTGCATAATCCTACATTTAAGATTCTTATTCATAAATGAGAAACACTGTGAGCCCCAGCAGGCCTTGCTGACCAGCAGGGGAACAGGGAAGGTAGGGTCCCTCAGATATCCGCTGCTTGTCCCATACCAGCTTAGGTAGGGAGTTCCCTAGCCTGGGGCCTGGCAGGAACAGGGGCTCATTCAGTAAGTTCCTCTAACCCCAGGCTTGGGGGGGCAGTGAGGAGGGGCCACTTCACACCCCTCTATCTCGAGGCCTCTTGCATTCGGGTGCACCTCACTTTTCATGCTCCTGCAGCCGGAAGGTTTCTGTGTTTTTGCTCGATTCAGTAATCTGCAGGCCTCTGTGCCTTTCGTGGTCTCAGGATGACCTCGGGAGTTATGCTATGCTGCACCGTCTGGAAGTTTCATTTCTGGAAGAGTGTTGCCATGACTCCGTGTGAACAGTACGCGCCATGGGAACACTCTGCGGAACTTCTCAGAGGCCAGCACTGTGGTCCTTGTGTTGGAGATGAGGGCATCGAACCCCAGGTCTGCAGCTTCTGCATTCAGATCAATTTGGCGTTTGTCTATAACTGAGGTTCACCGCCCCATTGATCTGTATCAGAGGCTCATTGCCTAAGGTGGCAGAGGAGGAAGTCTCGCGGTCCTAGGGCTGGCACCCCCTGGCAGTGGCAGGAGCTGTGTCTTGGGGACCTCCCTCTGAACCTAGAAGAGATAATCCCATTTGCGTGCTTGTGTTTGCAAATGCATGTATATGTGTACACATTTGTACACATGCTTGTGCGTATGCTGGTGTACATGATATGCGCATGTGTATGTGCACACATGTGCAGGTCAGATGACAACTCTATCGGTCGTTCCTTACTCTCTATCCTGTGTATTTTTGAGGCTGGTACGGACCTGGAATTCACCATCTAAGCTAGACTACCTGGCTAGTGAGTCCCAAGGACCTTCCTGTCCCTGCTTCCGCAATGCATGGGATTACAAGAGCACATGACTGCGTCTGGCTTTTTTTTTTTTTAACCTGAGGACCAAACTCGGCTCTCCATGCCTGTGTGACAAGCACTTTACCAACTCTCAATCCTCAAGTGACCCTCCTTATCTGCCTGCAGTTTCAGGTCCGTGCGACTGCTGAAGAATGACCCTGTGAGCTTCCAGAAGTTTCCCTACACTAATGAGGACGAGGCCTGGAAGACATACCTGGAGAACCCTTTGACGGCCGCCACGAAAGCCATGATGAGAGTAAACGGGGACGACGAGAGCGTTGCAGCCCTGAGCTTCCTCTATGACTACTACATGGTACGCTTGCCACCTCGGGCCATGTGCCCGCTTGTGTCTCTACCGTCAAGCATCAGGGTTAGCAGCCCCTCCACCCTGGATCTCTGCAAATGGCATCGCCCTCTTCCTGATTAAACCCTACTGTCTGCCTGGACCTCAGCCCAAATGCCATCCCGTTTTCTCATGGTGTAGGGAGTGGGAGGTTCTCCTGGATCTCCAGTCTCCTTCTCTATCATCTCCCCTTTCCTTCCAAACACTGTGTGCCCACACATTTCCACTCCCTACAAGACAGCTCCCGGAGAGTGGGCACACAGCATGACCATTGCTGAAGCCCCAGGAGCCCACATAACCCGCCACCTGGTAGAGAGCACATACTGGTTGAAAGATTCCTGGCTTGGCCAAGCACCTTCATCCCTACCTTCCCCACTGGCCGTCCTTTCTGCCCTGTCCCTTGGGTCACCCTAGCCTCCACTGTCCTCGCCCACTGTTCCAATCCCACCACCTGCAGCAGGTCTCTCCTTTTCCTGAGTGTCTTTCTGTCCTTCTGACTCTGCCACTGTGCTGTCTTTTCTTGTCCCTGAGGCCTTGGTTTTGACTCTGGTGACTGTTGGTCCACCCTAATGTGGGGAGGAAGGTGAATTCTCCTCATGACTTCAGAGGCCCAGGGAGGCCAAAGTATGTGGTTCCTGACAGGAAAGGCCCCAGGCTGTCTCTGGTCCTCATCCTAAGAGAGCATGGCTCCCCTGCCTGCCATCTCCCCACAGACTGGCAGTCTCTGGATCCTGTCTAGCTCAGGCCAACAGGAGGGAATTTGAATGGTTACTCCAGCTCAAGGCCGTGATGGAAGCCAGAATTCTCCATCCATCTTCAGATCCCAGCCTGGGGTTCACAGGGTGAGGCTGGATTGTAAAATAAAGAAACTCAGGGCAAGAGGCTGCTTCCAGGGCTGTGCCTTCACCCCTCGACCCTGACCTGAGCACCTACAGTTCTCTTCAGGGCTGATTGTGTTTTTACACATGAGGATAAGAGGTCCAGAAGGGTTAAGTACCTTGCCCAAGGACACACAGCCAACACGTGGTATATCTATGAAAAGAAATCCCCGCACTGCTTGCAGAAGAGTCTCTGGCCCTCGGTCTCTCCACCTAGGGCATAGCAATGGTGTTGACAGGAGCTCAGGGTGGTGAGAAAAGTTAAATCAGTGTAACGGCGTAAGCGAATGCAGACAGATTGTCAAAATATAGACAGCTTTAATGGAGGAATAGACTTACAGAACCACTGTACCCGCGGAGACCAGGAAAGCAGAAGAGAGCGCTGGGAGCACGCTCACCAATTTTATAGGAGAACTTTAGCCTGAGGCGAACACGCCCCCTAAGGGGTGGGACTTATCCCTACAAATCAGAAAGCATTTTGTACAGGGTCTCACTCATACAAAGTTTTCTTTTTAAAAGGGGCTCTGTAATTTTATATTAATCCACCTCTTGAAGCAGGCATTATAACCCCCTGTTTAACATTTGAAGAAATCAAGTCTCAGGTGTGGTCATTTATCCAAAGTCACAGCACCTTTAAGCAGTGAGGCCGGTCAGCCAGGCTGATCTGCCTCCCACTCCCATGCTCTTGGCTCAAAAGCTCAGAGAAGCTCCTTCCACCCTGCAGCTTGAGGCTGGGTGTCAGTGGTGGCTGGAGCACCAGCCAGCGTGAGCCACTACTTGATTTTCTCCCAAGCACGCCAGGACCTGGCCTCAGCTCCTGGAGGGTGGGAAGCTCCGAATAGCCAGGTCCCAGCCAAGAGTGACCCATCAATCTTTCTTTCTTCTCCTCCCAGGGTCCCAAGGACAAGCGGATTCTGTCCTCCAGCACCGGTGGCCGGAATGATCAAGGAAAGAAGTAAGGCTTCTCAAGGCCACCTCTGCCTCTTTAGACTGTTAACTGCTCTGCTCTGTTGGGGACCCTTGAATGCAGGCTGGTCTGCCTGTGGAGCATGGGGGTGCAGTGCTGGGACCCACAATGCCTCTTGGGACTCCTGTATTTTAACTTCCTTTGAGACCAGAAGAAAACAGTGTACAATCCAGACTGCAGTCTACCTGTCTATGTTGGTGCAATAGGGAGGCTTCAGAACAACTACTACCTAGCTGGTAGTGCGTCTCAGTGGGTAGAGTGCTTGTGTAACGTGCATGAGGCCCTGGGTTCAATGCCCAGCACCATATAAAACCAGATACATTAGTGTATGCCTTCATGCCGGCCATCTCTGCATTTAAGAGGTGGAGGTTGGAGAATCAGGAATTCAAGGTAATCGTCAGCTATTAAGTGAATTTAAGGCTATCCTGGGCTATGTAAGACCCCATCTCAAAAAAAAGAATCTGATGATATCAGCAGAAGAGTTTTGCTAAGTTATAATAAAACTGTGCTTTAACACATATAAACATACACACGCACATGCGCCTGTGCACACGCACCAGATCTCAGATCCCCATACCATGTGGGCTGGCGTTTACTGAAAACACACTTCAAAGCCACAGCTGGGACAGCCTCAGAGGCAGCTTTCCTGCCTAGGCTCCAAACTGACTCCTGCGAGTCTGTCCCCAGCCTCTGGCCTTTGCCTGGCATCCATACCTATTAGGTGTTCTGGCTTCAGAGTCCTGCTTAGAATCTAGCTTCTCACATGCTGGGAGGGCCTAAACCTTCCCCAGGGTCACCTCATCTGACCAGCCTGTGGAGAAGGCGTGTGCTCACTTCTGCCATCTTTCCCCCCAGGTTCTACCAAAGCATGGACTATGAGCCAGATCTTGCCCCCCTCGAGAGCCCCACGCACCTCATGAAATTTTTGACAGAGAACGTGTCCGGAAGTCCAGACTACACAGATCACCTCAAGAAGAACAACCTAATAGGCTTGGAGGGGGCTGTACAGACCCCCGGCAAGACCGCTACCCTCCCCCCAGGTCCAAGCAAACTGGAAGCCAGCTCCATGGACAGCTACCTCTTGCCCACCAGTGAGATATACGACAACGGCTCCCTCAACTCACTATTCGAGAGCATTCATGGGGTTCCACCCACACAGCGCTGGCAGCCAGACAGCACCTTCAAAGATGACCCACAGGAGGTGAGGGTCTGCCCTGAGCCCCTCCCAGCTCCCTGATATATGTGTGCACATAAGGAGAGAAGACCGTACGAAGGTCAGAGCCGTGCGATCGATGGGAGAAAGTTCTAGGCCTGAGGCTGGGCTGCCACATCCTGCTGTCCAAGTTGTACACAGCACAGCCTGCATGTCTGTGTATGTGCGGTTCTGGGCTGAGCCCCTGCAGCCTGAATGTACTCATTTATTCTCTTGTGTTTCTCTGTAGTCACTGCTCTTCCCCGATATCCTGAAAACATCCCCAGAACCCCCATGTCCAGAGGATTATCCTAGCCTCAAGAGGTAACTTGATTTCCTGGGACCTTTCGACATTTGGGCAGAATGCTGAAGACAACTCCAAAGTATCCGTAGAACATACTAGGCATTCATAGCCTGTTTCTGGGCAGGGGGCTCTAAGCTCAGCACCCTATTAGAAAGAAACATACCTATAACCTCATCCCTTGAGAGGCAGAAACAAGAGGATTGCTGTGAGTATGAAGTCAATGTGGGCTTCATAGTGAGTTTGAGACCAGCCTGGACTATATATTTAGTTCCTGGCAAGTTTGAGCTACATAGTAAGACCATGTCTCAGTTCTCCCAGTACAAAGAAAACCGAGGCTTGGTTGTCCTTAGTCCTCCATGGCTTTGTCCACACTCTGGCTCTCTCTAGTTCTCTCTGGACCTCCTTTATTCAACTATAATGTGACCCAACAGAGCTATTAAATAGACCGTCCCAGGACAGGAAAACGGCAGGTCACACAGCAAGCCCGCCACAGACCCAGGTCCCTGCCCTGTGCTCCCAGGACGCCCCTGCCTAGAGCCTGCCTCACCACCCTCCTGCTCTCCACAGTGACTTTGAGTACACCCTGGGTTCCCCCAAAGCCATTCACATCAAAGCGGGCGAGTCTCCCATGGCCTACCTCAACAAGGGTCAGTTCTACCCCGTCACCCTGCGCACCCCAGCCGGAGGTAAAGGCCTCGCTCTGTCCTCCAGCAAAGTCAAGGTATGTGGGGCAGCTTGGGGAGGGGCGCTGGCGAGCCTCTGCTGGGGGAACACTTGCCGTGCTCTGGGAGAAGAGAGCCTGGCGCCTGGGCCTTCAGACCAGGGTGACATGGCCACTGTACTTGCAGAGCGTGGTGATGGTCGTGTTCGATAAAGACAAGGTCCCGGTAGAGCAGCTGCGCTTCTGGAGGCACTGGCATTCCCGGCAGCCCACCGCCAAGCAGCGAGTCATCGACGTGGGTGAGCATGAACCCCGTGCCCTTCCCCCTGCTCCCCTTCCCTCTCCTGAGGGCACAGTGCAGGAGACAGCATCCTCTGATGGGCGCAGCAGCCCCTCTTTCCTGCTTTGCTCCGGGATAGACAGGACGTGGGACCCGGATGGTGCCGGTGAATAGCCCTGTGATGTTGGCCACCGTGGGGAATAGCGGTGAGACTGACCTGGTAGCTCAGCTTACCTAACATGCAGGAAGCCCTGGATTGTATCCACAGCATGGCGTAAAACTGGCATGGTGGTGCAGACTTGTTATTCTTGCACTTGAGAAGTAGAAGTTTAAGGTCGTCTTGACTAAAGAGTTCAAAGCCAGCCTGGGGCTACACTGTCAAAAAAAAAAAAGAAAGAAAGAAAGAGGGGTGGCTGTAGACTGGGACCCTTGTCCCTGGAACACTCCCACATGGCTCAATTCTTTCTTTCCTGCCCTAATGATATGTACCCTCCCTTCCTATACTTCATTTTATCTAATTGTCAATGGTGGCCAGCTGCCTGGCTGTGTAGAGGTGGGAGACGATTTAAGGACTTGGCTGAGAGGCTCCTTGCTAGAGCTTTCCTTAGCTGTGTGACCTTGAGCAAGAAACCCAGCCTCTCTGAGCCCTACTTTCCTCCTGTGTAAACGGACTCTTCAGAGAGTGAGGAGGATTTACAGAGGTGTGTGGTGTATCAGGGTCGCATAAATGGCAGGACCCCGACTCCAACCCCTGCTGCCCTTGCTATGCTGTCCCTGATGCACTACCTAAGAGATCTTCAGTTTCACACCCCTCAGGGGAACCTCATGGCCTTGCCTGGAGTAAGGTGCGGTTCACGGTGTCCCCTCCCCGCAGCACCCTCGTCTCTTTCCCGCTGACCTAATGGTCTCTTGCACTTGCAGCCGACTGCAAAGAGAACTTCAACACAGTTCAGCACATCGAGGAGGTGGCCTACAACGCGCTGTCCTTCGTGTGGAATGTCAACGAGGAGGCCAAGGTCAGTGTGGGCTTGGGTGGAGTGACCAGTGACCACGTCTGGGAGGGGCTTGAGGGGCCTCAGGGTGGTGCTGTCCACTGTGATGAACCTCCAAGGGGTGGTGGCAGTCACAGGCATCACGGGCCAACAAGCTGGGCTGCACCCAGCCCTTCCACTCTGAAGCCATGCCATTTTCTTAAGCTCATAGCCCCAACTAACTGGTTGTAGTGGGGATCATGTGACCTTGACAGGCGTCAGGTCATCAACTCAGCCTGCCTATTCATCAGATGAGATAACTGAGCCTCACAGGAAGCTGCTCCAAGGCCTTGGGAGAATGCTGGCTCCAAGGGGGCAGGGAGGGCTTGATCCCAGAAGTCAGCTTCTTAGAGGCTGTGGGCAGCGGTGAGCTCCCATTCCCACATCTAAGAGGCTAGAACAAGACACAGCCACAGGGTCTGTCAAGTGAGAAGCCAGGGAGAGGGAGCCCTACTGGCTTCCTTCATGGGAGCTTGAACCCCAAGCATTCTTCCCACCCAGGTGCCTGAGCCCATTCCCAGCGAGGCACTTACAGCTGTGCTGTGCAGAGAGCTGTGCTGTGGAAAGGGCACCAGCCTAGCCCTCGGGGATGGGGTTCGGGCAATCTCTCTCCAGTCTGTCCTTCCATACCCAGAGCAGGCTCACCACACCCACTGGGCCTGGGACCTCTCATCCCAAAGGCATCTGTGGACCCCTTCCTCCCCTGGGGGGACATAGAGAAGATATGGAGACAGGCAGGGCCCAGCTGGGGTTGTTATTCAAACAGAGCTAGGGGCTAGAGGAGGAGCCTGCCAGTCATGGGAGGTGGGAGAGTTTCTTGGGAAGGGGGGTGGGCCAGGGAGGTGGGAAAGTTTCATGGGAAGGGGGGGTGGGTTTCAGTGGGGATTTTTCTCACGGCCTTCATTCCCCCAGGCCTGGGTCTCAGTGCTAGATGGGAGCTGGTGGAAGCACAGCTGGGTTGGGTGAGGGGAGCTCCCCCCGAACCCTGTGACTGAAGGAGTCTGTGGAGATGTCTCCTCCCATCCCCACCTTTCAGATCAGGGCTTTTTTCTGAGGGAAATGTCCCAGAGACAAAGGCCAGACTGGAGCAGCAGGGTCTGGCCCCCAGCCTGCCAAGGTTGAGACAGGCCCCGGGATGTCCTTGAGAAAACACAGGCTGTAGGGAAACTTTGAACCATCCCCTCACCAGAATAGCCAGTGTCCTTGCTTGACAGGAAAAAGTGAGAGCTCTCCCAGCCTCACAGGATGCATTACCCATCCTCATCTGTAGATGAGACAGAGTGTGCCCAAGCCACAAACTGGCACACTTCTCACTGCTGATCAGTGGGGTCCAGCTCCAGGTTCATGTACCCCGACTCCCTAGGGAATGGGCAGCAGCGATTCTTTCTCCAATCAACCTCCAGAGCAATAGGCTAGAGATAATCCAGGTGGCCACTGGCCACAAATGGCATGGGACAACCTGAAGGGGAAATGCTAGGATCCCTGTAATTGGTCATTAGGGTGAAGAGACGGTGTCATATTCTGGGTGCATGGCTTAGCAGGAAAGCTATGTCCCTAACTCGCTCCAAGCTGCAGAGAAGTAAACCTTTAGATCTAGTTCTCCAAGGACCCTTAGTGCCCTCCCAGGGTGGGGTGTCCTCAGGGCACCCCAACCTGACTCATCAGCACCCCCTTCCCATCTGTGAAAGGGAAGGGGGGTAGTGATGCTTGCCTGCAGAGCCCAAGATGGCCGAAGGGTATTCGCTGAACACACAGATCTGAGTACGCAACTTATCTGGCTCCTCGCTCTGTCCCTAGGTGTTCATCGGGGTCAACTGTCTGAGCACAGACTTCTCCTCACAGAAGGGGGTGAAGGGTGTCCCCCTGAACTTGCAAATTGATACCTATGACTGTGGAACAGGCACTGAGCGCCTGGTACACCGAGCCGTCTGCCAGATCAAGATCTTCTGTGATAAGGTGTGTGTTGGGGATGGGGGGATGACACCACCTGTTCCTCTGAGAAGCCTGTCCCTCTCGGTCCCTTCCTCTCCATGTGCTTGTCCCATGTCTTCCTCTCTGTATCTGTGTCCACATTTCTGTCCCCTCTCTTCAGGAGCCTGTAAGTCTGGCTCAGTGACTCCTTTTTCTCCACAGTGCTCCCCATTCCTGCTTATCTTGCCCCCCCCCCCCCAGCTCTCCTCCTCTCCTTCCCAAGCCCTTCATTGTCTCTTTAAGCTTCCTTCTCCATCTCTCTCATGGCCTGAGCTGACTTTGAGGAGGCTGAGCCACATGCTGGTACCGCCCCATTCCCCACTTTCCCTGTGACCAGACCCACATTTATGAGGCAAACCAACAGCGGTGGGCACCGCCAGCCCTTCCCTTGGCCCCCGGTGAGCACCACCTCTCTTTACAGGGGGCGGAGAGGAAAATGCGGGATGATGAACGGAAGCAGTTCCGAAGGAAGGTCAAGTGCCCGGACTCCAATAACAACGGTCAGTGGACGGGGCCACCTGGGGTGGGCCAAAGGGACAGGAGGACAGAAAGACTGGTCAGGGGGTTGTGTGGAAGGGACCTCGGGACTCAATGGCTTCTTTCTCCCAGCAGGCATCAAGGGTTGCCTGCTGTCAGGCTTCAGGGGCAATGAGACCACATACCTGCGGCCCGAAGCAGACCTAGAGACCCAGCCTGTGCTGTTTATTCCCAACCTGCACTTCTCCAGCCTCCAGCGCCCAGGAGGGGTGAGGGCAGGGCAGGAGGAAGGGGGACTAGGAGGGAGCTCTGGGTCCGGGAGGGCCTGCCTAAGCACCCTACTGGGGGCTTTACCTGCCACCACCCTGACTGCCCGTTAGTGTGTCTCCAGGTCCTGCTATTTATAAGCTAAAAGAAAGCTGTCTCTGTTGAACTGTGAGGGGTTCAGAAATGACCAGTGACCATGTGGGTATGCAGGAGGACCTATCTATCAAACCAGCCACGCTCGCGCTCACGTGGAGGAAAGGAACAGAGTAACGTGTGGCCCTGAGCCATCTCCTGCCCTCTCTGGGCCTATTATGGTGCCCACCGGACAGCCGAGCAGCAATAATGTCAAAAATGAAGTGGGCTCAGGGGCATTGCTTCAACTCCCTCCTCCCATTATCACTGGTCCCCAGCTGCAGGCCCTGGCCTCTGGGTTTGTTGGCATCAGGCTGGTTCACCCTCTGCCAGTGGTACTAGAGCAGTTCCGCTGTGTCCCTGAGTCCCTGACTCAGCAGCCTTAGCTGGACAGTTCTTCCTGACTTGAGACCCCCCCCCCCAACTCACTTAGGGATTCCTCTGCGCAGAACACACAGGAAAGGCCCTAGCATGGTACCCACCCCACTTTCCTCCCCAGATGCTCTACTTTTTCTCCTTGTGCCTGACCAGAAATGTCTTTTCTTTTTGTTGCAGGTTGTCCCCTCAGCAGGACACAGCAGCTCTGACAGGTAAAAGAAAAGCAGCCAGGGTTCTCTCCTTCTCCGAACCCTATACCCCTCACATTGCTTCTTGCCTTTCCCCAGCTGCCGGGAGCTAGGCCTAGATCTTCCCCTTCCCACTGAAACCGCCTGGGTTTTTATGGGCTTGCCTTACACGGAAAGTTGGCAGATCTCTGGCGAGACACCTGCTTGTAAAAAATAAAAGGCAAAGAAAGGCCTCTGAGATGGGGCTACGTAGTCGGGGAACACAGAGCAGAGCTCTGTTGGACGCCCCCCCTCCCCAACACATCACCTCCAGAGGCCACAGTCACCCATGCCCTTCCAAGTCCGTCACAGCCTCTGCTCCAGCAGCCTTTGGGGACCCTGAATATTTGGAGGGCAAGGCAGGAGGGCAGGGCGGCGTGAGTGTGGGCCACAGCTGGCTTTGCTCTCAGGCCATCTGTGGGAATCCCTTTCTCTCTGTAAACAGCACAAATGAATGTTCCACATGGGGCTTTCGCTCCAAACTCTCTCTCTCATCACCTTAGACCAGCCCTGGCAGGTCGGAAAGGTGGAGTCAAGGCTCTCCTCTAATGAGGAAACTAGGGTCCAGAAAAGTAACGCAACTCACTCACAGCCACCCAGCTGATAAGTAGCAGAGGCAGGACTTGAACCAAAGCTGGTCTCCCTCCAGGCCCCACTGTACCCACTCCTTTCTCGGCTCTACCCCTCCATGGCTTGCTCCTTCTAGAAGATAAACGTGGGTGGGGCTAAGGCCATGCAAGTCAGACCACCTCCTATAGCGTGTCAGCTCTCTCCATGGTCAAATGTACCACCTGAGGTTAAAGACAGGACCTGGTCCAGCATGCTGCTGACAAGTGGCAGGGCTGGGGTCTGACCCAGCTTGACCTGCTCCCAGGCTTGGGACGTCACCTCTATTCTGATTCTTTGTTATCCCTTCCTGGGGTCTTCCCTGTCCCAGGGATCCCTGGAGGGGCAGCTGTCCTCACTAGTCCCTCTCTGCTGTCCCCACAGGCTGCCTCTGAAGCGTACCTGCTCACCCTTCGCCGAGGAGTTTGAGCCTCTTCCCTCCAAACAGGCCAAGGAAGATGACCTTCAGAGAGGTAGTCTGAGCCCTCGGGGTCTCTCAGAGCCCTTCCTAATGCCCCCCCCCAGCCTTCCCGGAAGCCCCCATGCATCCCATGAGGTTTTCCCTGAAGTCTCCTGCCCAAGACCTTATTCACACCTTGGAGTAGTACATTTAAGCCAAGATTTGGGGGTGACTGAGAGCACTCCAGAGCTTGAATAGATGATGGCCAAAGAGATGGAGGACATCTGTGGCTTTTACCCTGTTTGGGCATGGCTATCCCAGAGCAGCTATTGCAGGCAACAAGCCTGTTGGGCTGGGCGAGGCCCATGTTTCTCTAAGTGGATTAGAGTAGGGTGGGCTCCCATGTCTGGCTGTCTGGCTTTGACATTCTTAAGTCTGTGATCTGGTGGGTAGGACGTAGAAGTCCCTGGAGGCTTTGATGACCAGGGGAGAGCCACCAGCACCCAGGAACCAAGCTTAGCCATGGACTTGGAGGGTTTCTGAATATTGTCCCTGATTCCAGAAGCAGCTCTGAAGTAAGGAACAAGAACACCCATTTACATACAGAAAAGGTTCAGCGGCAATGGCAATGGGTTTTTGTTCCTACTGCACGAACTGGCTTTGTGGGAGCCTAGGCAGTTTGGATGCTCACCTTACTAAGCCTGGATGGAGGTGGGTGGTCCTTGGACTTCCCACAGGGCAGGGAAACTTGATTGCTCTTTGGGCTAACGAGGGAGGGGAACTTGATTGGGGGAGGGGGAGGGAAATGGAAGGCAGTGGCGGGGAAGAATCAGAAATCTTTAATAAATAAATAAAAATTAAAAAAAGAAAACATTTTAAAAAATTAAAATTAAAATTAAAAAAAAAAAAGAAAAAAAATGGTTCAGCGGTGTTGAAACCCGCTAGTCAAGGTAACTAGCTGCCAGGTAGTAGAACCAGACCCAAGATTCAAACACCCCCGGCAAAGTATGGACAGTCTAGAAAGGGCTAGAAAAAAGCTTGCCCCTTACATTAAGGTCATGCCTTTTAAGACCCGTCTCCATCCCATGAGATCCTCCCAGCTCAGTGTCCTCTCTGTCGCCCTTGGTTTTCAGTTCTGTTGTATGTGCGGAGGGAGACAGAGGAGGTGTTTGATGCGCTCATGTTGAAGACCCCGGACCTGAAGGGGCTAAGGAATGCGGTAAGGTGCCTCATTTCCCACAGGGGGGCTCTGGTGGGCTACTTTTTCAACCCCTCAGCAGGGGGCCAGTGCCCTGCTAAGGGGTGTGCCTCCAGGTCTTATCACCCCTTAGGAACCCTGCTCCACCCTGAGAGTCACACACACCATAAATCCTCCTTAATCTGATGGCTGCTGTCTGACAGGCCAGGGCTTTTGTTGGCTTTGCAAACCTGTTTCTGTTTTAATGGGAATGAAACCCACACACACAAAAAGGCTGGGCCCAGAGACATTCATTTTTCCCTCCCAGGGGGCCTCATTCCTCCTGCTTACAGGACTTGGGGGTGGCTTAGGGTGGGACTGTATCTGGACAAGGAGACCTTCCTCAACCCCCAGTCACCTGTGATCTGGCAGAACAGCCCAGTTTGGACAAATGCATGGCATCTCTGGCCACCAGGGTCACCAGGGCCTTGGACTTGAGGGTGGAACCTCTTAGCTCAGCACCTGTAGCTGGCAGACCTTTAGCTACCTTCATGGGCTGCTTGGTGGAGGCTCACATGCCAGGCATCTTGTTACGTCTACCACAAGTGCCTGCTTCCCCCCTTTCTCTACTGGGTACTGTTTAGCAACCCCTCACTCCAAGAGGTCAGAGACTTGGCAAAATGCCAGTCCAGCCCAAGTTCTCTGCCCTCTGGGCTGTCCTGTTCTTATAACATTTTCAGCCTGCTTGGCATCAGCCCCAGGAAATTGGGCTCACAGAAAAGTCAACAACATCACTTGAATAGAGACAGAATCTTTGGGCTAAGCTGCAGTTTACAGGATCAGCCTCATCTCTACCCACTCTAGACTTCTCTGTTTCCGGAGGTGGAGAACTTGCCACTTTTCTGATAGCCCCCGCTACCTCTAGCCCATCTGTTCCCAAAGTCTTCCATAGACAGGCTTGACCTCTGTTCCCTGGCAGCTTCCAGTGACACCGCCATTCAGATAAAAATCTAGGGACATTTCTAGTTTGGAGGGATCTCTGTCAGTCTACCCAGGACACTGAACCCGAACCTCTGTCAGTGATGCCCAGAGGACCACCTGCCACTGGTGTCCCAGGCCTGGGCATGGCTGCAGCTTCAAGGCTGCCAGTTCCACGAGGCACCGGTATTTGCTCTGACAGTGGGCCAGACTAGTCCTTTTGGAGTCATTTTGTGTGCATCCAATCACCACACCCATTTCACAAAAGTGAAACTGTAAAAGACGTGGGAATGCTGTTCAAAGTTCTACAATTCTCAGGGTGTGGGGGAGCACACCTTTAACCCCAACATTCCAGAAGCAGAAGCAGGTGGATCTCTGTAAGTTCAAGGCCAGCCTGGTCTACACAGTGAGTTCCAGGATGACCCTGTCTCAAGCAACAGTGGTAAAACTCTGCAACTCCGGTGAAGGGCAGGGAACACTTGCCTGGGCTCAGTCACGTTGCTCAGTCAACCTCAGAGACAAAGTGGCCTCGTCTGTAGAGGAAGCCCCCACGTGGACATAATGGGCTTTTAGGCTCTGAGCCAGGCTTGGGCACTTGGAGCTTGGCGTGCCTCCACCATTGGCTACAATTGCTCACTCCTGCCCAGAAGGGGAACATGGGGTTACCCCACCTCAAAGCAGGGCCAGCAGCATGCCCATTGCTCCCAAGACAGTGACAAAATCCACTCATGGGGGCTTTGGTACATGGCAGGATCTGTCCTGGATGTATTACATCTAGTCCTCTGGGGTGGACATTCTTACTGTTGCAACAAAGACTTTGCACCAGGTCCCCAGCCAGTGACAAACAGATCCTTAAGACCAGATCCAAATGTCAGGCGCTAGGTGAGAGCCAGGGGAAACAGCAGACATTCAGCAGACATATTATAGACACTAAAATGCAGTTTGCTAATAAGTATTTATTGTGATACAACTTTTCATAAGACAATACAAAATGATATCAAACCCCCATGTGTGGATGTATGGTATAAACTTAGGCGTACACACAGTCCACTAAGGAGAAGGTATACACTCAGAAGCCAGTAGTGCTCGCCTAGGGAAATAGGATCACGGTGGTTCTCTTCATTTTCCCACAATGCTGATATATATGACTTTGATAGCACTGAGTAAAAAGCAATGTTAAAAAGTTTGTATAAATCCAGTTATGGCTGCAGGCAGTGAAACCCTACTGTTTCCTTCCAGATCTCCGAGAAGTATGGTCTCCCAGAGGAGAATATTTGCAAAGTCTACAAGAAATGCAAGCGAGGGTGAGTGCCCCTTCAACCCTCCTGTCTGTGGCTCCTCAGAACTGCCAAGGCTGAGTGCACCCTGGTTGGATGCAAAGAGTATGCTCAGTGGGTGTGGAGTGTCCCCCAGTTCGGCCAAGGCCATGGTCGCCTCTCCACCTGCAGAAACCAGACACTGTTCCTAGGCAACAAGGATGAGAGTAGGGGGCGGTTCAAGGGTCTTCTCATAAGTGACCTACTGGCATAGAAAGTACAAGGTCACTCACTGGAGGACCCAAGTTCAAGTCCCCAAACCACTGGAGAACAAAGTTCTTTTTATTATTATTATTGTTACTATTATTATTATTATTCACTGTAGCAATGACCATTCACATGACTCTCATATATCAGACCTCAGACCGAGCCTATCATCTAACCCTACCAGTCACACTGGCAGGTAGATAACATGACCCACATCTTACAGGGAAACTGAGGCTCAGAGATGATAAGCAGGAATGGCAGCTGTGAGCAAAGGCATGGTGAGGTGAGAAGGCCCAGAAAAGCCACCCCAGGCAGCTGCCACGAGCCCAAGTGGGAATGTAATTGGGGGTTGAGTTGAAGATCCCAGTCAAAGGAGCTCCAAGGGCCTCTTCCACCTACAGGCTGGAGGAGGCAGGAGAGAAGCCGCCGTACAGTCCCGGACTTGCCCGTCCTCCAGCTGCACTGCTTAAAGCACAGTGGGACCCTGCTAGACAATCTAACTCCAGCTGCACCTGAACAGGGCCCACGCTGTGGCCTGTGCATTCTCCCACTGAGAAGGCCTCGAAGGATAAAACCCATACCAGGCCAGCTCACCTTAACCTATTCTAGCCTCCCGCGCAGAAGGCTGGGATGTAGAAAAGGACCCCTTTAGTTTGGGTTGCATGAGAATCTAGAGGGTTTTGTCAGTGTGTGGGGTCTTCCCCCCACTCCACCCCACCCCCATCCTCCACCTCCCACCAAGTTTCGGTTTCATACAGGGGCTCACACACTGGGGTAGAATCTACTTACGGTCTGCTTGCCCAGACAAGCCCAGCCCCACTGCTCCTTCAGTGCCACGCCCACATGCCCTACTTCCTGCCTCTCTTGTGCAGGGCAAATCCCACCCCAGGCTAGGCTAAGTGGCCAGGAATAGCCTTTGTATTTGACGGGAAGCCTAGGAGCCGTGAAGTGAGGATCTTACCTCTCTGGCTCCTGGCTCTTTTGCCAGAGCCTTCCCCGTCAATCCCGCAGCTGCACAAACTAATTGTGAATGACTTCCTCTGTGGAAGTTCTTCCCTCGGGCCAATTGCTGTAGTCAGTGATGCCTGACGCCATCTTACTGGCCTTTAGCTTGGTGGGATCTTCCCGTTCCTACAGATGGAGAAGCTGGGGTTCAAAGCAGTGGTCCTGAGTTGGGGACTAGTGAAAGGGATTATCAGCATCCTAAAGCGCACTCCCCTCAGAGTTCGACCTCACCCCTTCTCCTGGCTCCTCTGACTACTAAGAAATACGCTAACAAAATCTGTGGCCAGCCTGATTACTCTCTTTGCCCAGCTCTACAGACCAGGGCGTCACTCCACGGCCCCCGCAGCCATGAAAACCTCAGCCCAAAGATGTTTACCAAGGTCTGAAAGAACATATTTCCAAATTCAAATTCATTCCAAGAAATGTCCACATCAGAGGAAGGTGGACAGTCTCACCCCAAGCCTAATTTATTCTCACGAACCCTCCCCAAAGTCCTCCTGACCAAGGCAGATAAAATCAATTTTACAGGCATCACAGAGTGCTTGAAAGATTAACCAAGACAGTTTTTGTTGGCAGCGGGCCAGGGGTTTAACTTGATGATGGCAGAAGAAGCTGGAAGCTAGGAAGTAGCAATAGCTCTTGGCAAGCCCCTGCCACTTGGGACCCAGTTGTCACTCACAGGAGGGGTCCACCTTCCCTGGGTCCAACGCCCTGGAGGCACTCATACCTGAGAGCTGACTGGTGCCACTGTGAGAAACAGACAACCCAACCCTGGAGCTGCCAGAGCACACCCTCTCTTTCCCATTCAACCCGGCTCTCTGGCAGTCTCTAGCTTCCAGCCCCCAGGCTAAGATCACCTTGGACAGAAAAAAAAAAATCACCTTGCAGTGCGGGGTTCTGCCTGCTGTGAGTTTCTGGTCCCCAAACGAGTTCATAGAGCCAATTTTCTGATGCAAATTACATGAGGTTTTTAATTCACGTAGACAGATGAATAGTTGATGGATGGATGTGATGGGTGTATAGATAGAAGGATGGACGGATGGACAGACAGATGTATTGATGGTTGAGTGTATATGCCCAATTCCATTACCTGCTCAGAATATTAGCAGGGAAGGGACTAAGTGAAACTCAGGTCACCTCCCAGTGATTTTCATCAGGGAGAGAGCTCTTACAGGGTACCCTTGGCATAAACTGTGGTTTTGGCCCTTTCAGAGTCTATAGCCATGGAGAGACTACTTCTTGGGCTGGCCAGGTCCCTGCCTTGAGGGTGGGGCTGCATCTTTCCAGTCTAGTATAAATCCCCTTGAGATTTCACCTTAACAGGAATCAACTGGGAGAGGAGTTGTATGGCCCCTGCCTCTGGCTCAGGCAAGCACCCCTGAGTGGCTCCATGTGCCCTTTTGTTAAACCCAGATTGCCACGACTCCTGAACTTGAACTTAGAGTCCAAGTCCCCAGTCTAATGACTAAAGAACAGGCATTTCTCCCAGAGTTGCTCCTCAGCCACTCACAAGCACCCACACTCCGCTCCTCAGAAGGGAGGCCATCTGCCAGCAGGCACCAGTGCGGTACGACTGGCAGACTAGGGCTCCGGCAGATCCTCGGTCACGGGGAGTGCCCACTTTGCAGTCTGGTTCTGAGGGTCAGAGGAAGCTACTGTGGTACCTACAGTATAGCTATCATCCTTGCTACTCAGGAGGCCAGGATACAGGGGCTTGCCACACACTGCAACCACAGATCCCTCTTCTCTCTTTCAGAATCCTGGTCAACATGGACAACAACATCATCCAGCATTACAGCAACCACGTGGCCTTCCTGCTGGACATGGGAGAGCTGGACGGCAAGATCCAGATCATCCTGAAGGAGCTGTGAGGGCCCAGCCTCAAGCGTCTCAGCCCCAGGGCCTGGCTCAGGCCACGCACAACCTCCCTTTGTATGTCAGCACTGTTACTTGAACCGCCTTTCTTGGGTCGAGGTCTCTCAAGCCACATAGTGATGTCAGGGCCAGGGAACAACCACGGAGGTCCCAGGATCTAAATGTCCCATCCAGGCTCACACTCACTCCAGAGCTTCCTGCGAGTACCCATCTACCAGAGACTGGGAGTCTGGGTTAACAAAGACTCAACTGCCTGCCTCCTCCAAGTTCCCTCGCAAAGGCCCTGGTGGGTGTCACAGCTCCCTCTCTGCAGGGCTATACCAGCTGCCTTGATTGCTTCTGACCCTCCCTCTGTATCCTTCCGCCAACTTCAGACCAAAGAATTCTCATGCTTTGGCCACTGAACTTGAAAACTCTTGACTTTCAGAACAGATGCCTTTTAAGGACACTGGAGAGGAAACTAACTTGCTCACTGATTTCCTCAGCACAAGACGTCAATCAGCATCATGGAACTGACAGGCGCAAATCCCCTTGCCATCTACTGTTGTACACATTTCTTATTTACAGTTTTCATTATGTGATATATATATATATATGAATATATTGTATATATAGGCAACATTTTGTATGTTCATGTTACATTTTTATCATTTCAAAAGTATGTATTTCATATTTCTTGGACTATTTTTTTAGCTGTTATTCTATTATGCATTTTGTATAACATAGGATTTAGTAATAAAAGCCTACCTGTGCACATTTTCCCGGCCTCATGTGCGCCTTCCTTCTGGGAGTCTCCAGCCAGAAGAGAGGCTCCGGGGGAGGAGGCCTTCCTCTTTCTCTCTTCACTGTGGCCCTGTCCCAAGGGCATCTTGTCCTGCACTTGAAGGCTGGGAATGAGCGCAGCGTGATGAACAGAGGTACTCACCCTGACTGCCATAGAATCTGATGTGGTCCCACAAGACTGGTGGTCATGAGAGGGACCCCTGATGCCCAGAGCAAGGCCTGGAAAGGGTCACAATGATAATGATGGAGAGGCCAGTGGGCGGAGCCTCAGACTGGACCCATGCAGCCAAGACCTGGACCAACTCTGCCCCTACTCTCCAGACTGTCGTTTTCTCTAGATCTAACTCATACTGGCCCCAAAGGAGACGACACATCACTTCCCAACCATACAGCAGAGACATCATATTGGTACCCTGCATACCGTCATGTGGGTGTGTCTACGCCTCTGGGACAAGAGGGAACTGCAAACCAAGCCTTGTTATTCTCCAGGGAACAAGCAAAAGGAATTGTCGATTGCGTTGGGTGGGCTACTCAGTCTAGGGGTTGTAACCCACCCTGCAATCGAGTTACTCCAGGGTCTCAGAGGGGCGCTACCTGGAAGGGAATGAGCTAAGACAGAAGAAGGAGGCCAAGCAGATTTGTCAAAGCCTCCGTTTATTAGGGATGGGTTACAGTTTATATATGGTAAGGAATGGGGGGCAGGGTACAGGATCTCGCAGGCCGAGTGGTTCCGGTCACGTAGCTCGGTCGGACAGACAGGCCAGAAGTCACAAGTTGCCACACCTGGTTCCCTGGATAGCTGGAATGTGAGGTGGGTTCCGCTAAGATTAACAGTTAATTGGATGAGGGGCATTCTGTCAATAGAACATAATTATGGGTGTGGGGTTCTCTGCAGACTCCCTAGGGTGATGGTTCCTGTAATGATTGGGGGGAAATGGCTACTGACAAGGAATGCCTTTCTGTCTTCCTCTCTCCCTTTCCTCTTTTCTTCCTTTCCATGGCCAAATCTACCCCTTTTCCCTAGTCATAAAATGCACAGTGTGGTCCTCACTGGTCTCAGCTGTTACCTCAGAACCTCAGGCTCTCCAGTGAGTCTCAAAGGCCCAGGTGTGGAGAAGGTTCAGCATCCCTTTCTTCAATACCAGAAGTTCTGCTTCCTATGAATTAGAATTTCTTATGTCTGAACAAGACTTTAAAAAAAAATTATGTGTATGGGTGTTTTGCCTATATGTATGTCTGTACAACATGTGTGTGTGTGTGTTTAAAGTTTAAGGATCAAGATTCCTTGAGAACTCCCAATTCCAACAGAATCCGTGGTAAAATATCACAAGCTCTACCTACAGTCAGCACCGGGATGCAGGCTACGCAGCGAGAAGCTGGCCTCAGGATGCCAAAGGATCCAGCGGTGCAGTTGGATTGCAGTTTAGTGCACTGGGGGGAATGACTGTTGTTTTGTTTGTTGTTATTAGACAGGGTCTCACTGTGTAGTTCAGGTGAATCTTACACTCATCATTCAGAACTCTAGGGTTCCAGGTAGGCCCAACAAGGCCCAATCTAAAATCATTGTGCGGCCCTGCTCAAGAGACACTGTGGAGCGTTCAGGGTTACATCCGCCCAGTGAGTCAGGCTTCCCTGCTTCTGGGACAGCGCAATTGGAGCAAAGCCATGTGTGACCGTGATGTGACAGTCAGGCAAAGGGACTGGAGGCACCACACACACCCCAGGACTCTGTGTGTGTGAGTTCCTTCTTAGTTTCCTGTACAGCTTTTGCCCGGAGCAAGGAAGCAGGGGCAGGGAGGGGAGGATGGAGAGATAGGGGTGGGAATGGTGGGTAGGGATGGGGGGGAGGTAATGGTAACCTCACTGGTGTCATCTGAGCAGCCTCTCCTTTGCCCTCTTCCCTAAGCCATCATTCTGGATAAAAGTTCAGGCAATGGCACTTTTTGAAGTTCCCTAGGTGATCATGGTGTGTAATCGAGGCAAGGATCACTGTTCCAAAGTGGCACGAATGCCTTTGGCTCTCTCTCTGTCCATGCACACAGAGGAACCAGAGGCCTCAGAGCACACCTGCTGCAGAACACAGGCCAGGGGCTGGCAGCCTCCGCACCCCGTGCACCTACAGCCTCCAGCAAGTCACCGGCACATAGGGAGATGAGGGTTCTCGAGCAAAAAAGGCCACCTGGCTGCCAAAGACAGTGTTCAACAAGCCTTGAAAAAGGTCATTCCTGCCCTTAGAGAGAGTCAGGAGCCAGGGGCACCATGGTGAGATTGCCATTCCCCAAAGCGAAAGATTAGGAGGAATGGAGCCGTGACAGGGTCTTTCCGACAACTTTCTCTTAGGAGCATAGCTGTCGGTGCCTATCCGCAGGTAACTGCTGCCCGGTGGATTTACAGCAAGAGCATGAGATTAAAGGGGAAGAATGAGGGAGGGAGGTGTCCTAGTCAGGGTTACTATTGCAGTGATGAAACACCACAACCAAAGCAACTTGGAAGGGAAGAGTTTACTCAGCTTACACTTCCACATCAATGTTCATCACTGAAGAAAGTCAGGACAGGAACTTAAAGATGGCAGGAACCTGGAGGCAGGAGCTGATGCAGAGACCATGAAGGAATGCTGCTTATTGGCTTGCTCTCCAAGCCTTGCTCAGCCTGCTTTCCTACAGGACCCAGGAACACCAGCCCATTTGAGGCCCCTCCCACAATGGAATGAGCCCTACAGGTTCAATCACTAATTGAGAAAATGCCCTACAGGTTTGCCTGCAGCCTGGTTTTAGGAAGGCGTTTTTCTCAATCAAGGTTACCATCTCTCAGTCGACTCTAACTTGTGTCAAGTTGACATAAAAGTCACTCAGCACAAGAGGAGTGAGGAGAGGAAGGAATGAGAGGGAAGGAGGAAAAATTAACAAAAAAAAATGGATGAACCAGTGGAAGAAGCAAGAGGACAACCACATGAGCGTGTATCAGACCTGGCTACTGTAAGCACGGATCTCAAACACGCAGCATTGACACCGTCCGGAACAAGTCTCATTGCTGGCTCTCAGACAGCCAGACCCACTGAGTCTGTATTCTAACAAGATACCCAAGTGATTTGTGTGCGTGTTGTCATTTGGGAAGCACTTTGGGCCGACAGCAGTGCATCCTCGGTCCAGCTAGCTCCATCCCAGTCACACCCAGGACTTTATAAATCAGCAGGCTACTGCGTGGCTGTTATCCCCGCACCCAGGAGAAGGCAAGAGGTTCTGGAGTTCAAGGACAATGGACTACAGAGGAAGGCCTTGTATCAAAAAATCAGAAGTAAATTATAAAAAAAGGAACTTTAATAACAATGTCTGGATTTGAGTCTGGGCATGCCTGTGAAGGATGAACGGAAGGATAGAGACTTGGCCTGAATGTGGGTGGCACCATCCCATGGACCGGGGGACCAGCCTGAGAAAGACAGGAGAAAGGAGAAAGCCAGCCGCCGAGTGCCAGCTTTGGCCTCTCTTTCTGTGGATACAGAATGACCAGACATCTCATGCTCACTCCTGCTACGCCATCCTGAGCTGTCCTGACCACCATCCTGTCCCCATCATGATGGACTACATGCTCACACCGAGCTGAGATTCACGCTTCCTTCTGTCAGATATACTAGTCAAGAAGCGAGAAAGGTAACTGATTCCAGGCACCAACTCAATTAAATCTGAGCTTTTGAGATTCAAGCTGGGACATCTTCAGAGTGTCGGAGGACCAGTACGCAGTTCACCAGAGCTTAGGGCCTCAGCCCAGCCCCAGTGCCAACAGTGACTTCTGGAAGGTATGGTGAGCCCCGCCCTTCTCACCCTGCCCTTCTGGCACCGCCCTCCTCACCGCCTCAGAGAGGCCTGCTTCCTGGTCTACTGGGAGAGACTGCATCACTAGGTGGAGTGCCATGATGACTGAAGAGGCCTGATGTAACTTCCCGGTACATTGCCAGCCTCTCTCAATGACCCAGGACCAGGGGACTCCAGCCCAGCCAGTCCCCAGGATCAGTATGACCAGAAGCCTCCAGGCTTTCTGGGTTTACCAGGCTACCTCATTGTTCCAAAGCCCTAGCTTGCAGGAATCTGCGGTTCACAAAGAGCTCAGCTTCTGTGAAAAGCAAGAATTCCATTTAATTGAAAATGTTTCTTCATCCCGCCCCTCCCTCAGGAGAAAACCCAATCAGGAAGCCAGTCCATATGGGAGGCCCAGGATGTACAGTTTCTTCAAGGAAGGGGCCTTGGGAAGCAAGAAGTCCAGGCCTCATGGAAAGGGATCAGGGCTGGAGGAGGGAAGGGAACCCAAGAGGATCCCATCTAGAAAAGTGGCAGACATTAGCGACACCCGGGAAAGGAGAGGATGTGCAACCAGTTTCGTCTCTTCTTGGTTCTTGCTCAGCTCTTCCTCTAGCCACGATCTGTGAGAGACACCGTCCAACTCAGAAATTGATGCTTTCTCAGAAAACTTTCTCAAAAGTGGGAAGTCATGAAGGTGACAGAGACCAGGCCAGGCAGAGGCAAGGTTGGGGAAGTGAGATCATGAAGAAACGGACACAGAGGTCCTCCTTGCCCTGGGGACCATGGTTCCAGGCCTCTAGCTCCAGCTGGGTCCTGCCTCGCCTGCTCATGAATACAGAGTCTACGAGCTCATGACTGGACTCCATGTTCATAGGTGATGACTCATGACTGGACTCCATGTTCATAGGTGATGACTCATGACTGGATTCCATGTTCATAGGTGATGACTCATGACTGGACTCCATGTTCATAAGGTGATGACTCATGATGGAGTCCATGTTCATAGGTGATGACTCATGACTGGATTCCATGTTCATAGGTGATGACTCATGATGGAGTCCATGTTCATAGGTGATGACTCATGACTGGATTCCATGTTCTTGATGTGCAATAACAAGGCACAGCAGAGGCAGGGGTTCCCAGGGAATAGCCTGTGCTCCTGTCGCAGGCCCCTCTGAGCCTCCTGCCTCCCAGAAGTCAAGGACAACTGGAGGTCAGGGCTCAAGGACCAGGCCTCAGAGCACTGGTTGATTGGTTTCTAAGCAAGGACTTCACTACAGGGAAGTAGGCCAAGGTTCCATATCAGCGTCTGAGCTTCAAGATCCCTTAACTCTGGGGAGGGGAGTCCCCAAAACCAGCTTGGAGGCTGACGTGGAGGTAGTCAGAGAGCTCTGCCTCTCTTCCTTTCTGCTCAGGAAAGCATGGGAGGGGCAGGGGTGGCCAGTCTCCAGAAGGCAGCTCCAGACAGTATGTGACCCTGGGCTGGGTGACAGAGGAAAGGTGGGTTCTGGTGATGGGTGTCCTGGGGAGCAGGCTCGGGGGCCCGGCTGCACAAGCCTCTCCCGGAGCTGCTGTGGCATCGCTATATCGCTGGGATCCATTTGTTGTCCTCATTGTAGAGGAAGGATTGCTTCCCTGGGATCTCTGGCTTGTATGTGGCTGAGGAGAAAGAAAGAAAAGGCATCAAAATAGAAAGACGTGGCTGTAGGGCCCGGGCCTAGTCTCAGAGCTGGGAAGGGTGAGGGAGCCCTGCTCCTGCCCCTCAGCCTACACACACCTCTTCCTATAGGGAGAGGAAGCAGCTGCAACTGGCCTCATGGTATTTTTTTTTTAAGGGTAGAGGTCACCTTCAGGTATCTGCCTCTATCCCAGTCCACTTTTGTGTGTGTGTGTGTGTGTGTGTGTGTGTGTGTGTGTGTGTGTGTGTGTGTAGTTTTTCGAGACAGGGTTTCTCTACAGAGCTTTGGTGCCTGTCCTGCAACTAGCTCTTATAGACCAGGCTGGGCTTGAACTCATAGAGATCCACCTGCCTTTGCCTCCCAAATGCTGGGTTTAAAGGTGTGCACCACTAACACCTGACTCCACTTTTATTTCGAGTTAAGGTCTCCCACCGAACCTTCAGCTCCCCCGTCTCCATCCTGGGTCACAGGTTTACGCTATCAGTTCTAGCTTTTGCACTAATGCTGGGATCCAAGCCTGGCCCTCATGCTTGCCCAGCCAGCACCTGACCTACGGGGCCGCCTTCCCAGCCCTGTTACATGGCTCTACTGGCCGAGGCTGCCCTCTGACCGTCTTTGACTATATATAGCTTCTATAGCAGAACCAACTTTACAATACCACTTCCTAGAAACTGAAATGACCATTTCAAGTAAAACAGTATTCTTAAAGAAGAGAGGAAAAATTGCCAGAAAACTCAAAGCCATGGCCATCCAAGACATATTTCTCTAGCAAAAAAGACTTGGGAGCCACAGCCAAGGATCCCTCTCATATCCTCTCAAGAAACTAAGGAGAGGAGCCCATGGGTCCAGGCAGATGTCTGCCTGCTGGAGGCACCACGACAGATGTGTGCATGTGCGTCCTCCCAGCATACCCGCAGGATCATCGCGATAGGGGACCACAGCGACAGGAACGGCCCTGCTGGAGCACTGGCCTCCCTCCCCAGCGTCCCCTACCACTTCTTTGCCTATGGGTAAAAGAGCAAGGGGGGTTCTCTCCTGCCAGACTGATGCCTCTGGAGGCCCTCAGTCACCTCGGGGCTACCCAGAATGGGAGTGTCAACAGTGCTTGCCTAATGACTGAGCGTGAAAGACAGGTGGCTTCCTGTCAGCTCTGCTTTCCAGTCCCCGTGCGTATGGCATTGTCAGAGATAGGCCAGGGAGCCTTAGCGAGCACAGGCCACCAGCTCCTGCCATTGTCAGAGATAGGCCAGGGAGCCTTAGCGAGCTGCAGAGACCACCCATCACTGTGGAGGGAGCACCCTGGGAATGGAAAACTGCCCATCCTGCTGGAGGGGGCTCCTCAGGATGCTAACTTGTGGGGAGATCTAGATGCAAGGGCAAGTTCCTTCTGGGTCGGGAGGGAGGAGCTAAGTGGCTACAGAGAACCCCTCCCTCTGGTATCCATCACAAACAAGGCGCACCACCTGGAGACTGGGCCCTACCACAAATGCCCCTAGCAGTAAGCAGCTTGCCCTTCAGACCTTAGCCAATCTAGACTAGAGGCTTAAATATCTTTGAGAATAAGAATTTTTTTAAATATTTATTTACTTATTATGTATACAATAGTCTGTCTACATGTTTGCCTGCAGGCCAGAAGAGGGCACCAGACCTCCTTACAGATGGTTGTGAGCCACCATGTGGTTGCTGGGAATTGAACTCAGGACCTTTGGAAGAGCAGGCAATGCTCTTAACCACTGAGCCATCTCTCCAGCCCCGAGAATAAGAATTTTTATGAGACTCCCACAAATGCTATGGCCCTATCCTTCTAGAACAGTCTCTGGGGCTGGAACAATGGCACAGTGCAGTGCCAGCCGCACAAGCATGAGGACCTGACTTTAGCTCCCCAGAGACCAAGGGAAAAGCCAGGATGAGGGCATGCACCTGTAACCCTAACACCGGTGGCCCCATGACAGGCAGATCCCGAGGTTCACTGGCCAGCTGCCTCACAGAATCAGTGAGCTTTAGGTTCAGGGAGAGACCTCGTCTCCAAAAATCAAACACAGGTGCTGAGATGACTAGGTAGCTTTTAAAGCACTCGCTGCCAGGCCTGCCAGCCTGAGTTCAGTCCCCAGGATCCACCAGTTATCATCTTACGGCCACATACAGCATGGAATGAGAGTGTGGGCACGCACACACACACATACATATACACATACACACACGTACATATACACACACATACACACACATATACATACATATATACACACGCACACACACATACACACACGAGGTTAGAGGAGGGAGGAGAAGAGAGAACAGTGGAGGGGAGAGGAGGGGAGGGGAGGAGAGAGGAGGAGTGGAGATGAGGTCTGTGAGGTACACACTCCAGCCAGTGCAGTCACTACTACGCAGAGCCTCTGGCCTCTTGGACCTCCCAGCCTTGATTTCAAATCCAAAGCAAGCCCTCTTTACGTTCAGAAACAAATATTTTAGTGCCCTGAAATTGTAAGCCGATAACCTGCTAAGCCCACCTCACCCTTGTAACCTGCTTAGCAAACAGCCCATAAACTGGTGGTATTTGATGGCCTCGGAATGACAAGCTGTTGCGGAAGATTTGGGGTCACAGTTCTCTGACCTGGGCCCGGTAGGCTTGGTCTGGATGACAACACTGGCCACCGGCTGGTATTGGACACAAACGATGCACTGGAGATGAAATGCTTAGGGGGTCCCTCGTAGTCCACAATATCGTACTGACCAGGCCCGGGCAGAGGTGGCTTTGGGGGCAGAGGCAGAGGGTGGGCAGAGAAGTTCAGGAGAGTACCTTTCCTTTGGAAAAGAAACAATGCAAAGACGTCACCACAGCAGCCTCGTGGGGGAACCGGCAGAGTCTAAAGCACAGGCCAAGCGTGGGGCCCCAAGGCTCACCCTGACCAGTATCTAGCCTAATTCAGTTGCTTGTGAGCCCAGGGCCTCTAGGCCTCAGTTGTACAATGGCAACCAAACCTCACAGGCTTGTCAGGGTTGAGAGGTGCTGGTACCTAACACAAAGTCCTTGGGGCAGTGAGAGCACAGACACTTTTCTGTTAGAGATGTCTTTTGCTGAGCTCATTGGGAAAACAGGTCCCATTGATCGTATGTGCTGACTGTGATCGATTGGTAGAGTCTGGCTGGAGCTCTAAGAACTGAAGCCTGGATGAAAAAGCCCTGGATGAGCCACTTGTGATGTCTGCATGGCCAGGGAAAAGGAAGCCTCAGTCTGCTTTCCATAGATTTGTTGTCCTACAACTGACAGATTTCTGTTGACACCCCAGAACCCTGCTAGTTTGCCCTTAAGGCTGGAGGCAGGGATGGAAAAGCACTGGGCTGGAATCTAGAACTCCTAAGGACACTCGCTGCTTATGTTGCAACTGTTTCAGACAGACATCTTTCCCTCCAGAAAGGGGTCTATTTTGTATCGCAACTTTGCCATTAAGTCACTAAATAAACACTTACATAGGGCCAAGCCTACATAACAATTCTGGGACACAGTTTACCCATGCGTGAGTCGGGGAGTTAGATAAGAGGACTTTTGAGGACTGTCCCCTCCCCTCAGCCCACAGGTAGGATAGTTACTGGGTATCCCGGCCATCTAGGGAATCAAGCCACTGTTCAGGGGAAAGGCCACCTCCCACCTGAAGTTTCTTCTGGGGCCTCTCATGGAAAGGGGAGTGAGGTTCTCAGAGCCCAGAACATCCCGGAACAGACAAAAGCAGTGGGGGAGTTCTGGCTCCCATGACCCTGCTGGCCTTGGGCCTTTACCTTCTTAACTCCATAGAGCCAGGACACCTAGAGATGACTGGTCAACCTCCTTATTGGCTAAAGGAACCAGTGTCCAGAGAGACCATAGCACGTAAAGTCAGACCCCATTGCAGACCCGTGGCTCTGTAGGACAGTCTCTTAGTAGCAGCAATGTGGAGACAGGCCATTGTCAGCAGAGACTGCTCTTTCATTTCCCAACCACCCAGACTCAAATAATCACACAAAACTACATTAATTATATCACTGTCTGGCCAATTGCTCAAGCATATTTATAGCTACCTCTTACATCTTAAATGAACCCATTTCTATTAGTCTATGTATCTCCACAAGGTTGTGGCCTATTGGTAAGGTTCCAGTGTCTTTCTCCATGGTGTCTGCCTTGACCCCGCCTACTCTTTCCATATATATACTCTTTCTATATATATACATATATGTGTGTGTGTGTGTGTGTGTGTGTGTGTGTGTGTGTGTGTTCAGACTTCCCGCTTGGTTATACTCTGCTAAGCCATTGACCGAAACAATTTATCAACCAATAAAAGCAACACACATACAGAAGGCCATCCCACATAACACCATGCTAAAGGTGTCTGCATTTCAGAGACTCCTGCATGGAGTATGAATTCTAGTCACGCCACTGGCTGGCTGCTGGGGTCTCAGACAAAGCAACTGTAATATCTGGAGCAGGGAGTGAGAACCCTCACTCTTTGTAGGGGAGCTATGAGAACAAACCAAAAACAGCAGAGATCTGTGGAGCGGCTCCCACAGAGCTAGTGCAAATTCAGTGCTCACACCGGGGCCACTGTGGTGTGTGGGGATCGGCCTGCTGCTAGGGGGGTCCTGGAAAGCTGCTTCGCTCTGCTAGAGGCTCGAACCATGAAACAGCTGGCCTGGATGCTTATATCCGAACAAAGATACCCACAGGAAGGAGGAGAATGTATCCCTCTACTCCGTATGGAGGGCCTGGCCTTAGGGTGTGGTCAAGAACCTTTCTCCTCATAAATAAATACTACCTTGCCCCTGTTCTGGCTCTGACTCCCTCTCCAAGACACCCTGACTGGCTACATTTTGAGACAGACATGACTCCTAGAAGTCACAACTGGAATGAGCCAACTATCAGATGAAGTCATTCATTGGTCTGGGTCACTCCCAAGCCCAAGAATCCCACATTCTTTCCAGGGAAGCCCATGAAGTGTCTGCTTGCCCAAGTAGGGGTAGCTACTAGAGGCGGATGCAGGCTGGGCCACATCACACACGTGCACATTTGGTTGGAGCGGCCTCTTCCTGTCTCCTCTCACAGTACTAGGGATGCCCCACCCCCTCAGCAGAATGCTAGGGTCTCCAGTGAACGCCAGCTTTACCTACAGCTCTAGTCAAGCACTTTGAGGATCCAGGCTGTCCTGGACTAAGACACGGATCATGAGGCCTGGGTAGTCCACAGCTAGTGTCATCTGAACGGTGACAGTGGAGAGTGTGTGTGTGTGGGGGGGGGGGGTTGTATGTGTGTGCAGCTGCAGCTTAAATGTCCCCTGCCCTGCTCAATGGTTATGTGTCTTCAGGAAATCTGACCACCCCAGACTATATGCTAGGAGTAACTAGACTTCGCTCCTGTGCCTAACAGGAAGTCTGTTAAAAGGGGAGTTTTAAATCCTGAGCACAGCCAGGCAGTGGCGCACACTAATCCCAGCACTGGGAAGGCAAAGGTAGGTGAATCTCTGTGAATTCAAGGCCAGCCTGGTCTCCAAGAGCTAATTCCAGGACAGCCAGGACTGTTACACAGAGAAAGCCTGTCTTGAAAAACCAAAACTAAATAAATAATAAATAAATAACTTTTAAAAATAAAAAAGTTCTGAGCACAAATGATGGCACATGTCTGTAATCCCAGCACTTGGGTAGCTGAAGCAGGAGGACTGGCACAAATCTGAGGCTAGCATGGACTATATGCAGAGTGTCCAGCATCCTGGGCTATCCTGTGAAGCCCTCTTAGGAAAAGAAGAGGGCAGCAATAATTCCCACGAGGCGGTCCAAACCTGTGCCCTGGAAGAGGTCAGCAGGGAACCCCGAGGTAGGGAGAGCAGGGAAGGGCACTCCAGCAGTGGGCACACAGGGGCAGACAAGGGAGAGAGAGCAGCCAGACTCAGCCCTTTTGTGGTATCTGGGCTCCATCACCTTCTGTGCCCCCTCCCCTTTCTCTGCGGTTCAGCAAGGGGCTAGGGACCTCAAAGCTGAGTAAGGCAAGGTCACCACCCCTAAAGGATGAGGCAAGTAGAACACACAGTGGGCGTGAGCGTGCGTGCATGTGTGTGTGTGTGTGTGTGTGTGTGTGTGTGTGTGTGTGTGGGCGCGCACGCACAGGAAGAAGACTCACGGGGGAGGGGCACAACAGGTGGGTGTGCGAGGGTGGAGCTGAGTGTACAGGGAAGGGTGCTCCTGCAGGAGGAACAGCGTGGGCAATGGCACCGGGTCAAGAGCAGGGCTCTTCTGGGTCTTTCTGGGAGGGAAAGTGTGTCTGAAAGGCTACAGTCAGAGCTCCCTCTTAACTTCACATTTACAGGGTCTGTGGGGAAATGGGGGAGAGGATAGTGAGAAACAAGGGAACCACCTAGAAACAACAGAGGGACAGTGGGGGGAGGGCTGAAGATGGCCACTGTCATCTCTCTTCCTGTGTCCCAAAATCTGTGTGTTCGGTGGGGAATAGCTTGCAAGGAAGGTGATGGAGTCAAGACACCAAACTCCTCCTTGCCCAGGGCTGGTTCCTGGTGGTGTGGGGCAATTGGGAAATCACAGACATCCAGTGGTCACACTCAGGATGTGTGTGACCGGCAATGCAGTGTGACCAGCCTGGGTTTGGTGGCTTAGTGATGAATGACAACATGGATCCAGCTCCCCCAGCAGCCACAACAGGGAGTAAGCACACCTCAGTTTCCGAGGAAACCCTTTGTCAGCGGCTCAGAGATAATGGATGTCCTCCAGGTCTCTGCAGGTCACTTGTGGGAGGCATCAGGACCCCTGGGACACTCGCAGGCACAGGTTCTCTGCCTGGGGGATTCCCAGGTTTGGGAGGGATAAAGGGGGCAATTTCTCACAATTCCTCTCCACATTAAAGGGCAACCGACTGCCTCTGGGGTGGAATGCAGTATCTGTCTGTTCTTCAGGGCAGGGGCAGTGACAGATGAGCCGCCTGGGAAGATGCATCCCACAGCGAATTGACAATCCCCGGGAACTTTAGGTGGGCCCAGCATAATTGGCCAGTGTAATTACTGAATTGGACCTGGGCCAAGGGGCTTGATTCTCGGGCTACCCTTGACAGGACGGCATGCTATGCAAAGCCAATGACTTAGGGACTCCAGGAAGTGGTCAAAATGGAGTCTCTGGGTGTTCCTCTGCCTAGCAACGGGTGGCATCGGGAGGACCCCATTCTGCCCTGCCTCGCTGAGTCACCCCCAGGACAGGTACTGAGAAACTTGAGAACTGAAACCTTGGCGAACACTCGCTTCACATCTTAAGACAACCTGCAAGCCAACAAATCCTCCTAACTTTGAGTCAGCTGGGCAGCCGGAGGCCGAGAACACCCACAACACGCTCCTCAGCCACATCTCCTGAGGCACAAGCACCAGCCTCTGGTGTGGAATGGCCCTACAAGTGTCACTCCAGAAAGCCCACCTCCTTGAGGCTGCCAGATCTGGGCTGTGGGTTTGAGCCACCATGCGAAATCGCAGCTGTATTCCATTTCGGTAGCATACAGAGTAATCTCGACTGTAATGAGTAAGAGCCAGGCAGATGTCTGAGGAGACAGACGCTTCTCCCGGTTTGAACATTAAGTAATGCGTCAAAACATCACATGGTCTCCATAAAAATGCACAGCTTTTATGCGCCAGCTGGGAAAAAGTAAGAACTGTTTCCAAGTTCTGCTTCATTCAGCCTTGCAGGAGCCACAGTGGGGAAGATCCTCAACGCCACTCAGCAAAGAGGCAGGCAGGGGAGGCTCCATGGAAGATAATCCTCCACCCCTTCCTGCAGCATTCCACAAGCAGACTAAGGAAAAGTTCATGCACAGAGTGGACTCAAGTCAGCCCAAAGGAAGGAGTCAATCCCCTGCTCCAGAGCCTGGAAAGAATCCTGCAGAATCCCACAATAGGACCACAGAAGGAACTTACCTGGTAGCCTCCATCTAAGCCCAAGTCCCTTCTCCACCTCCTATTTGACTTGACAGATTCCTGAATCCCTGCCCCATGTCCCAGACTGATGGCCAGATGGTGACCAATGTTTCCAGCTTCCTGCCAGATGCCTGGATGACAAGCTGTGGCCCTGACTCCTGCCGTGTCATTGTGGAGGGGCTCAGGTGCCCACACACTCAACCCAACCCTAGTGGTCACCCTTCTTGGACCTACAAGGGGGGCTGCCACAGGAGTGAAGACTCAGAAGGTGACAAAACCTCATGGAAGTTCCACAGCCACTTAAGGAATTCTTAAGCCCTGAATACCTTCGAGTCTCTTAGATGAAAATAACATTAGGAATGGTGAATAAAGAGCCTGGGGTGGGGGGTCGGGGGCAAGGAGCACTTGTTCTTGCAGGGGGCTGAGGTTAGGTTCCCAGCACCCACAAGGCAGATCACAAATATTTATAGCTACAGTTCCAGGGGACCTATCGCCCTCTTCTGGCTGCCATGGACACTGCAGACACAGGGTGCACAAACACATACAGGCAAAACACCCACACACATAAAATAGAAATGAAAACTCTCAAATGGAATATATTCAACGGGGTGACACGGTTGTTTCTCTCCACCTCCCAACCCTATTTTGATGAAGCAGGATCTGGCTACATTGCCTAGGCTGGCCTTGAATTCTCAATCCTCCTGCCTCAGCCTCCAAAGTACTAGGATTACAAGTGTGAACCAACAGACCCAGCTCTGTTTCTTTTTAAATTTGTGTTACTATGAAGTCACCATTTGCACCTACTATATGCCTGACAAATTTTTAAATCTGAAAGCAACCCTACGAGGCAAAAATTAAACCCGCTTAGCTTTATAGATAAAGGCATGAGTGCTCACAGTGTAGCACATGCTGCCCGAGCCCACACAGCAGGGCTGATGGGCAGATGCAGCTCCATCGGTGTACCACGATGCGTGTGCCCCAGCTGCTGCATCTCCCCAAGCGCGGGAGAGATCCCACATTATAAAAACAGAGCAATCGGAGCCCCAGGAAAAGCCAGCTTCATGGGGAGCACAGAAAGACCCTGCCAGCCCCGAGTCCTATTGGCAAGATGTGAACACACAGACTCAGGCAAAGCCCCGAGCCTTCCTGAAGCCCAACTCCTTCCTCCAGGAAGCAAGCAAGGCTGGTGGTTCTACTACTGTGGGGGACATGTCCCTAACAGATGTTACTCCAATGGCTTGTCAAGCACTGTGACACGGGAACGGGGCCCCGGACTGAGTCCTGCCTAACCGGTGAGCATCCTCATTTTTGCCTCTTTGAGCATCCCCTGGAGCTACCTCAGAAGAAAATGCAGGACTCACGGGACATGAGGCTTTTTCTGAATCTTGGTTTGATCATTGGGGTTATAGTAACCAGGCCCTGGGCCTATTGATGTCAGTTTTAATCCACGGACAGTTTTGGATTTGAAGCAGGATACTAAGATCTTCGGTGAGCGCTTCACCAGCGATTCATTGACATTGTAATGCCCTGAACAGAGAGAAAAATTGACATAGGATGAGACGCTCTCCCCAGATCAGTGAAAAGTAGCACCTGCCACTGGCTCTCACAGGTACGCCACAGCGGCACAGTAACGTCACTTCAGTGGGTTTCAGTGGGCCCTATGGGAAGGTTGCCTGTGTAGACCAAAAGTCAGGCCTCTACTTGAATAACACACTTCAACCCATAGGCCACATAGCAACCTGGCCAGTGGGTCTCACCCCTCCAACCTACACCCAGGCCCTGCAGCCCAGAGATAGGAATTAACTAGCCAGAGGGCATCCATCCAGTTAGGCACCAGGCACCTAAGGAATGCCCCCAAACACGGGGTGGCCTGTACTGACACAGCTCTCCCATTCTGTAGCGTAAGAACACCTAGTTCCTGGGCACAGGGTGGTTCCAATAGCTGAATACCATACCATCTTCATGGTTTGTAAATGTCAAATAAGCTAAGTGTGTGTGTGTGTGTGTTCTGTGCGTGTATTATACAAACATTCATATGCAGGCAAAGACCAGGGCTGCCCTGCCCTGTTCTGTCATTTTTCGCCTCATTTCAGAGATTTTTCACTGACCAGGCTGGTGGCCAGCAAACCCCAGGGATTCTTCTGTGTCTGCCCTCCACAACACTGGAGTTATGGGCGCATTTGTGACCACACCCAGCTTTTTCATAAGTAATGGGGATTCGAACTCAGATTCTTATGCCTGTATAGCATAAGAACCCTTACCTGATGTAACCACCTCCTCAGGCCCTAAGCAATAGGTTCTTTTTTTTTTAAATTTTATTATTTTTAGGTGGTTTTGTGTGCACATGGGCACGTGAGTGTAAGTGTCCCTTGGTGGGGTCAGATCCCCTGAGAGTTGGAATTCCAGACAGTTGGAGGCCACCTGTTGTGGAGGCTAGGAACTGAATTTGGGTTCTCTGGAAGAGCAGCAAGTGCTCTTAACCACTGAGCCATCTCTCCAGCCCTGCATAACAGGTTCTTACTGAGAACCTGCTGTGTGGATTGCCAGTGCCCCGTGTTCTGTCTTAAGAAACCATAGTTAAATTCACTTCACCTGTGCTCAAAGCCTCAGGGAGGAGAGATTGGCCTGGCTGGAGGGAGAGCAGCGAGCAGTCTCACCCCGACATTCTCACAGCTCAGGGAGGGGATACAGGTGTTTGGGAGGAGAGACGAGCAGGACTGGGCAAAAGCCCTCACAGGCACGTCGGCCCTCACAGACACGTCAGTCCTCACAGACATGTCAGTCCTCACAGACACATCAGTCCTCACAGACGTGTCAGTCCTCACAGACACGTTGATCCTCACAGCTCACGTTGATCCAGGCTTCCCATCACTCAAATGAGGGGCACTTGTCAATGAACATAAAAACTGCAGGCAGGAAGCTGGACACACAACAGGCCCCTCGGTGTGAACACAGGTGTAGCCTCAGCATCTAGGAGAGCATTGCAGAAAGCAAGTTCGACAGTGACACTCTCGAACACCAGAAGGCCACTTAGGTGTGGCTTGGGTTTTTGTTGTTGTTTTTGTTTTGTTTGTACCTTCAAGTTATCTGTGTGTGTGTTAGCACCTCCGTTAATATGGGAGTACTTGTATGTGCTGGTGCATGTGGCGACCAGAATTCAATTCCAAGTGTCTTCTTCCATTAATCTCTGCCTTCTACAATTCTTCTGATGTATTTATTTATTGCACGTACGTGTGCATTTACACATGTGCCACAGCACACACGTGGAGGTCAGAGGACAACTCGAGGGAGCTGATTCTCCACCGTCTGGTCCCGAGGACTGAACCCGTTACCAGGCTTGACCGCAAATATGTTTGCCTGCTAGGCCATCTTGGCAGTCCTCCTTAAATTTTTGAGGCAGGGTCTCACTGAACCTGGAGTCTAGCCTAGGGTTCGGCTAGACTGGCTGGCTAGCAAACCCCGGGACCCTCCAGTCTCTGCCTCCCCAGCTCTGGAAAGGCAGGAACCACTCCTGGAGCTACCGTGTAACCACCGCTGCTACTCCTCCTGGCTTTTCACGTGGTGATGGAAGCCAACGTGTTCTCAGCAAACACTTTGCCAATGGAGTCATCTCCTGACCACAGCCCCTCTAAAGAACAGACCTCATTTATAACAGTTCTCCTGCCTTAGCCTCCCAAATATTGGGATTACAGGTGCCACATTCTAACAGATTTTTAAAGACATACATGAACGGAAGAGTAACACAAAACTTGAAAGTCTATACACACTATCATGACAGCTATGCACAAGTTACCATGACTGAACCAGGGCTGGGGTCAGGGGTCAAGAGGAGTCACGCCAGGAAAAGAAATCCGGTAGAATTGATGGATCCAGAAAAGTGGGGAGAAGCTTAGCTGGCACTGCAGGGAAGGGAGTCCAGATGTTCAAAGCACTATGAATTTGACTCTGTTTTGTCTGAGTTCTTGTTTTAGAGTCAGAGCCTCACTCTTTAGCCCTGGCTGGCCCCAAACTCAAGGCAACCTTCCTGCTTCCGTCTTCTGAGAGGGTAACTTTGTTTTAAACAGGATTTCCTTTTCTATTGGAAAAGTAATGAAGAGAACACAGGGTGAGGCTATGGGACCCAGAGGGACACTCACCCTGTGCTGGAGGAGCAGTTTGGTCCCCATTCTGTTCTTTGATACAAGGCACCCTGGGGAGCCTGTGTTGACTGTGATGCCCTATCCCAGGGCTCTGCGGTGGGGCCTCTGGCTAAACCCCAAGGGTGCCAGCTTTGTTCTGCTGTATAAACAAACAAGGTGGGGCTTTGTGGGGATGGTGCGGGGGAAGGGGAGGGGGTGCCTTGTGGCTGAGCCTCCTGATTAGTGATGGTTTTGTTCCTAGGCTTGGCCTGATCTTCTGGCTTTAATCTGGATTTGCTGAAAGCTGACATGCCCTGCAATTTTCTCCACACCCTATGCCTCCCTGCCCCTCCTCTGGGTTCTGGGACCAAAGCTCCAGGCTCGGCTGGGAAAGGCTGAGGGTCAGGCTGTGTGAGCTCTTCTGGACCCCTCTGAACTGATCGACCCACTAGGATGTCCTCCAGGGACAGAAGTGTGGGGTCACCGGGGTGTTGCCACCTTTTGGAATCCAGTGATCCTGGGTCCTGGTCCAGAAGGCACCAGGGACCCGAAGGGAAACAGGGGTCTAGCCAAGGCATCTTTGAGCTTAGATACACTATTTAGTGGCCAGCGGCACTAGACAAGCTTTATAACTCCTTGAGCATCTTTCTTCCATGATGAAAGCCAGGACTCTGGGCACAGGCAGGCAGAATGCTCCCTGTGGAATAAACGCTGGGAAATGCAGCCAGGACCTGCCTGGCGATTTAGGAAGACAGTGAAGTGACCAAAACTAGTGCCACCCTCTCTCCCTGTCAGAAGGAAGAGGCCACTTCCTCACATGGCTGCCCAGGGCTGGTGTGTCTGACCCCAAAAGGCCACATCAAGAAGGCTGCTTAGGCGACGTGTGCAGAGCCACTGGGTCCCTTATCCTCTCCTCTCTGTTCAGCACTTTCTTTGCATGTGTGTGCAAGCGCGCGCGCGCGCGCGCGCGCGCACACACACACACACACACATCCCCCTCATACACTTCCCCACATCCCACCCCACACACACATACCACCCACCCACATACATACACACACACACACACACACACACACGCACATCACACACACACACACACACACAGGCAAAACAAGCTCTTTTCCCAACAGACTCCCTTTAGAGAGATGGTGCTCAGAGAACCAGAGCCAAGTCACTGCTTACCTGGAGCTGGCCCTCCGGATCTGGTCAAAGGGAAGACTCCTCTTTCTGTTTTTGACAGAAACCCAACTTGAGGAGAGACATTGCTTCTTTGTTTGCAGCCAGGGACGGAGGCCTGTGAGGGAGAAAACACACCCCGTGTGTTCAGTGCCTGCCCCCTCTCTGTCCCTGTCACCCTGCCTGGACAGGTGGCAAACATGAACCAGACTGAAACCTGTCCTTCTTGAGAGGAGAACTGACATGAGCTGAAAAGGTGACGACTCTGCACGTGACTTTACTACCTACTTAGTTCAAGTGGTCTGTGACAATCATGCACGTACAATCGAATACACACACGCACACATGCACACACACCAAGGTGAAACCAGAGGAGAATGGCTGGCTAGGAGGGAGACCTGAAGACCCTGGTCTCTTGGCCCTCTCCGGCCTGGCTGAGGCTGTGTAGCCCTGCTCAGGTGGCTTAATCTCTTTGAGCTTGAGTTCTTGCTCTGTAAAAGACATCAGGTGACCCCCACTCTGCTTGTTTTAGAGCATTGTCGTGGGCAACAGAACCTGTCTAGAGAAAGTTGGGTTTTGCTTGCTTGTTTCTTCTCGGTGCTGGGGTCCTGTGCACCACAGCTAAGCGGCAATCATGGCTCAGGGGGGAGGGGTGTTTTTACTGAGCGTTTGGTGTGGAACAGTCTCAATTCGTTTACATTTCTTTTGCTGTCATTTTTAGCCTTTCCAGAACAAGTCCTCATGCCTCTCAACCTGGTCCCCGCTGCATTCTTCTCTGTGCAAACAGTGCTTGCTGCACACGGCATCTGGGGAGCGCCGAGTCCTATCACTCAAGATTATGATCAAGTCTGCAATCGCTCTTCTCTATCTGCTTTTCTGGACGGACCAGAAGTTAAGAATTTTGGCTGATCCACGCAATACACATATGAGAGTGTCCCATGCTCTCAGAACTCTAAAAATGGTATGGGGGTGGAGACGGGGGTGTCGGGTCTCGTGGGACCTGAGACCATTCTTACGTTGTGTATGAATCACAAATATTTGAAGTGCCAATTTGTAGACAGTCTCCGTGTTGTTAGATAACAGAAGCAATAAAATTGTGCCCCAGGGCGCTGGGAATTTTGCTGAATGGGTGAAACTATGGTGCTGGGGGCTGGGGCAGCTTGATTCTCCCTGATACTCCTTTGTTTGAGAAAAAAGTGGTGGTGGGGTAGGGGGGGAGGTTTCTTGAGACACACAGGTGGCATTTGATTTTGTGCTCACAGAGGTGGAGGAATGCGGCTCTTCCCAGGGTCCTGGAGGCGGGTTGCTGCAGAGAACTCCCTAACAAAGACCAGATGGGCAGGCTAATTACTGGACAGGAGCGCACCAGGCCCGGGGAGATAATAACAGCCCCACAGCACAGGACTCCAAAAGAGAAGCTGGACAGAGGCTGGGCAAGTCGCTCAGGGCACAGCATGGCTAACGGGATTATGGCCTCTGGGCTCCTCGCCTGGTGCCGCCACCATTGTTCTCCAGGTTGAGGAAAAGCCTCCTGCAGACAAAACAGTTCCCTGGCTTTGTTCTTTACCCAGACAGAAAACCTGTGGAAAACAGGGCATTTCTGTGTACCTGCGAGTCCACAGGGAGATTCCGCCGGTAGACTAAGAAAATACACGGCAGGTCAAAAGCAGAACAAAGCTCAGTTACTGGGGCACCTGGACTTGGGGGGGGGGGGCTAGGGGAAATCCACCCAGACCCTGTGCAGGGTGATTCCAAAACTGATGGAGGGCGTGTGTGTGTGTGTGTGTGTGTGTGTGTGTGTGCGCGCGCGCGCGCGTATATGAATGTGAAGCCCCTGAAGGAACTGCACCTGGCTCTCGGTGGCATTTGCCTTGGGGACCCTCATTAAAAGAGAACTGGCACCAGGTCAGAGAGATGCTCCAGCGGTTAAGAGCACATACTGCTCTTGTAGATCAGAGTTCGGTACCCGGCACCCACAATAAGTGACTTCTTACTCACTGTCTATAACTCCAGCTCCAAAGGATCGATGCCTCTGACCTCCAAAGGCCCCGGCACTAAGGTATATAGACACTGCTCCCCCACCACACACACACATATCATTTAAAAAAATAAACATTTTAACAAGGAAATTCTGCTCTGCATGTTGGATTTGTACAGGGCTTAATTGCATATTCAAGATGTACATGTGTTACGTTCAGTCGCCTTGAAGCAGTTGTGAACAAAACTCATGCACTCTATGGGGTTGGAGGGGATGGCTGAGCCAATAGAAGAACCCAAGTTCACACCCTCAGCACTCAGCATAAAAAGTCAGGCACCGTGACACTCATCTGGGGAAGGCAGGGACAGGAGGGTCCCTGAGGCTCATTGGCCAGCCAGTCAGTGAGGATGTGTTCTTAAAAATAATTAATTAATTAATAATAAAAACAGTAGGCAGCAATAGAGGAAGAAACCTGATGCTTACATATGAACACACAGGTGCACATGCATGCACGCACACACACACGTATGCACCATGCATATATTGGCAAAAAGAAAACAATTTTGGCCTGGACCTCGGTCATTTGCAGAGTCACAGCTGTGCGGGCCCTGAGATCGTTCACTTGATGATGGACATTGATCCCACACTGCTGTGTCCAGGGCCCTGTGAACCAGGACAAGGGTGCAGCCAGCTGTCTCAGATGACACGGAGCACTGGAAGCACCCAGGCAAAGCTCAAGCCCTATCACCCTCTGCTGCAGCTAAGGAGGCCATGGAGGGGTGCTCATGAGGTCAGAGCGGAGCCTGCCTCCCAAGTGACCAGTGCCTCTCTCTGAATGCCATGCACCTGGGCAGATCATGCTTGGACCATACTCCTCCTTTCTCCCACAGCCTAACAGCTTCCTCTCTAGAGTTTCCGAGAGGTGCTCTAGGAACCCCCTCGGTTTATGTCCCACCCTCCCCAGCCCCCCTCAGGGGCTTCCCAGGGCACAGAGAACAAAGTTCAGACACTCCCCTGGGGTCTGCAGTGAAATGCTGAGCCAGCCACAATCAGCCCTGGGATCATCACTGGTCCAAAATTAAGACAGGCTGTAAATATCAAATACACATCAAATTCCAAAAACTTCAATGAGACAAGGGGCCTCCTGAGACATCTCGTTAATAATCTTATATCAGTATGTGACTGATGTAGAAACTGACATTTTGGATCTACTGGGACATATTGCAAAATATATGACAAGATACGTTATAAAAGTTCATGTCACCTATTCCTTTTTAGTTCTACGTGCCACTGCTAAAGATCTCTAAAGGACACAGCTGTCCCCATCAAGTCACTACTGCCCAGAGCCGACCCAGCAGGTGCCACCCCTGCTCCAAGCACATCACAGTCAACTGACCCGGTCATATATGGTGGGCAGGAGCTCTGTAGACGAATAAGCATGACTTACAAGTCGGGTTTCAAAAGAGGAACTTGAGACTGAGGTTTCTGAGACCAAAGTCCTTTGGGGTGCACACCTTCTGTGTGGGATTGTGGGTCATAGCCCCCTAAAGCAGCTGTCGTTGATTCCACTTTATAGTGGTGGCTCCACAGACCCCCTGACTAACCAAGGACGGCCCACCCCCTTCCCTGCTTACTGCAGACCTGTGCACCAGGTGCTGTCCTCATTCCTCATCCTAGAATCTCCCCATGAGTATCTTCACCAAGTCTGGAAGGTGAACACATATTCACACGCACACACACACACACACACACACACACACACACACACACAATACAGGACCAACAACCCAAGTCCTGAAAGGCTAGTGGAGCATGGGCAAGACGCGGGGCATGGGAGGGAGAGTGGCGATCTCAGCCAGAGCTTCTGCAGCGGGATCATGGTTTTACACACTGTGAAGATGCATCACTGTTTTACCTTGCCTGCCTAGGCACCTTCTGACTGGTTTAGCAAAGAGCTGAATGGCCAATAGGCAGGTAGGAGAGGATGGGTGGGACTTCCTGGGGAGGGGCATTCTGGGAAGAAGAGAGGTAGGATTTACCAGCCAGAAGTGGGAAATACAAGCCCCATGGCATAATGTAGATTAACACAAATGGGTTAATTTAAATTGTAAGGGCAAACTGGAAACAAGCCAAGGCCAAGCTTTCGTATTTAATAAGAAGTCTCCGTGTCATTATTTGGGAGCTGGTGGTCCAGAGAAAGTTCAACTACAGCTTCCTGCAGACACCCTTTCCCACCATTCCATTCTGCTCAGAGCACACACACTCACACACACACACAATTCCTGACACCTTTATTCCCAGCACTGAGCAGGCAGAGACAGGTGGGTCTCTGTGAGTTCAAGGCCAGCCTTGATTATGTAGCAAGTTCCTACAGCTTCCTGCTGCCCTCTACCGTTGCCGGACCTTCAGATTCTTGTCTTAGCCTCGGTCGCCCCCCCTTCACTCCCAGCTTGTTCACAATGCTCACTGGCTGACCCTCTGTGTTAAAATCCTTCTTCTCAAACCTCACGCTCTCCCCTGAGCACTGGCAACACAGGCACTGGACAAAGGTGGGTGACGTTCCTTACATAGTAATGGTTTGGGGCAGGGTTTCCCGATTTGACCACTTTCATGAAGCTTGGCAGCTGGAACATGCTGGAACATGAGTTGCTGAAGTCCTTCTTGGAAGACAACGCTGAGCAGATGGTGTACGCATTGGCAGCGGGGTATTTAGAAATGTTGTCGTCCAGCCGGGCACACTGAGGAAGAAGGAATAGAATCAGCTTTGCCAAGTGCCCCCAGGGCTGTGAAGACAGGTCAAAGGGAAAGGACCCTGTCCCCAGTCCGTCGCTGTTTGATTTATTGCTTGTTTATTTGCCCAATTGCTTATTTGTTGAGACAGGGTCTCACTCTGTAGCCCAGGCTGGCCTGAAGCTCACTCACTATGTGGCTCAGGCTGGCCTCCAACTTGCAATGTTCCTCCTGCTTCAGCCTCCCCAGTGCTGGCATGCTGGGCACGAGCCACCATGCCCAGCTTACAAGCATTTTTTTCCCCTAAGAGGAAATGCTGTAGCAAGTAACAGTAGTAATTGGACCTCGGGCTTTGTGGGCTTGCTCTTGGGAAATGCAAGTTCAGACCCATTCCGACTTCTGTAAACTAATTTAAACTCTTCGTCATCTGCTTGGGACCAGGACAGGGCGATTTTCCCAGCAACGCATTTTCGCTGCACCCTGTTCCAGGCTACTTCCTCCGGCCTCATCAGCTGTGGGGTGACTCCTGCGACAGGAAGGGTGACATTGGTCCCAGTGGCGTCTACAGGGTGTCTTCAGCTAGCTTGGAGGGGCGGGGCTAGTCAGGGATGGATGCTCACGCAAGCCTCCCAACCCTACCAGCTTGTGTTCATGCCAGGTGCAGTGGCACACACCTGTGGTCCGGAATTTGGGAGGCAGAGACAGGAAGACAGTTAGTCTGAAGCTAGCCTGGGCTACACAGTGAGAAATACACGGTCTCAAATAAATAAATAAATAAATAAATAAATAAATAAATAAATAAAAAAGTCACCGAGAGCAACAACAAATCACGCAGTCGTAAAAAAACCCTAAAATACTTACTGTTTCAACAGAACCAACTCCAGCCCTTTCTAGAAGCCAAACTAAAGTATTTTCAGTTCAAAAACAAACACAATCAGTGTTTGCCACCTGAATGGGGGCAAAAGCCATAGAAACTCGATGATAAAATCTCCTCACCTATGACAGCATATTAGAATCTGATAAGACAAAAAAAGTTCCCATGATTTCACGGTGAAAAGCTTGGGAACACTGCTCTGGGTTTTCTCCACTGAACAGAGGTCAATGCCACACAGGTACAGGAAGGGGCGGGGGAGCTGGGAACCATCCTTTTCCTCCCTCTACCCTCTCCTCGAGGGCTGGGTGGAGATGGTTCTCAATGGTGGCACCGGGTGGGGGGCATGGGTTTCACCAGAAGCAGGGCTGTCTTTATCTGGCTTGTAACCCGGGTTCAAATCCAAGTTCTCAACAGCAAAGTCTCTGCCAACGGCAGCAGCCTGCACTTCTGGCCACCTTGTTTACCACGGATTTGTGGCCGCCTTTGGTTTTCACAGCTTTGAACGGCAGACATTATGACCATTTCACAGAAGAAGAAAGTCAACTCTGCGAATAGAAGGGTGAGGAGCCACCATCTTCAGCAAGGCAGTCTGTCTCCACCTGGTGACGTGGATCAGACATGACATTCAGAAGAGAAATGGGTCGGGAGGCAAGAGGCCAACACCCTGGTGGTGTCTTTTTGGCCTTCAGAGACTTCCTGCTTTTAAGTTTGGGGTGCGGGGCAGGGTGGGGTGCGGAGGAGAATGTTCTAAAAAAACGCCAAGTGATGCCAAGTTCCCAGAGGCATCTTCATAGAATATTAGAGTCTGCGGCACTAGCCCTCCAGTCTGCACCCTGCATTTACCTGCCAGGCCTGTAGTGTCCAATCAGGCCCCACACTGGCCCTCGACAACTTCTCCCAGACTCATACTGACTCCTCCAGAACCACCCCGTCCGCCACTGTGTGACCCAGAAAGACCACCAAACTTCCCGCCCACCTGCCTCATTTAGCTTCCCAGTCAGAGTTGTAGAAGATTCTAGAACAAAACCTTGGAGTGCCTTAATGAGGTGCTTTATGTCATTTAAACTCCGAGTAGACAGACCTTCTCAAAGGGTTGGGTTTCACCCTGACAGCCATCAGGAAGTGTGTAGAATTTATAGGCCCACGGGCATTTCCGGGCAGCCTCGCCCCGATTACACTCAAATGGACCCTTGTAATCCCCTCCTGAGGTGGGAGTCTTGAATTCCTCAAGTCTCAGAACCCAGAAGTGGGGCAAACACTTTCTGACCCTCATCTAATTTGGGCAGAAACTGGAGACCACGTGGGGCCTACAGTCAGGTATCACAAACCACTTACGGCCCACTTCCCAAGAACGAAGGAACACAAGTACTTAAAACTATAATGCTGGGGCTGGAGAGATGGCTCAGAAGCTCTGGCTTTCACCAGATGCATTTCCTAGCGCCCACAGCAAGCAACTTAGACCTGCCTGTAACTCCAGTTCCTGGGGGCCTGGCACCCTCTCCTGGCCTCTGCAGGTACCTGCGCTCATAGATCATGCCCCCGCCCCCACCCCACCCCCAGACTCATAATTAAAAATGTTTTCTTTAAAACAGAAAATATAAAGTTGAAGCCTTGCTCCAAAAAGGGGGCAACCCCACATCTCCTTTATGGGTTTTTTTTTTTTTTTTTTTTTTTTAAGAAGTAAAAGGCCTGGTTAGATTCTACACTTCAAACCTTCCCATGCCTTCCCTTCTGGATAGCCAAACCATTTGAAAGTCACACCGGTGAAGCCTGGCAGGGCCTTAACCGTCTCTCCAATCCAGCCCCTCCTTGGCACCAAGAAGGGACGGTAGTGCGCTGTCTGGCAAAGGCGCTGTCAGTGAGCACCCAGGCGCTCTGGGCAGTCTGAGGGGTGACTCAGGGAGGCAGCGCTAGCTCCTGTTTACGCCGTTCTGCAATTTCAAAGTCTTTCTCACTGCACTTTGCCCGGGGCCTCCAGGGAGTCTCTGAGGCAACTGGAACACGGAAAGGTGACGTGCTGGAGGTCACATTCAGGCTGCACAGCTGAGTCAGGATGACATCTCTGGTCTCTGTGGCCCAGGCTGTGGCAGGCAATACAGCACTTGTTTGACAAGTAGCTTCAGGGTCTTTCTCCTGACTGGGCCTGGCTATCCTGTGACTTTGCTGAGGACTCAGAGACTGGGAGCTTTCGCTCCTAAGTCAGTTTACTCCTGAATATTCCACACTCCCAGCCCGACTCCCAACAAGAAGTGGCTGCATTCGGCAACCTTTAAATGGTCCCTTTGTGTGAGAGTGATACGAATTGGCCCCAGTGTCAGGCATCATAGACGCTGTCACAACCTTTAAAGAGACAAGCAGGCACATGCGTCCTATCGATGGCAGATTCTGGCTCCACTTTCTCATTTGCTGTTCCACCTTAGGCGACCTGGCGCTGGTTTGGCCCTCTCCCTTAAGGCTGAGGCCATAGCTTGCTTACTGGTAGCAGCCTCGGGCGCCATCCTCAGCACACACATACCAAAACCAACGCAGAAGAACACTGTCTTCACCCGAGTCTGCTCAGGCTCCCTGGGGCTTCATATACGTATCTTACCGCGAGACTCCTCAACAAAGATAAAGTCTCACGTGGTACCATGAAGATCCCTGTATTTCAGGCCCAATGCAGACTCTCTCTTTATCTCTCTGTCTCTGTCTCTCGCTGTCTCTCTCTCTGTCTCTGTCTCTCTCTGTGTGTGTGTGTGTGTGTGTGTGTGTGTGTGTGTGTCTCTCTCTCTCTCTCTGTCTCTCTCTCTTTAGGGGGCGATGGCCATGCCATGATGCGAGTGTGGAGGTCAGAGGTCAGCTCTCTCCTCCCACACGGGTCCCAGAAATCCATCTCAGGCCCTCAGCTTTGGCAGGAGTACCTCCTATCCTCCATGCCCTCAAACTGTCCCCTCGTTTCTTTTTTTGGCCCATCCAATTTCCCAACGATTTGAACAACCCAGTTAGATGGACTAAGCGTTGGCAGTCTTCTCGGGACAGGACGGAGCCATTTCCTCGCAGACCTAACAGCCTCGGGAAGAAAACTGCCTTGCACTCGGTAACCAAGTTCTAGCTGCCCTCCCTCCCTCGTCCACGTGCGTGGAGACAGATGGCCTAAAGACACGGGCTCAGATCCGTCTTTGTGCATTCGCAGGACGTGGCTGCTGTCTTAATCAGAACCGGGACTTTGGAGAAAGGTCCAGCTGCCCACCGCGTCATTACACAATGAACAGAGGGAATCACTGTGCGTTTAACACCCAGTGGCTCTCACCGTGGAGGGGAACATGCAGGTTCCTCTGTTGGAAAGAGAGACACTGTTGAACACTGGAGACTGGTGGATGACGTTGTAGAACCCAGGGCCCGGGATGTCATCCTGAAAAGGACAGAACGCAGTGTCATTGGGCACGGCAGCTTCAACACGCTTTCCGCCGGCTTTCCATCCATTAACGCTAAGCCTTGCTCTAATCCTCCGGGGCAGGCACCATCATTGCAGGGGTGACAGCCTTGCTCCACCATTCCTCTGGCTTACCCAATCTCTAGCTCAGTGACCAGTGGGAGGGGCAGGAATCCTAATCCAGGCCAGCTCTCCCAAAGCCCTTGCTCTTCCCCCTAAGTCGCCATCCTGAGTTCTAAAGGAACCGTGTTTTGTTTTTCGTGTCATTAGGGAAATGTGCTGGTGTGCATGTCAGCCTGCGCGTGGACCGGGCCAGCCAAGCCTGAGGTAAAGAAGGGAGGGTGACCGATTTTATGGCAACCACACCCACCTGACTCAGCTTCCTCCTGAGGCCTCTGAGAAGAGAAATTGGGGAGTGTTTCTGTTTATAAAGCAAAATGAAACAAAAACAACCTTCATTCCAAATGAGGCCATCTTGAAGTCGGAGATAAAATAAGGTGAGCCCATGGGGCCCAAGGGCAACCTGAGACAGATGCCGTGTTCAGAGCAAGTTCTGATGCTGCTGCTGCTGCTGCTGCTGCCTGAGCCTCCGAATCTTCCAGCTCACATCTGATGCTAGTTACTAAGGGGACACCAGTGTTGACAAAAGCTGGGGAAGATGCTTCCTGGTTGGGGCAGCTTCCTGGGTCCTGCCTGGTGCTGGGAGCTTTACAAAGCTAATCTCATTTCACCATCGCCCAGTGAGGAAGAGACTACTGTCTCCATTTCACAAATGGACACATGCAGATGAATTTGTCCAAAGTCCGAATGCTGAGCACACAGTGTGTGGTGGTCATGTCACCAAAGTCACCTAAGGAAACAGAAGCTGGGCATGTGAGGCCATGGCCAGTAAGCAGTGAACCCCAAATTTGAGCCCATGGACCCAGATTCCAGAGTTTGCTAGCGCCACTCAGTCATAGATACATCCTAACTCTACTGCGCCTGCTGCCTTATCTAGGCAGAGAGCTTGAGGCACCGCTAGTGTCTTCTAGAACTTTCCTATCTGGAGAGCGGGGGACAGAGTGATTCAAGTTTATTATAAAGAATAGAGGCATGGGTACTGCTAACAGGATCTTGGGGCTGATTTTAATAAGCGTGTGTATGTGTGATGTGTGTGTGAGGCAGGCAGAGGAAGAAGAAACAGAGGACACAGATTTTTCTGGCCAAGAGTCTGAAGCATGGACACTGAAGACGCGGAAGGGAAGGACCACAGAGAGAGAAGTCAGGGTCCCCAGTGCTGTCGGCCCACTGTGTCCAGCAGCACACTGAGTCTTCACTGGAAAACAGAGAAGATGGAGCCAGAGAGAGACGACCTACTGCTGCCCAACCAGCAAAAGCTGGAGTCGGAATTTGAACCTGGACAGTCCGGTGAGAGTCTCCTGACCACAGACACCAACTGCCTCTTGGATGAGACTGTAGGGACTAAGAGAAAAGTCCTGCCCCGGGGTTGTGGGTTGGGAAGTCTGTCCTCTGGGCTGCTCAGCTTCATGATTTTCAGTAGTTTTAACCTCACTGGGCCTCAAGGTGCTGGGATCCCAGTGTTGCTAGGGAAAGCCACAGCAGGAACGACGGTGGGACGGGACTACTTATGATGACGCTGTGTATGAGTATCTTCCTGCATGGACGTATATGCCTGGCCCGTGAAGACCAGAAGAGGGCATTGCGTCCCCTAGAACTGGAGTTACAGACAGTTGAGCTGGCTGTGTGCGTGCTAGGAACTTAACCCCGGTCCTTGGGAGAGCAGCCAGTGTTCTAACTGCTAAGCCGGCTCTCCAGCCTCTGCTATGTGCCTCTTACAGGTATGAACAGTGGGCAGGGAAGACATACCTCTAGCTCCTAGTCCATCTGCCCACGCCCACTGCTCTGACTCAACCTACCCAGTTAAATTAGAATCACCAACAGCAAATAGCTGTTTTTGTTTAAGTATAGCCCATGAAGTATGTGGGACATACTTATGCTAAAATAATTACCTATCTGCAATTCTAGTTTATCCAAGCATCTGTGTTTTTCTTTGCTAAATCTGACAACTCTACTGGACATCCATCGCCTGGGTCAGACTGCAAAATGGCTAGAGTCCAAGGCAAACGGGAACAGGGCTGTCTCTGTTTAGCCTGTGGGGATGAAAGTTACTCTTGATGGAAGGTCCAAAGAGAATCTCTTGGGCTGAAGGATGCTGGAGCTGGCCTGTGAAGGGAGCCATTAAAATCCTGACAGTGGCCGTTGAAATTGGTCACTCTAGGAGTATTTTACCCTGGAGAAATTTCCTGAGGCTACAGTGGAGGGAAAAGCTGGATTACCTAACAGCCAGAGGACCTCCACAGGTACAGAGAGCGTATATGAGGCTGCTGGATGTGGGACAGGGCTCTCAGGTGGGCAGGATAAAACCAGGTGTAGACTCAGCCACCCCCTTGGTCTCTTAGATGAGACACTTCCAAATGATCAGAATAGAAGTAATTGCCTACCACGGCCACCTGAGAGCCAGGACCACCTCGTGAGCATGGGACTGAGCAAGCGATGCTTGGCAAATGTGGTCCCCTCCCCTCACCCGACACACAGCTTGGGGAACACTTGGCTGAAAAGCACTTGGAGAGCTCGTTGGACTGGCAGCCTCTGCAGGTGAAGGAGTGGGAGGTGGTCCCTATCCATGTGACCTTGGGAGGGTCACGAAGGAGTGGGCATTCAGCTCCTGGGCCAGGGACTCTCCCCAGGCTTGTAGGGGGGGGGGTCCTACTGCAGAGTCTAGAGTCAGGCATGGCACCCTACACTGCGGTTTCCACAAAATTTCCAAAAATTCTGTCAAGTTCATTCATAAACATAACCTTGCATGATCTCATCACAATTTCTCTGGCTCCTGACTGTTTTGGAGGATAGATCTCATGTCAGACCCTGTACAGAACTTCCCGAGTTAGTTAGCTAGCTAGCTAACTAGTTTGTTTTGGAGGTGGTTTTCTCTGTGCCGGGCTAGACTTCAACTCACTATACAGTCAAGGATAATCTTGAACCGCTGATTCTCCTGCCTTAGCCTCCCAAGTGCTGGAATTGCAGGCATGGGCCAGCACAGTCGATTTCCCTGTGCATTTTATGAGCCACCATCTGGGTCCTGGGAATCGGATCCAGGTCTTCTACAAGGGCAACAAGTACCCTGACCCCCACCCCACCCCCCACTCTAAGCCACTGAGCCGTCTCTCTGGCCCCTGATTGTGCACCTTACATGGTGCCCACTTGGAAGACACAGTGTCCCTGTCCTCCCGCATGTGTTCATTCCCACGGAAGGCAGCAGGTTTGGGAACATGCAATTGCCACTCCCAGGAATGGCTAATCTGGTGTAGCGTGTAGCGTTCTAATTTTTTAAGAGGAGGAAACAGATGCAGAGGCAACATATGGGGCCCTCGCAGCTCCATGGCTCGGGAAACGGGGTGAAATGGAACGGAAGACGAGAGGCAGGGAAGAAAATATCGCACAGGCTGAGGGACAGGGCTCTGTCACCTAGCTGCAGCTTTCCTCAGGAATGTAAAGTTAGCCACACACTTGTAAACAATCATGAAGTTTATTCCTAGCAAACCAAATTGCCAGTTTAGCCACAAGTCTGTGCAGGACTCTCACACACACCACCAGTGTTGAGATTCCTTTACTCAAAAAAAAAAAAAAAAAAAAAAAGTGCGCGTGCAAGGGCACATGTGTGCCCCCACATGAGAGCAGAGTCCAGAGGACAACCGAGGGAGTCAGTTCTGCCCTCCTTCTGCATGGATCCCAGAATGTGACCTCAGATCTGTAAGTTTGCCAGGGGATACCCTGACCCCTGCCAACCCCCCTCCCCGCCTTCTCGCGGGCACCCCGGCGGAGGGATTCCTGCGAGGAAGGTAAACTGGCCCTGAGGCTCAGCGGCAGCAAAAGTGAGCACCTGCCTCTGAGGACGCCAGGGAAAAGCTGGGCTAAGTGGGTCACAGCTCCCAGGTGAGCAGATGACCGGGTGTGGGCTCAGCACAGGGCGTGTGTGCCTCCTGTCTTAAGAAGGGCGGTGAGGCAGGGGAGGTTTCAAATCTCTTGTTAACGTGCATTGTCTCACCAAATTACTGGGTGATGCCGCGCAAGCGCATTACTTCTCCACGCTCGTTTCCTCAGGAGAAATGAGGATGACGGGCAGAGGGCACGGAAGGAGTGGAGTCTCTGTGCTTAGGACATGGGGAATTATATAACTCCCCAGGAATTACACAATCCCAACTTTTATGATGCAGATGAGGAAACCGAAGCCCAAAAAGGACAAGTGGCTGATCTCAAGGCTCCCAGCTAGGGATAGAGAACACTAGGGGAGGGGCCCATAGAGACACCATGCTTTTGCAAAGAAAAAAAAAAAGCTTTCAGAGGTTCAGACGAAAGTTTTCTCATCAAATGGATGCAACCACCCTGGAAAATTTGGAACCAAACTTTTTAGTGGTTTCCGCCTGTATCTCTGCCGCCCGCCGTTCAGGCTGCTGGCCACCGCCACGCCAGCTCCCTAAGAGGGAGACATGACAGGATTTCACAGGGCACCTTGAGCTCTGGGATCAGAGCCTTCAGAGCTTGCCATGTGGGACGGAGCCCCGACAAGAAGCGTTTATTCGCGTCCCTGGAAATCCTTCGGTTTTGCCAAGGCCGGTCAGAAGCACGCTGACTTTCATCAACTGAATTTACAGCCTCGAAGGCCACAAAGGCGGGCGTGGCCCAGTGTGGAAAGAGTGAGAGGCTTTGGCGTGAGCTGTGCCTGGGTTGAGGTCTAATTCTTTCAACACTGATTCAGCAAATATTTACTTAGAGTCTCTTATGTGGCAAACCCTGGGTTGTGTGACCGAGGGTGGGTCACTTAACCTCCCTAAGCCTCGGTTTCCTCTTATGTTCAATGAAGACACCAAACCCTTCCTTTTAGCATTGTCCTGAGGAGCACCTAAAAATGCTTTAACACATATTAGGGATTGGTCAGTGACAGCTACTGTTCTTTTTAGTGAGAACTGAGCTACGGACATCCTGGACACGGACAACTAACACACTCTCATTAAAGGTGACCAATGGGAACCCACACAGCAGTGGGGAAGAGGCTGACAGCTAAAATACAGAGAAACTAGAAAAGAAAGAAAGAAGGAAAGAGAGAGAGAGAGAGAGAGAGAGAGAGAGAGAGAGAGAGAAAGAAAGATGGATGCCTGAGCAAGTATTTATCATCCCGAGGAAAGCTACCAGCGGCTCTAAAATGTGTTTGCTCTATTATTTATTGCGGGCTTCACAGATCCTGAGGTAATGGGAGGTTAAAGGAACTTAATCCACTCTCTAGTTCCGCATACCAACCAGCTCACAAAGGAAGAGCTGGGCTTGGGGTGAGGGCCCAGCAAAGCGGGAGGGGGTGCTCGATGGCATACCTCCCCTGTGTTCAGAACCGGGGTCCTCCCACCCCTTCTCTGCCATCTAGGCAGAGTGGAAGGTTGAGAGCCCAGCCGCCTGCAGAAGGTAACTGGGGTGGCCACAGCTGCAAAGGGTCCTACTAAAAGCCAGGGAGACTCTCCCCCAATGCCTGGGAGTTGCTACAGCCCCCTGCTGGTGAGAAAGGAGAAGGTCAAGTCCCAGGAACAGGTTAAATAAAGGCTGGCCAGGAAGCAACCAGAACTTCCCAGACGTGGAGCTCTAGAGAAGAGGGGACGGATAGGGAGGGCCAAGCAGAGCATTGTTTTTAAATTGCATATATTTATCTACTTGTGTGTGCGCACATACCATGGCGTACACGTGGAGATCGGAAGACAGCTTTTAAAAGAACTGGCTACTCTCCACCATGGGGGTTCCAGGACTCAAGGCTTGGTGGCAGGCATTTTTACCTGCCAAGCCACCTTACCAGCCCCCATAGTAATAATAAGACATTGTTTAAGGAATTTTATTTTATTTTTGTTGTTGTTTAAGGAAATTTTTAATGGGGAGCTCATCACAAACACAACAATAAATGTATCAGAAACTTGTTTACCCATGTGTTATCTGGGGGACGATGCAATTCCCTCTGATAGATCAGAGTAGGCTGGTTTTTATCTTCTACTACATATTCATAGGATTTGGAAGATCTTGTGTTTTTACTTCTTTCAAATTAAAGATAATTTTGGCTACAGGGTATGAGTGCATAGTCCTTCAATTCAAACACACAAGTGACCAAGGAAGGAGGACCTTGAATTCAAAGCCAGCCTGGGCTACATAGCAAGACCCCTGGTTATGTTTTCCAAACATATAGTATATGCAAAGTTCTGGGATGGATCCCCAACACAGCAAATAAGTAGATCGATCGATCAATTTCAGGCGGATTCTTACCATACTGACACATCCTTGGAGGATGGTGCAGGTCCTTGGGTGATAGTGCCCCCTGCTGTTCATAGAGGAAACACAACAGCTAAAATTCAAAGGATTTTGAAGGCAATGTCATTTACCTTTTTGTTGTAGAATCTCCTGGCTTGGCTGTTAAATCCCTTTCTTTCTGATTCTAGGATTATTGATGTTCTGTATTTATAAGGAATGGAAGATTGAGTTGGGTACGCAGCAGTAAAACCTAAACAACAACAACAACAAAAAGACAGCCATCAGCGCATGCCGCCAGTGTTTGCTCAGTGCAACCGCTAGGAAAAACGCTCTAAGGATTCATCCTAGGCTGGGGATGTAGCTCAGCGAGCAGAGTATTTCCCTAGCATGCACAAAAGCCCTGGGTTCCATCATCAGCACCACACAGGACCAGGTGTAGTGGCACACACCTGTACTTGAAACACCCAGGAACTGGTGTGAGAGTTAGAGATCCAAGGTCACCCCTTGACTACAGATTGAGTTCAAGGCCAGCCTGGAATATATGAGACACTGCCTCAAAAAATAAGTAAACAACCAAACAAATAGTTATCCTAGTGAGCTAACAAAAGAGAACTCGCTATAGGCCGTCTTCACTAGGGGCTATGAGGTTCAGGGTCCGCCCACCTCTGTGACTCAGAAGGATACAACTTTTCCTCTCTCTCTCTCTCTCTCTCTCTCTCTCTCTCTCTCTCTCTCTCTCTCTCTCTCTCCNAAGTAAACAACCAAACAAATAGTTATCCTAGTGAGCTAACAAAAGAGAACTCGCTATAGGCCGTCTTCACTAGGGGCTATGAGGTTCACCGTCCGTCCGCATGTCTTACTCAGCAGGAACTCATTCCTTCTCTCTCTCTCTCTCTCTCTCTCTCTCTCTCTCTCTCTCTCTCTCTCTCTTTCTCTGACCAAAACAAATGTATACTTATATTGGTAGTCTATTAGACTTCCTTACTCTTTCTCTACAACACACACACACACACACACACACACACACACACATGCCTTGCGGCTGCCTGATGACATGTGGCTCAATTCCATGGCATTTTCTACGTCTCTGCTCTCCTCCTCCTGGCAGCTGCTGAGAATCACAGCTTATCTGCTCAGGGGTCTTTCTTTTCTCCAGTAAGATTGTCCTCTTTGAATTAAAAACAAAAGTTCAATACAGGGTCAGAGAACAGCTTAGTGGGCAAGGGCTCTTGTTGCCAAGCCTGACCGCCTGCGTTCAGTCCTCAAGAACCACGTGGGGGAGGGAGAGCACCAACGCCTAAAAGTTCTGTCCCCTCCACATGTGCTCCCTAGCATGCACAAACAAAATAAATAAATATACTTTTTAAAAATTAAAATAGAGACTGAAGAGATGGCTCTCGGGTTGGGAGCGTAGACTTCTCCTCCCGAAGACCCAGGTTCAATTCCCAGCACCATATGCTCACAACCAGGGGATCCAACGCCCTCTTCTGGCCTCTTCAAAGACTACATGCACATAAAACATAAAATAAAATAAATGTTTTAAAATTAAAATATTCAATACAAAAGAGTGACGAGCAGCCAGGACAGAAAGCAAATCACAAACCAGCGGACTCACCCATTTATCACCACATTAAACATTAAGTGGGCTAGACATTCCAGTTCAAAGACGGGAACTGTCAGACTGGACAAGAAAGAAAGACCCAGCTACATGCTGCCTACAAGAAACATAGTTCAGCTATAAACCCAGAAAAAGAAGTAAAAAGAATGAGGACTTGCAGTAAGAATTCAGTTGTCAGAAATAAAGCAAGCAAGACCTGCTACCCATCAACAAGCAAAGAACAGGACTCTGACTGAACATATGGAAATAGCATGTATCTTTTTGTTACTGAAGGGACAGCCACCTTCCCGTTTACCCTTCCTTACAGTTTCTCCCCACCTACACTCTAGGGTCAGCAGGGTCAAAGGAAATCTGTCTGATACACTCCCAAAGGATGGCCTTGTGAATAACACCCAGGTTTTACTAATCCGTCCAATGTGCTCTTCCGTACTAGAGGAGGCGTGCTGAGATTTAAATTCACTAGACCTTTCTGGAGTTTGTAGTTGTGCTTGTTAGGTTTGCCAGAGTCGTCACATTTCAGGGCAACGTTGTCCGCTTTGAAGCTCTGGGGCATGTTCCGTCTGTTTGAGGGGAACCTCAGGCTTGCATTCTCCTATACACCTGAAATAAAATACAGCACATTCAGGGGCCGTCTCACACCGTGCCGGCTAGGTGCTAATGATGGCTTAGGTTAAGAGATCTTGCGGCGCAGAAGCTGACATCCACCAACTGCTCTGTCGCCCCAGGTTCCAAGCACACTGTACTGACGGGATTAGGAGGCCACACAAATTCACCCTCACTGCTGCATACAGCCATGAAGACTTTCCATATTATTTTCATTATTAACCTAGCTTGGCTGAGGTATATTTACATGCGATAAAGTTCTTCAGTGGTAAAGGTAAGCGTCCAAGCTCTGACAGTGTGCGCAGCTGTGCTGCAGACTGCCACAATTAAGACATCAAGGTTATCTGTAACCCGAAAAGTTCCCGTGTGCTTCTGAAGTCATTTCCATCTGGAGCTGGCATCTGCCAGCTCCCGAGCTTCCTGTCACAATAGCCTGCCTTTCTGCAGCGCCACACAGCTGCTACCATCAGCAGATCAATTGCTAGCAACACAGTCTTCCTGGGGCTGGGGAGGCAGCTCAATGGTCAGAACCTTTGCAAGGCAGCCCAACAACCCACACACTGAGCAAGTCAAACAGCCTGGAACTCCAGCTTCAGGGAATCAGATGCCCTTCTCTGACCTCCACAGGCACCTGCACTTTACATGTGTGAACACACGCACACACACAACTAAAAGGGTTACTCATTTTAAGAAGTTCTTCCTAGATCTTGATTGGCATTGCATCAAAAATTCAGTGAGAATATATTAGCTTCCTTGGGTACTATGATCCCCTAATATGGTGGTGAAGCTTCCCATTTACTTTGATATATTTACGTCTCTAAGCAGTATTTTGTACTCGTAAGTGAACAGCTTTTGCGTATTTTTGTGAACTTCTGTCATAGTTTTCTTTCCTTCCTTCCTTCCTTCCTTCCTTCCTTCCTTCCTTCTTTCTTTTGTTTTGCTTCATTGTTGGTTATTTATTTTTTTGAGACAGGATCTCTGTACAGTCCTGGCTGTTCTGTTAACTTGCTTTGCAGACTAGGCCATTTGCTTCTCCTCTTCCCATTCTCTTCCCCCTTTTATGTTCCCTTTCCCTTAATAAAAAAAACCTTCACATGAGTTCTGTCGCATGGTGTTTTTCTCTCTCATGCCGCTTTTTAAATTACAACAGCCTTGACATGATTTTCTTCAGGGTTTTTAATGTTTGGGATTCGCTTCATTTCCTGAATCAACAGGTTTATGTTTCCAACAGATTCTGAAAACACTTTGCATTCATTCTTCAAATAGTTCCTTCTGCTCTCTCCTTTTCCAAGGTGACAGTTATAGGTGCATTAAACACTTTGGTGTTTCCCTATGGTGGTTGAGAGTGTGTTTGTCTTTGAAGTTCAGCCTTGTTTAATCTCTGTACTGTGTTCAGACAACCTGAATTGCTCTGCCTTCAGACTCTCTGATCTAGTCTTTCTGTGACTCTTACCAACTGTTTTCATTCTAATTGTATTTTTTTTTCACTTCTAGATGCGACCTTACGGCCTGTGTGCGCTCATGTGTAGGCATGAATGAATGTGAAGATCCACATCGAACGTCTTCCTCAGTTGCTCACTTTATCTTTTGAGACAAAGTCTCATGCTGAACCTGGAGCTGACTGATTTGCCTTGTTGGCCTAGGATCCTGTGGGAGCTGTATAGGAGGAATCTGTCTCCTGGTGGACACAGGTCTCTTTCCTTGAGGGTTAATCAGCTGGGACAGGTCTGGGGGCTGTCTGGGGGACACCCATGGGAAGGGAGGTTTACCTTAAGGAAGTGTACACCTCCCCCAGCCCAGTGCAGTCCTAACCAGCTGCCGTGGCCTTCTGCTGGCTCTGTCCCCCCAGGTATAACGATTTCTTCTGTTCCTTTCAGATGCTGGCCAGAGCTCAAGTATGCTTTTAAACTCCCTAATGCTTTGAGCTTCCTTAATCATTTTCTAAAGATCCTGTCCCTGCCATGTTTTTGACCTCCATTCCAGCTTCTCTTCTTCATCCAGCTCCTCCCTTCCAGGCAACTGTGAGGCTTAGCTCACCGCCTTCTCCTTTCAACCTCTAATACTGTTCTGAGTTCAGTTTGAGTCAGCTCTTTGTCCTCACGCTTCTGTTTGTGTTCATTCTTAAATCCTTTCATTAATGAAACCGAGACCCCGAAGAAAGGACGCAGACTTCTCCAGTGTCATCTGAGGCCCTGCTGGGACTCCCCAAGATTCTGGGGAACATCTCTCTACTGCCTTTTAATTCTTAATCAGTGGAGAAAACTAACCTGCTCCTGACCCCCTGGGCAGCATCTTTTGCTTTCTTTCTGTTTTTAGAAAGACCTCCCTGTCCAGCCCCCTTCAGCTCTGGCTGCCCTGAGGACCTTTTTCTGCTGCTTCTGTCATCGCTGGCACTGGGGTCACATTTTCCTTGATCTTTGTACTGGGTTCAGATAGTTTGAAAGTTCCATTCTTGCACATTTACATATTTTCCTGGCTCATTTTTAAAATTTTATTTATATTTTATGTATGACTGGTCTGCATGTACACCTGCATACCAGAAGAGGGCATCAGATCTTATTAAAGATGGTTGTGAGCCATCCCAGTCGTTTCTGGGAATTGAATTCAGGGCCTCTGGAAGAGCAGCCAGTGCTCTTAACTGCTGAGCCATCTCTCCAGCCCCCTGACTCATTTTCAGTAATTTTCAGAGTCATTGGACCCCTCCAAGCTTTGAAATTTTGAAAGGTTCAGAACAGCTTTCTTTCGGGAAGAAGTTTATCTTCACTAGTAAGACATGATACTTTTTTTTTCTTTTAACAGGGTCTCTTGTAGCTCAGGCTGGCAACCTCACTCTGCAGCTAAGGTTGACCCTGAACTTCTGATTCTCCTCCCACTCCCTCCTGACTGATGGGCTACAGGCATGCACCACCATCCAAGCCCCCCTGTATGTGGTAAATTCAGGGCTTCACAGCTTCAAGGGTTTCCGTCTCTAGTCACTGTCCTGCTGCTCAGGGCCTATGGCAGCTCTGTACATGACATCAGGAGCACAGCGTAGTGGAAGGGGTCTCTTCCCTGCACAGCATCCAGGAAGCAAAGAGAAACAGGGAAGGGCCAGATCCCAGCATCTCCTTCAAGATCACAACCCAGTGACACAACTTCCTCCCACTAGACCCCACCTTCTAAGCGTTCCACAAGCCCCCAATACCATCAAATAAAGGTTCACACACACACACACACACACCCCGTACCACCAAAGACCAGGGACCAAGCTCTCAATATACAGGCTTTGGGGGCCATCCAAGATGCGAACTATCATGAATGTGCCTCAACTCAGAAAGCCACAGTCTGTGTCCACCCCCTGCTGCCCATGGTGCAGTCTGGAAAGGACTCCCTCACTGAGCGAAGGGAACATCCCTCGGGGACTGCATTGTTGTGCCACCTGCTGCCTGAGAGCCGAAGAGTTTTCTAGTCTACGCCGCTGGGGCTGTTTTGTTCTCTTTGTTTTTAGTTGTCAATAGCACGAGCGCAGTTTCATCGCCAAAGCCGTTCATTTTTCATGAGCAGACTCGGGATTCATTTCCCTTTTCCCCCTAAGGAGCTCACACCATCTCTAAACACTAATGAAGGGAGCACTGAGCAAGCAAAGGTGTGTGCAGGCCTTTCTTCCTCCGTGGGCTCCTAGCTGAATGCATCTTCACAGCTGCAATTTGTAGCCTCTTTGAATAACCTAGGATTTTAGCGTTTAATAAGAGCATGAGAAACAACCGCTTTAAAACGTTAAGGTATTTCAAAACAATGATCAATACTGACCACAGAACAACGTCTTTGAGAGTCCTCTGAAAGCCGCTGGTATTCGCTAGCCACACTGCAGTGTGGCCTTGCTGTTCTAGGAAGAACTGGTTGCGGCCCTACCTTTAATGAAGTCGCAGTTTGAGAAAGCCGGGAATGTGGCTCCTTTGGTAGAGCATTGCCTAAGAAGCACAAAGCCCCAGGTTAATCAGCAGTAGTACGTATTGTAATCCAAGCACTCAAGAAGTAGAGACAAGAGGATCGGAAGTTCGAGGCTAGCCTAGTCTACACTAAGTTCTAGGCCAGCTTGGGCTGTCAAGACCCTATCTCAAAAACCAAAATGGCAGTGCTGGAGAGATGGCCCAGGGGTTAAAGGGCACTGCTGGTTTTGTTGTTGTTGTTGTTGTCCCCCCCCCCCTCAGAGGACCTGGGCTGGGCTCTAAGCAATCATATGGAGAGCTCACAACCATGTATAACTCCAGTCCTAGGAGATCAGATGCCCCTTCTGGCACCACACACGTCCATTGTGCGCAGACATATAGCAGACAAAAGATCCATAGACATAAGATAAATAAAAATGAGCTTAAAAACTGGCAACAAAAAGAACTGTGGAAGCCTAGTGTTGTGGGTTTAGTCATTTACTGCCAGAACTCAGGAGGCAGAGGTGGCTGGAACTCTCCGAGTCCAAGGCCAGCCCTCCATAGTGCGTTCCAGGCTAATCAGTGCAACACAGTTGGATCTGTCTTTAAAAAAGAAAAATTTGCAAGATATTTTTAAAAATTATGTTTCTTGTGCAAATTATCAAATTTTGTAAATTTTAAGAAATTATAAAAATGTCAAACAAATACATTATCCTGTCACCAAAAGGTAACATGGTCAATCTTGTTTTCCAGGGGCAGTTCATAGAGAACAGGTAGAGCCTAACCTGGAACAGGATGAGGTCCAGGTGAGCATCCAGCAGTTCCTGGGTGGTCCTGGCGGAGAATCTACACTGATCTCCAATTAGAACATTCTTCCCGTAGGAAGTGGGAGGCACAAGAGACCCAAGAGACTTTCTGAAGCCTGGGGAAGATGCCCCATTAGGTATTTTACTTGGTGAGTGGGGGGAGGGAGGGTAGATGAAACTGTAGCAGCTGGTTAGTGGCCCCAAGATTCCGGTCTCACCTTGGATAAATGAGGCCCAAAATAAGGGAGACTTGTGAGGAAGACCCAATGTACCGGAGGGGCCCTGTTAGAGCTGGGCTCTTGGTGGTTCGCCAGTGCGCGGCCCAGCACCAGTGCCCCTCAAAGACGGAAGTAAGGAGAGTCAGATGTCCACACCACTCACAGGATCCGAGGGGAAGGCGAACCATAGTTTACAGCACTTTCCAGATGGGGCATACACTGACCCCACCCCCACCCCAAGTGGCACCTTCTGGCCCTGGAGGCACCACCCAGTTTGGGCACAGACATTCCGCACACACCCGGAGTCCGGAGGTCTCAGTGGGTGTCCCATGGAGTGCGCAGAGTCCTCCTCACGACCTCAAGGACCGGTCCCTCAACAAGAGCAGGCTCCCACCTAGTCAAGGGGTTGCCGCCCAGTCGCTATGGCAACCACTGGCCTAACATTCCAGAGGCCGGTGGCAGGCGACCGGCTAACTCTAACCAATGATGTCCTCTGTTTCTCTAACGTGAAAAGCTGTTGGCCAATCGTGAGAGCCGTTTCAAAATCAGCAGAGAAGCTACCAGAATTTTAGGGTTTAGGTTGATTACGCCAGGATCCTTGGCAGGGAACTATTAGGGACTTCATTTCTGAGTCTGGGGGTTTTGTTGCTGTTTTGGCGACTTCTTGAAATTCTTAGAACCAAAGGCTTAAGAAAATCCTACCCAAGGCATAAACCTGAATGTTTGTATCCATCCACGCCCTGAGCGCGCGAGAAAAGGTTGATCATACAACTCCGCAAGGGCAAACGCGCAGTTTTCCAAGAGCCCCGTACCCGTTTCACCGCAGTCACAGTGCCCCTTCGCAGCCTGCCTTGAACCAACCAGTGGCTCCTTTAAATTTGTGGGATACTCCTTTTATTATAAACTGTCTCCGGCGTTCTCTGCTCACAGCTCCTGCCACCCACGCCTGAAGAAAAAAATCTCGCACCAGCCCAGCTGGTCCTTAAGCCTCTCCCATAATACAATATGGTGGCTCCCTGCTCTACTGGCCCCTCACCTGAGCCCCCTGCCGTCGCCGGGGTCGCCCCAATGTCATTCCCTCGTAAAACCTGCCTGATCTCAACATCTCCCCCCAGAGGTTGCCGTGAGGCTCTGAACAGAATGGCGTGTGCAGGAAAATGTGCGCGCTAGAAGCTCCACGAGTAGGTTCATGGTCACAGCTGAACACCCGGGAAACAGCAGCGGGGGACTAGGATGATTGACAGCCCTCCGGAATTGCTGAGCTGCAGGCGTGCTGGGAGATAGAGGATGCCACAGCCAACAGGTGGGTCGCAGGCGCAGGGAAGAAGGGGTACGCAAGGTCCCCGAGACACGTCACGGCTCTGCTGGGTGCCGCTGCTGAGGGCCTCACTACCTGGTGGGAGCAGCAGGGGCACCTCCCAGGACTGTGGTTTGTTAGCGCAGGTTGCAGGGGACGACAGGCGAGCTGCACAAGCCCAGCCCACCTGTCGGGCAGGTGGAGGTGAGCTGCCTACCCAGGGAACCAAAGCAGCCCCGACTTCTTCTTCCTTTGGCCGCTAGAGGGGACTCCTCCAGGTGAGTGTCAGGTCTGGCCCCTACGCTGCAAGCGAGCTTGGCAGCGCAGCCAATTATCTCATGATATCCCGCCCATCGCCTCCTGACAGCCACTCGCCTGCACAGAAGCTCCGCCAGCCTGGGACTGGCAGACAGGGTGACAAATCAAGTCTCGACCTTTGAAAGCAAAACACTGACTGCAGCCCCCTGGCAACTCGGAGCTGGGAAGGGATCCAGGAGGCTGTACCTCAGGGTGGCACGGAGTGTCCCGGTTGCTTCTCCGGAACCTGGGATAGGTGGATCAAGAAGCAACGCCGCAGGTGAGTCCTGTCAAGACTGAGAGAAGGGGGACTTGAATTCAGGCTTGCTGTTTTAGGAAAAGCAACGCATTTTTTAGCTATCTAACCTGTCACTAGTATAAATACGGTCTCCCTTGCTGTGGCCAGCCTTGTCTGTTTGGGTCCTTTTGCCTCCGATTTTTTTTCTTCCATATTTGCAAAGAGGGTGGGCCTTAATGAAGGTGATTCTGGGAGTTACCAGATGAGGAAGTGGAAGGTATTGCCAGCTCCAGCATCCTGGAAATAGCCGGCGGAGCTCGCAGATGGCTAGACGGAGCCCTGTGCTTGGTACTGGAACAGAGGTGTGTCTCCGGTGCGCTGGAATGTCCAGCTCAATGGGAAAGGACCCGAGAATGCCACCCTTCGGTGCTCACAAGCCCCGGGAAGGAATGGAAAGCTTGGCATGAAACCGATAGTCTCTAGTCAAACTAAATCGTCAGGTGGTGGCAAGACCTCCACAACACACACACACACACACACCCTTGTCTTCAGTTACAGCTGATTTCTAAGTTATCTATTTTTCATGGCCGTGAGGCTGGTTTTCTCTCTGGAAAACTTGCTCGGTGGGATTAATGGAGTACTGGTTTAGATGAGGCCGGGGGACGGGAGTGGAAGCAAGCACTTGGTGAATTCTCTTTCCCTTCTTGGGTCAGTGACCATGCGCCATGACTGTGACTGTCAACACCGAGTTGGCCGTGTGCCACTTGGACATATGTTGGTCCTGGAAAAGTGCGTTGAAACCAAAACTAAACCGTCACCAGGCCAAAGTGTGAGCCTTAGAAGGGAGTGCAACCTGCAGAGTCCACGGAGGCCTCTGAGTGACTGTGTGCTAGCCCAGAGAGGGCCTCCCTCTGCTCTGTCTTCCTGCTTTTAGAGTCCTGTGGGCTCCCCAGGTAGAGAGGGAAGCTGGAGCTGCTGTTTAAAAGAGAGAGAGAGAGAGAGAGAGAGAGAGAGAGAGAGAGAGAGAGAGAGAGAGAGAGAGAAGGAAGAGAAGAGAGAGCTGGCCTGGAGAAGGTTAGAAGGCCTGAATTCCTGCTGTCCTTTCTAGCTGGTCCCCAAGGCTAATGTGCTTTCTCTGACATCCTGTGGGTGGGGCTGGGTATATCTGTTTGTGGTTATACATCCTGAATAAGGCTTCTTTCTTTCTTTCTTTCTTTCTCTCTCTCTCTCTCTCTCTCTCTCTCTCTCTCTCTTTCTTTCTTTCTTTCTTTCTTTCTGCCACAGTATACCAGGGGCTCTACATTTAGTCAGGAGTGGGTGTATATGCCAGTCACCTTGCCAGGCTCTGAGCTAGGTCTCCAGAGGAAGCAGGGGGCCCCTTCAGCCCCAGACTGGATGCAGCTCTAGGTCTCTCCCAGGTAGAAGGAGCCCTAGCCCACCCTCGTTAACGATGCCAAGACAGAGATGCAGACGGTTAACCCAGCCTTGCTTTCACACACATACAATCTAATGCAGAGTAATTACTCCTGCCCAGCCATTGGGCAGTCCTGTATTCTTCGGGTCTTACAGGTAAGAAACATGGGTCAGCGAGTTACCCGATGAGGGTGTCTTAGACAGGAACTCTGTCTCAGCGGGAAAACAGCAGCCGTGAGTAAATTTAGGCCCTTTGACAAGGTGCAACAGGTCTTCGTGGCTGCCCTGTCCTAAGCCTGCATTTGGCATCTCCTCGGTGCTGGGCATGAGGTTCATCTTGTGACATCAGTGCATGTCATTGACATTCATAGGCATGGGACAGAAGGAAGCCGAAACTGAGGGATACACAGTGTTTTGAGGCCTGGACCTTGGCAGAGACTGTTTAGCACACACTGAGCCCTTAACTCTTTCTAGGGTGCACGCTTGGGTGATGGAGCATGCGTATATATGAATAAGATACAGGATTAAATTGGAGAATGGGCCTAACACGGCTTAGTGGCGCAGGGCACTTGCTCCTAACCTTGATGAGCTGAGTTCAGTCCCCACGACTAACGTGTAGGGTGGAAGAACTGACTCCGCAAAGTTGTCTTGTGACTTCCAGATGTGTGCTATGTCACGCATGCGTGTGTGCACGCACGTACACACAATAAAGATGTTAGAAAATCAGAACTAAATAAAGTAATACTGGTGGCGTTTGGCATGTGGCAGCCATCTACTGTGTTCACCTTCACATGCCATATTCTGTCAAATTCTTACTGCAGCCAGTGGGGTGGAAACATGATCCATATTTAACAGCTACGGAAACTGACTCACAAGCTGAGCGACCGGGTAGCAGTACACAGAGAGCACAGGGCAGATCAAGAGCAATTCAGAATGAATGAAGGGGCCGGTGAGACGGCCCAGCAGCTGAAAGCGCTTGTCCAGCAAGCCTGACAGCCAGAGTTCGATCCTTGGAACCCACTGTGGGAGGAGAGAACCAACTCCCACAACCTCCATCGGCACACGATAGCGCTCGTACTTACACATCACGACAATAGTAAATTAAATGTTATAACATAAAATACAATAAGCAGATTGTACAATGGAATCTAAATTTGTATGGTTTTTGTTGGTGCTTTGGGCGGGGTTATTTTGCTTTGTATGTTTGATTTTTTTTTTTTTCTAAGCGTAAGAAGATTTTACAGAACCTTTTGCTATGGTGGTAGGGTTTTGACCATGAGCTGCTGGCCAGAGTTTTCTCTTCTGTGTTTGGGAAAAGTTTGAGAAACACTGAAAACACCAGTTCAGTGACATTAACAGGGGTGATTGTCATCCCTGCTCTTACTTGAAGCCATATGACAGTCCACACTTTACAGATAAGACGCTGAGTCACCCAGAGCCAAACTGACATGGGCATCTGGTCCCACCTCCCAGAAGAGCACCCTGCCCCCGTGCCAGGATTTACTTCACATTCTTTCCTTCCTAAATTGAAAGCCCCATGATTTGGTGGTTGGGTTGGGTTGGGTTTTTAGTGTTGTTACTGCTGGATTGGTTTACTATAAGACAAGATCTCCTTATATCGCCCAGGCTATCCTGTGGTCCTGCCTAGCCTCGGCCTCCCCTGAGTGCTGGGATTGCAAGCATGTGCCCCACACCTGAGGATGGTTCCTATTTGATGCTCATGGAATCTATCTATTGATTCTGGAGACCCGGAGAAGTGGATGTGGACAGTCTTTTGTCCTCAAGCTTATAAAGGAAAGGAAGGTTTAAATTAGGATTGATAGGAAGGAGGAAAAGAAATGGGATGTCTGAGGGCCAGGAATGAAGCTTTTAAAGGACAGTCTCTTTATTCAGGGGTCAGAGGCCCGACAATCAGGCCTTCGTGGTCCGCTTTTGCATGTCCAGACGTGCTTTGCATGAAGCACTTTCTCAAGCGATGAAGCTGGGTGCTATGTCTCGTGTGCATGAGTTTTTCATGTCCTTCTCCACCACACAGAGCTTGGCCAGAGTCAGAAGACACGCCTTGCCCTTCTGCTTGGGGGAGACCATGAGCTGCCTCAGAGGAGCCTGAGGGGAAGGCTGTAAATCAACCCAGAGAGCCCAGAGAAGAAGGCATTTTGCTGAGGAAGAGGCCTAGGAGGCTGCCGGAAGGAGGGGAACACCGGGAGAGATGGCTCCCAGTTTGCACCCTGCCTAGCGGAAGCCGAAGCCCCAGCTCCCAGCCGGGCCAGGTGGGATGCGCCACTAGACAGCCATGGATGGGGCCCACAGCGCAGGCCTGCAGCTGCAGCCATTCCCGACTACCAGCAGCTCCGTGAGCCTGAGCAGCAGCGAGGGATCCTTCTCCTACAAGGCAAGCACTTCACTGTCCTTTGGGAATGTTGTGGGTTTCTAAATGGCCTCACAGGTGTCCCCTGTGTCTGTATGCTGATCACTAGCTGAGACAGGCAGGTGCTCTACCATAGCGCGCAACGTGGAATCGAAAAGTAAGAAATACTAGCTCAAACACATAAAACTAGGGCTAGGGAGATGGCTCAGGCAGGAGAGTGCTCTACCGGACAAGGGTGGGGCTGGAGTTTGGATCCACAGCACCCATGTAAATGCTAGGCAATTTTGGCAGGCTGTCTATAATCCCAGCCCACAGGAGGCAGAGACAGGAGAGGCCCTGGAGCAAGCTGCCTCACTAGACTGGCCAGGTCAGCCAGCTCTGAGTTCAAGCCAAAAAACCCTGGCTTCAGTATTAAGGTGGAGAGCAAACAATGAGATAAAGAACAAATCGTGAGAACTCTGGAGGTTGACCTCTGACCTCCAGATGGCCCTGCACCTGCACACACATACAAATACACCACACACACTGAAATCGCATTGATAAATACAAATGTTGAAAAAATACATTAAATGCGGAGTTAAAACTGGATACACTTCCAGTTAGGAGATTTGAGATTTATTGGTATTTATTTTATTTTATATGTATGTGTGTGTGTCTGTGCATCTTGCCCAGGGGGTCAGAAATGGTGTTTCCTCTGGATCTGGGGTTATAGATGGGTGTGAGTCAGCATGTGGGAGCTGGATACCGAACCCAGGTCCTCTCTAAGAGTAGTGTGCGTACTCTTTCTTAACTGCCGAGCCATCTCTCCAGTCCAGAAGATTTGGGTTTTAGTTGAGAGTCTCTCTGTTCACATCTCAGTCTGCCTTGTCTTTTTCTAGTGTTTTAAGATATGGAGCCACACTGTTCAGAAGGTTTGGGATCCCCTGTTTCAGTTCCCCCTCCTGGTGGACTACTTCCCCACAGCACTGACCGTGGAATATGTCCCCCGCCACAGGCTTCCAGGATGACTGTCCAGTAGCCTGTTGAGCTGCTCTGTGGGAATCTGCATGACAGCTTCCCTGTGGTTGGGCACTTAGGTTTTTAGACTATGGGATGATGTGACTGTGACCATGACTGAGGGCCGTCCCTGGTACTCACCTCGGATGATTTCCTTGGGTGTGTTTCAGATCATTTCCTATGAATAGATAAAGGTTTTCGTGTCAGACTTTGGCTTCCCTAAGGAAGCATATAAAGACTGGAATCGGGTTTTTTGTTTGTTTGTTTTTTGTTTTCCTCTGAATCAGTTGGTTCCTTAGTTTTATTTCCTTTCACTGGGATAGAAGCAACTTCAGGGAGAAGCTCATAATTCCGGGTCACAGCCTGTCATAGCAATGAAGTCACAGTGGCTGGCACTTGAGGGAGTTGGTCACATGACATCCATAATCGGGCTCAGAAAGCAAAGAATGCACACAAGTATGCATGCTAGTGCTCAGCTCCCTTCCTCCCTTTCCTCCAGAGAATGGTGCCGCCCACAGTGGGCGGTTCTTCCCACATCCGTTAACCTAAGACAGCCCCCACAGACATAACCACAGGCCAACCAGATCTGGGCAATCCTTCATTGAGCCTTTCTGCCCAGGTGACTCTCGGTTGTGATGAGTTAACAATTAAAGGACCCATCCCAGGGGCTGGAGAGATGGCTCAGTGGTTAGGAGCACTGGCTGCTCTTGCAGAGGCCTCAGGTTTAGTTCCTCGTACCCACATGGCAGATCCAGGGGATCCCACTCCTCTTCTGATCTCCCTTGGGTCCTGCTACATGTGGTGCACATGCATACACTCAGGTGCACACACGTGTGCATAAAATGAAATAAGTTGTCTCACAGTCGAGACTGATAACACCCTGGGCTGAAGGAGGTTTGGAGATCACCAGACGCTCTGGTTTGATGGATTGGGGAACTGGAGGCAAACGGTGGGGAGGGACATACTTGAGATCATGTAGCTCATTGATAGAAGCTCCGGCTTATTTTTAGCTCTGTGTGACGATAGGAATCTCAACAAGTCACGAGCATTGGGCTTTCGTTCTGCCCCAGTGCTGGGCTGCGTTCTTCAAATGTATCTTCCCCGACAGTCTTCTCATCGACACTGAAAGTACATACTTTCTTTCTCACCTCAAAGTGACAGTAACACCTGCCTCCTGGCAGTTAGCAGGAGCCAGTGAATCCGGCCACTTGAAGCTTGGAACAGTGACCCGCATGCGATGGGCAACTTTCAGCAGGTGGCTCTAGCAGCATTTTCATCTCCACTGTGGGGACAAGGAAACTGATGCATGAGGTTTTACGGTAGCATGCTCTTAACAACCTCACTGGCATCATGGCTCCTCAGCCAGTGCCCTCTCTGCTTCAGCAGACTCCTGAGTGCTCCTCTCACCCCGTAGGCCAGGGCAGGTGCTGGGGAGAGGGACACAGGAGGAGAATGAAAGGGCTGTTTTCATTTTAATTCCATCCGATCAGGGAGGCTGGATACACACGTATGGGAGTTCCGAGAGTCTGCCTGGAATTGGGCTCGCTGCAGAGAGGGCAAGAGCCGGCCCTGACGTTCCTCGCTGGTTCCATCCCACCTAGGTAGCTCCCATGCAGAGTTGGGTCTGTTTCAAAGTCAAGGTGGCATGGTTTTCTTGCTCTCTACTCTTTCTGTGAAAGCCTGTAGTTTCCACCTGCCTCAGGGCCACTGCCCTGTTCTTGGAGGAGGGAGGTGAGTGATAGGTAGAACAGCCACAGTGAGCATCGGGAGACCTAGAATCCAGCTCAGCTTCGTTGTCACGTCTGACCTCAGACAGTCAGGCCCTCTCTTTCAGCGCCTTGGTTTCTATCTTTGTCAAATGAAGGGGTGGAGTCTGTGATGGCTCCTCAGTCCTAGCTGATTACCAGCCATTCTTGGGGAGCTCTGGCTCAGCCTTGAACACATCTCTTTGCCTGCATCCTCTCCCCCTTATTCTCCCTTTGCAAATCCCGGTCCAGCAAACCTGGGCAGTTGTGTGGATGATTGAGATCATCTCCCCTGGAGTCCAGGAGAGGAAAAGGCGTCCACGACGCCTGCCCTTAAGAAAAAATGTGGTGTTAAAAATGTGGTGTTGGAGAGATGGCTCAGTGGTTAAGAGCACTGCCTGCTCTTCCAAAGGTCCTGAGTTCAATTCCCAGCAACCACATGGTGGCTCGCAACCATCTGTAATGAGGTCTGGCGCCTCTTCTGGCCTACAGGCATATAAGCAGACAGAATATTGTATACTAAATAAATAAATAAATATTTAATAAAAAAAATGTGGTGTTGGGCATAGTGGTGCACACCTTTAATCCCAGGACTTGGGAGGCAGAGGCAGGTGGATTTCTGTGAGTTCCAGGCCAGCCTGGGCTACATAGTGAGACTCTATCCCTGCCCCTCCACCAAGAAGGAGAGAGGGAGGGAGGGAGGGAAGAACTAGAGCAGAGAGTGGCAGAGTAGAGTGCTGAGACCTCGGACTTTGTACTCAGACAGGCTGACGTTGAGTCCTGGCTTTGCTATGTCTTGAGTTAAAGCCTAGGAAAGTCATAGACCTGCAGGTGAGGCTAGAATCCGCCCTTGGGGTAATTAGGAGGATGGCTGGAATGCCCAGAATGAGGAACCCCAAGTCACATGAGTCATCCATTTCTGCTTGGGAAACTCTACCAGTCCACCCAAATCCTTTATCGCGTGTTCCAACACTTCCCAGTGGGAAATATCGGTCCTTTGTCCATAGTTAATTAACAGACTTTGCCATAAGCATCCGTGTGTGCTGAGCATTGACTGTAGCAGGGACTGTGCTGATCCTTCCGAGTCTTCTAACTTCATCTTACACGTAAGGAAACTGGCACAGAGAAGCTCATTAACTTTCCTGCAACCACACAGTCTATGTAAAAGCTGGAATTTGAACCATCTACTCAGCGCCAAGGCCCAGGGTCCTGGCCACCATTTTATGCTGTTTATATTGTTCCGGGCACTCAGCTAGACTCCCTCTGTTTCTACCACGAGTGGAGGGATGGCTGGCACAAGGCAGGTAATGCCTCGCCTGCAAAAGACAGCGTCAGGGAGGTGGCCTGAAGCCAAGCTGCAGGTGTGGCAGACCTGGTTCGCTGGGGTACCTTCTTTGAAATGCCAGCCACCCAAAGCCAGTCAGGAGGCAACTTACCTGTTTACAGCCCCAAGCCCAAAGCATTGTGGGAGATCAGCTTAAGCTCCAAGAGGTGGCTGTGTTGCTGGTGGTGTTTAAATGGAGGCTGATGGGAGCAGACCTGAGGGGGACCTAGACCCTAGCGTGTGAGCTGACTCTCGTGGATGCCAAGATCCACATACAGGGATTGCCTCTCGCCTGCAGCTGCCTTCCTGGAAGCATTTCATTTCCTTTCAGAGTCATAGGGGATAAAAAAAAAAAATCAGTTTGGATTAGAAAACATCAGCTTCAGGACCCTGCATCTGTGGGAGAGCTGGTCCTGCCCCTCAGCAACCCACAGCCCTGTGGTGCAGGGGGAGGTGCGAAGTGGGCACAGGAGATCCCAGCACTCGGGAGGCAGATGGAGCTCTGTGAGTCCAGCCTGGTCTTTAGCGTGAGTTCCACAACAGTGAAAGCTACACAGAGAAACCCTGTCTCAAGAAAACAAAACAATGACAATAACAACAAAAACAACGAAGCAAACAAACAAAAAAGAAAGATAGTGAAAGTGAGCCATGGGAGACAGGCTTGTTGGCACACTTAGGAGTGCAGGCAGCGCAGTAGGACCAGAAATTCAAGGTCATCCTCGGGTACACAGTGAGTTCAAGGCCAGCCTAAGCTACAGGAAATGCTGTCTTTGACAAAATAAAAGAAAATAATATGAAGACAAACCATAGCAGTTGCAAGAATCATTTCAGGATTTACTACACCGCGTGCTGCTTCAGCTCTCTATTATAGCCCAGAGACTTGAGGTCATTCCCCAAAGTCACACAGCAAGGAAGTAGCAGAGGCAGGACCCCACTCAGGTCTGCTGTCCTGAATCCCTAGAGGAGCAGAGAGAGGCACCTCTGGCCTCTCCACTGTCTCCCTGAGATACCAAGGTTACGGGGAGCTTGCAGCCTGGCAGGAAGTCGTCTGAAATGTCACCGCCTCTGTCCAACGGTCCCTTTCCAAGTTTCACTCTGAGGACACTGTGGCCCAGAGGTCTCACTGAAGAGATGACCGGGACCCCTGGCTTTTGCCGCTGAGTGGGGCACCCTTTCATTCTGAGGTGTCTCCCTTTAGGTAATGTATGATTATCCTAAACATAAGGCCCATTGCTGCTTCTCATCCCAAAATTATAGGGGGGCAAAGAGCCCTGGCTTGAGCTGGGCCCTACTGGCCATGCATGGGCATGATCTGCTCCGCTGGCCCGGTCTCGCGCCTCCTCAGGTGATGTCTGTGAGAAGCAGTGCCTGACAGCATTTGCCGCTCATCCTGTCACCTCCGCTCTCTGCTGGAAAGCTGGAGCCTGGTGAGGACTGGAGGAGGCGGGGCCTCCAACTACTCGCCCCTCCCCTCCGAGGAGATAGGTTCTCAGAACACACAGACAGCTTTAGCCTCCTCCACCAGGCAGTGTGGACCTCACGCCCCTCAGCTGGGACCTGCTTGTTACCCTTTGCACCTTAAGGGCCATGTCTGTGTTTCGAGTTCCTAAGAGTCAGTGTTGGTCATATACTTGGTGCCTCTCGCTGTGAATAATTCCCCCAGGGACCAAGGATAACTCTTCAGCAACTGAGGGAGCTGCTGGGGGTCCAGTGAGGAAGCCGTTGGCCAAGCCTCCAGAGCTAGAGTCCTGTCTTCAAGCTCTGAGGCTGGAGGAGGAAACTCAGGCAGGATCCTTCTTGGCTCTGAACGCCTCGTGCCAAGCCCTGAGGGCAGCTGGTGAATGTGTGTTCAAACTGTGTAACCCCTGGGCGGTGGCAGCTGTCCGTGACTTTAAATGTTCATAAAACTCCACCACGCACCACTTCACAAGGGTTCGGGGGCATAATTAGCGCTGATGAGGCCCTTGGAGACACTCAGATGGGAGGGCATGAGCGATGTCTGTTTGTTACTCACTGTGTCGGTCTGTAACCGGCTATTAAGCGTTAAGATTAATGTGCCGTGCAAATGGCTTTGCTGAGCAAACTCGGCTGCCTGCGTCAGCACCAAGTGGAGTACTTACACGGTGCCCCACCCCACCCCCAGTTCCTTCTCACCTCTGAATAAACTCCTCAAGAACACCCTGGAGACCACGCGGGGGCCAGCATTCTTATCGGGATGCCAGAAGTCACACTTCCGATCCCAGGCCCTCCTGTCTGAGTCCTGGTTGGGTTGTGGTACCTACCTCTCCAAGGTTTACTTTAGGCGTCCGTGAGCTTCCAGCTCTGATGCTGAGAAGAGATTAAAGTGGAACATTACCTCTTAGGGCTCTTTGGGGGCGTTTGCTGTTTTGGTTTGTTTTAGTTTGGGGATTTTGTTTTTGATTTTATTTATTTTGGGGTGTGTGTCTGTCTGTCTGTCGGTCTGAGTGTATGTATGTGCTCCATGTGTCCTCAGAGTCCTCAGAGATCAGAAGAGGTGTCAGGAAACCCTGGAAATAGCTACAAGTTTGTGAGCTACTGTGTGGGTGCTGGGAATTAAACCCGGGTCCCCTGCAAGAGCACTAAGAGCGCGGAACCACTGAGCTCTCTCTCCAGCCCCATGGGTTTGGATTTTTACTTATTTATTTATTTTGGGAGCAACGTCTTGATCTTGTGCTCCCTATGTAACCAAGGATAGCCCACTTCCCCAGTGCTGAGATCATAGGTGTGTCTACCACCATGGGCTCTTTTCACTCTAATTCCATCCGATCAGCGAGCCTGGATACACGTGTATGGGAGTCTTGAAAGTCTACCTGAAACTGGGCTCGCTGTAGAGAGAGCAAGGGCCCTGACATTTCTCGATGATTCCACCCCACCTCAGTAGCTCTCAGGCAGAGTTGGATCTATTTCAAAGCCAGTTCTCTTAGGCTTGTATGTATCCCAAAGGGAAAGTATAGAGATGGCCTCCCCCATCACGAGTGAGCCTTGTGTGAACGCCAGCCTTGACGGGGCCTCCCCATCACGTGTGAGCACTGTGTTAATGCCAGCCTTGACCACGAAACCCTTCACTGTGAGACGCCCTGGTACTTAGATTAGTTTGTCTTTGTGGGTTTCCTAGTTTTCACTTCCCCATTCCTTCTCACCAGCTCTCCCTGATGCGGTTTGGCTTCTGTGGGTGGCAGGACACTTTCCCCTTATTTAGCTCTTAACTTCAGCCTTCTCATCAGCATTGTTCTTTTAATCGACGTGCTATCAAAGGACGGCATAGTCTCTATGTGAAAGTCATAGTGGCTCAGTTACAAGTTGAACCATATGAAACCACTGTTTCCTCTGTCAAAAATAGTCAGATAAGGGGACGGCAGAGAAGGCTCAGCAGTTAAGAACATGCGCGATTCTTGCAGAGGACCTGGGTTCGGATCCCAGCACCCAGAAGACAACTTACAACTGTGTCTAACTCTAGTTCTGGGAGAACTGATGACACCCCACCCCCAGCCTGTGCAGACACTAGGCATGCAGGCAGTGCACATACTTGCATTCAGGCAAAACATTCAAGTACATAAACATGAACAAACATTTAAAATGGTCATCTAGAGCAGGAGCTGGAGCTTAGGTGATAGGGTACCTGCTGACCTTTTAAAAATGATGAATACAGTGTGCCTGACACAGAGGTATGTTGTGTAGATCAGTGCTGTGCCAGGAGTTGGGGGGGATTGGGATGGCAGTGGGATGGGGGTGGGATGGTTCAGATCCCCTGGAGCTAGAACTACAGACAATTGTGAGCTGCCTCATATAGATGCTGGAAAGGGAACTCTGAGAACAATATGCAGTCTTTAAACCTGGACCCACCTCTCCAGCCCCAAGGTTTTATGGTTTTTGAGATAACATCTCAAGGATGGCCTTGAACTCTTGATCTCCTGCCTTGACCTGTGATGGGATGACAGGTGTGGCCACCACACCCTGCCCCTACTGTCATTTTTGTCACCTGTGCTTCATAATTATTCTATTCTAAATGTATGTTGAGTAATTTTTTTTTATTTAAAAAAAAAGTATCATGCCCAGGAGCCTGATTCTCATCAGTAGGGTGATTATAAATGAGGTTTGCATTGATTAATAACTGAAAAGTCCACACTGAAGCCGGCTACATGGGAGGTTCTTGCTAAGCTGTAAGACTTCCCTGGCCAGATGGTGGTGGTAGAAGCCCCAGCCTGTGTTTCTCTTCCTCCACACTGGTTTCTACACATTACCTTTCTGTTCAAGATGGTGGCAGGTCAGTGTATCTCAGAGGTCAGTGGGGCAGGTTTGGGCCTGTTCAGGTTACCGAGATGAGGACAACCAAGTATAGTGTTTTCTGGACGTTTCCAGCTCAGGACAGTGCCCCATGGATCTCTAAAGAGCTGGGTGACTGACACCTGGGCAGTCTGGAGGGAGGGGAGTGTGGGCCTTGTTCCGGTTTTGTTTGGGGGACAGACGGCTGAATATCACATATGCCCTGGTACCTGTTGACTTAATTGCCACTCCCTTCTGTTCTGTGACCCTTCAGGAAAACTTGATTGGCGCTCTCTTGGCAATTTTCGGGCATCTCGTGGTCAGCATCGCCCTTAACCTGCAGGTGAGTCTCAGGTGCCAGCGCTGTCCCAGGCAGAGGAGCAATGCGGGTGAGCCAGGTCTGCTGTCTGCTCTCTGGGGGGACCCTGTCTGCTGCCTGAATCTCTCTACAGTCTTTGTCCTCCTTCCTCTCCCCTCTCATGGGTCACATCCTCCAGTTTCTCCATGTGTGTGCGTGTGTGGTGTATGTGTGTGTGCTCATGTGTTTGCAGGTGGGCACGCCTGCCTGCTATAGAAGCCAGAGAGCAATGGTGAGTCTCTTCCTCGATTGCTCTCCACCCTGTTTATTTGTTAAGATTTCTTTCACTTTGAATTATGTGCAACAGGGGATGTGTGCACGCGAGTGTGGGTGCTCACAGAGTCCAGAGGCATCAGATCCCCTGGAGCTGGAGTTATGGGCAGTACCCGAAGTGGGTCCTCTGGCAGAGCAACACTGCCCTCAACCACTGAGTGGGCTCTCCATCTCCAGCCCCACCGTTTTTTGTTTGTTTGTTTGTTTGTTTGTTTGTGTCAAGCTCTTTTACTGAACCTGGAGCTCAGTGATAGCAAATCACTTCCTGTTTCCTTCTCCCCAGTGCTGGGGTTACAGGCAGCCACTGCCACACCTGGCTTTTCACGCAGGTGGCGAGGATCTAAACTCATGCTTGTACAGCAGACGTTTCTCTGATAGTGCTGTCTCCCCAGCCGAGCCCCAGCCTTCTCTCTACCAGTGACATCTTAACCACAGGCCCAGGTCTTGTCGCACGCTGCCCTATGCCTCCAGCTGCTGGGACCATCATGGGCCATTACCCTCAGCTCTGATTCCAGTACTGTCAATGCCTCAAGTCTCGGGGACAGGGACAGCAGCAGTTACCATAGAACCCCCACAGCGCCTGGCCGGGTGGTGGTCACAGTTCTGCTGTGCAGCAGCTGACATCTAGAGGAGCTTCCCCTGGGGTCCCAGGGCACTGGCACACTTGTGTTCCAGGAGACAAGGATGTTCCCATGCCGGGTGGCCACTACAGGAGTCAGTGGGTAAATGTCCTCTCTTAGATTTCTCGGAGATTCTCCGAGGCCCGCCCTGAGCCCCAGGCACAGTGCACATGCCTGTTACCCATGCACTTAAGGGGGGGTGGGGTGGATTTTACTTTTTTTTTTTTATGCATGTGAGTGTTTGACTGTCTGTATGTCTGTGTGCCGTGTGTCTGGTGTCTCTCTGTGGATGTCAGAAGAGGGGATCAGATTAGATCCCCTGGAACTGGAGTTATGCACGGTTGTGAGCCACACAAAGGGCACTGGAAACTAAACCCGGGTTCTCTGTAAGAGCATATGTGCTTCTTAACCCCTGAGCCATCTCTCCAGCCCTGAGGATTGAAATTTCAAGACCAGCCTGGGTGGCATGAGCCAGTGTCTCAAGAGGAAGAGAGGGGCTAGAGCAATAGCTTAATGGGTGAAGTCCTTGTCCTGCAGGCTTGAAGGACTGAGTTCCATTCCTAGAACCTGTGTCAAAACAGCCAGTTGTGGCGGTGTGCGTGTATAAACCAGTGCCAGGGTGGCAGGAGGTGAGACTGGGGCTTACTGGCAAGCCAGCCTAGCCTACGTGTCAAGCTTGGGTTACTGAGTCACTCTGCCTCAAAAACCATAGCAAAAGACTGTTTCCTCTGACCTGCATGCACACACACACACACACACACACACACATGCACCCACACGAGTGCAGATCCACATACATGTAAACATGCACTTCCTACGTAACGTGCATGTTATCTACATACATGTGACTATGTACACATAATCACAAAGAAATGCCCATTTCCAGGTCCCACCCATGTCACCCCCAAACCCAACTCAGGCCTCCATGTGTGGTTTTAAAAATGCAGTGTTAGCTGGGATTCCTTCATCAGAGTCTTTCATGTGCTCTAAACACCTGGTTCAACATCTGGTCAAATCGCATTCCTTCTTGGACTTCTAGAAATACTGCCACATCCGCCTGGCAGGCTCCAAGGACCCCCGGGCCTACTTCAAGACCAAGACATGGTGGCTAGGACTGCTCTTGCTGCTGCTGGGAGAACTGGGCGTGTTCGCCTCCTATGCCTTCGCCCCCCTCTCGCTCATCGTGCCCCTCAGTGCCGTCTCCGTGATAGGTAAGCCCCAGCCTCCTCTCCACCCAGGACCTACGGTCTGTGTGACCCGAGCGCCATCACGAGGCTCGGAGCACTCATATTAAACACACACACACACACAGCTGGGGCCAGGCATGCTGGTGCACACCTTTAATCCCAGAACTTGGGAGGTAGAGGCAGGCTGGTCTGCATAGTGACTTATTGGACAGCCAGGGCTATGTAAGGAGACCTTGCCTCAAAAAAACAAAAACAAAAAATAAACACACTACTCTTGGCAGCTGGAGACGTGGCTCAGTAGTTAAGAGCATTGACTGTTCCTGCAGAAGAAATGCTCGGGTTCGATTCCTAGCATCCACATGGGACTGTAACTCCAGTCTCAGGAGATCCAATGCCCTCTGCTGTCCTCTTCAGACACAACATATATGTGAAACACTGATTTATGTGCTGGTGAAACACCCATACACACACACACACAAATAAAGATTAAAAACAAAAACAGGAACACTCTGAGAGGGAGTGAAGCAAGAGACACGGAAAGGCTTTGGGGGAGGAAACGGAAGAGGGGATGTGATGGGATTGTATTTTAATTTAAAATATATTTTAAAAAATAAATACTGGTTTAAAAAGAGGCGCCTTTGCTTTGGTAAGAACATCTACCATCTATGTCAACCCACAGGCCCAGCTCTGAGCACTCGGGGGGGGGGGGAATGTAGCACCCATTTTACAGATAGAGGAAGTGAGGTGCATGTCACCGGTGGCAGGCAGGGATGCGAGCCAGGGTCTCCGCCTCCAGACCGTGTTTAAGATTCAGAACATTTTCTTTAGAATGGCTTTGATGGCCACTGCAGAAGGGAGTTCAGCCTTCATCGAAGTGTCTTCACACTGGCAAGGCCTACGACTTTCATCTCTTCACTGTCTTGCACCTCTGAGAAACGCTGTTGGTGCTCAGGTCTTTCCCTGTCATCCCGGCCAGTCATCATTGCCTTTCCCGCGTGTCATTTTCCCGTGATTTCCATATCAGAGCACCTGAACCAGCCAAAGATGAAAGAACTTTAGTGCCCCAAGGTGACAGATAAAATCCAATTCTAATAGAGACAGCCCAAAAAGGGAGCTGGAACAATGGGCTCGTCTTGAATGTCTCCTTCCATTTTGCTAGCTCCACTCTCTCCTGCTCTCAGGAAAGCAGCAAATCTTGGCCTCTTACCTCTGCTTGAATTCAGAAGTCCTCTTCACCGCAGGAAGGGCCTGTGCGTGACACATGTGTGGTCACTGTACCCCTCCTGGGCTCAGGAAAGACATCATTAATCAATCACAACTGCCTAGGTTGGACCTCAGAATTCTCAGCTGCTATCAATTATAAGAAACTAACAAAATGGAAAACTGTGACAAGGTTTGGGGGTCAAGCCAAAGAGATGGCTCAGAGGTTAAGAGCACTGGCTGCTTGTCCAGAGGTCCCGAGTTCGGTTCCCAGCACCCACATGGTGGCTCACAACCATCTGTAATGAGATCTGGTGCCCTCTTCTGGTGTGCAGACATACATGCAAGCAGGACACTGTTGCAATAAATAAATTGTAAACAAAAGATTTGGGAGTCAGCCACTGGAGGTTAAGAAGCTCTTAGAACCGCCAGGGTCACCCTATGAGAAATCTACTTAACATACTAACGGCTCATTCCTTGTCTACTTAAGACTTTTCCATCCATTGCTGTTCCAAGTACCTCAACAAGAATCGTTTTATTATGAGCATTTACTGTATGCGGAATGTTTTGCATATAGAATCTTATTTAATTGACCTACAACTCAAAGAAGTAATAGTTTTCAGTGGGGTTTTGGGGTGGGGAGGCGAGGAGAGGAGACGGAGATGGACGTGGTCGCTGAGGCCCCTCACCCAGAGCGGAGCTGTACGGAGTCGGTGTCAGTGTATCTGCTCTGCCGTGGTGAAATTCAAGCAACCTGTGGCCGCCCAAATATATGACAGCAAGTTGGTACAGCCAGACCCAGTACACCGTCTCACGGAGTAGAAGACTGTTACTCAGGGAGTGACCTATACCTGGGGCCACACAGCCCGCTGAGGCGGAGCTGGGCTAGTAATGGAGTCAGTCATGGTGGCTGCCAGCCTTGTCCAATAGGTCGGCCACAGGAGTTTAAGTAAAGCTGTGACCCTGCAATGGTCAGGGAGGTACCATGAGGGAGGTAGGGTGCAGGAGGAGAAAAGCTCTGGCCCGCACCGTCCTGAGTTCAAATCTTGCCTTTTCCTATCAACTTCACCTCTTTTAACCCCAGGATCCCCATTTATCAAATAAGACCAACTGTAGCACCCACCTCCTAAGGTTGAGCATCCAAAAGTCACCCATGTAAATTGCCTCATGCACGGTGGACTGCAGGGCCTAGAGCCCTGGCCTAGGAGAAATCCCACAGAAGGCTCTGGGAGATCCCCTCTTCCAGATGAAGTGACTGAGGCTGAAACAGACCAAACCCTAAAGATCTCTGGGGGACATGAGCCACCCAGAGGGCACGAGTGGGGGGCACCCCTCCACCTGGCAGCAACCTTATTCCTCTTCTCTCTCCTTGGCTTTTTTTCCAGCGAGCGCCATCATTGGAATCATATTCATCAAAGAAAAATGGAAACCTAAGGACTTCGTGAGTAAGTCTCTGATGGAGCATCCCCCCCCATGGACAGCCCCTCCACATCCCACTCCCCCTCGGGGTCCATGTTCCTGGGAGTGAGTGTCAAGTGCCCCAAGCCTTCCTACTAATGCTGCAACCCTTTAATACAGTTCTCATGCTGCTGTGACCCCCCTCCAACCATAAAATTATTTCCTTGCTACTTTGTAACCGTAACTTTGCTGCCGCTATGAATCATAATGCAAATGTCTGATATGCAGGATATCTGATATGCAACCCCTATGACCCCGGGGTCATGACCCACGGGTTGAGAACCACCTGTCTAAGTGGTGGGACTGAGGAGCTCACTACACAAGTCTTGCAGCTTTTCTTTGTGTCTAAAATCTTTTACATAGAACTTTACAGGGAGGAAACGGCCAAAGTGTTGGGGATACACAGCCGGGCTTAGGGTTGCTGGAGTAAACAGAGTGAGCCCTCTCTCAGCAGCTGCGTAGATCAGAGCTCTTAGCACACAGCTGGCCGTGCCTAGGCTGGACCCTTCCCTCTGGAGTATGACAGGATGCCAGGGAAGAGGCACAGAGCTCTTGACCTCTACTCTGTCCTGGGTCCCGATGCTGGTCCCTGGCAGGCCTCCGGGCAGAGCAACAACAGCACCAAGTCTGTTCCTTGCAAGTAGGCTAAGTAGCTGCCTGGAAAAAGACAGTCATTCTTAAAAGTTACCCTTTGGACTGTGGAGTCTTCTTGGGGAGTTTTTGTAGTTGGATTTTTCTTTGGGCTACCAGCTCCCAAATAAAGACACAGAGACTTACTATTAATTAGAAAAGCTCAGCCTTAGCGTAGGCTTGACCAACTAGCTCTTATAACTTAAATGAACCCATATTTTTATTTATCTGCATTCAACCACTTGGTTTTTACCTCTCTCCTTTTCTGTGTGTTCAACTCATTCACCTCTCCATGGTGTCTTTCACACCTAGATTTCTTCTCCTCTTCCTCTCTCTTCCAGGAAATCCTACCTATCCCTCCTGCCTAGCTATTGGCCAATTAACTCTTTATTAAACCAATCAGAAGGCACCTAAGGCAGAGTAACATCCTTACACTGTATTCAAAATATTTAAACAAATATTCCACAGTGAGTTTCAGTTCCTCTTCAGCCTGCCCATAAAGGGATTCTAGGCTTGGGACTTCCCTGTAAGCGCACGTTAGAACCACAGTGCAGGGGCTGGGGTGTGGTTCGTTGGGAAAGCCCACCCAGTGAACAAGGTTCTGGGTTCCACTCCTGGTACTGAAAAAAACAAAAAGTGAAACATAGCCCACTCCCAGAATAACTACAAAACATTACGTGTTAGCAAGCATACAAGCAGCCCTTCCACACTACTGATGGGAGTGTAAATTGTTACAGGCATTTTTGGAGAGTCATGTCATGGTAACCATCAAACCAAACATCACCTACCCAGTGGTCCAGGGTTCCACTGCATACTTTATACCCAGTAGAGATTCACACAGGCAGGAGTGTCCACAGCAACATATACTCTACAATCCCAGGCAGCAAACACATGTGCCCAGCAGCAGACAATTGATGCTTGGGTCGCTGTCACACAAGTTACTGCTCGACTGTAAGAATGAATGAACCCAGTTGGTACAGACAGACCTCACGAACACCATGCTGAGTGACCAAATGAACTACATAAGTCCATGTCTGTAAGAACCAAAGCAGTCAATGCCCTCAGTGGTGCTCAAAGTCAGTACAAATCAAATAAAAAATTTAAAGTTTTGTGGAGCATTAATCAAATCAAGTAAGTAAACAATAAATTAAAACACACACACACACACACACACACATATTAAGGGGACCTGGAGAGATGGCTCAGTGGTTAAGAGTACTAGGTGGTCTTGCGGAGGACCTGGGTTCAATTCCCAAGACCCACGTGGTGAATCACAACTGTCTGTAACTCCAGTTCCAGGAGATCTGATGCCTTCTGACACCCCAAAAGCACCAGGTACTCATTAGTGCACATACATGAAGGCAAATCACTCATACACATAAAAATATACAAATAAACCTTACGAGAAGACATTAAGGAAGGTTGCTCTTTTGAAGTAAAGAACAACCAAAAATACAAGCAGTGCCAGATGCCTGTCACAGGCTGTCTGAGTTAGGGTTTCTGTTGCTATGGTGAAACGCCACAACTGAAAGCAAGTTGGGGAGCAAAGGGTTTGTCTTATGCTTCCACACCCACAGTCTTTCACTGAAGGCAATCGGGACAGAAATTCAGGCAGGACACGAACCTGGAGGCAGGAGCTGATGGCAGAGACCATGGAGGAGTGCTGCTTACTGACTAACTCCCCATGGCTTGCTCAGTCTGCTTTGTTATAGAACCCAGGACCACTACCAGCCAAGGCTGGCCCCTCCCACAATGGACTGGACCCTCCCCCATCAGTCACTAATTAAGAAAACACGCTACAGGTTTTCCTGCAGCCTGATCTTATGGAGGCATTTTCTCAGTTGAGGTTCCCCCATTTTCAGATGACTCTGGCTTGTGTCAGGTTGAGATAAACTAGCCAGGACAAAGGCAAAGGCTGCCCTGACTTGCCAAAGACCTCCCCCCCCCCATGTACCTGGCTCATGCCCTGAAGCCCTGACCATCCTCCCTTTTTCCCCACAGGGCGCTATGTCTTGTCCTTTGTTGGCTGTGGTTTGGCGATCGTGGGCACCTACCTGCTAGTGACATTTGCACCCAATAGTCACGAGAAAATGACAGGCGAGAACATTGCCAGGCACCTGGTGAGCTGGCCTTTTCTCCTGTACATGGTAAGTGAAGGTCCCATCATTCTGCTTGAATAGACTGAAAGGGGATCACATCCCAGTCGCCTGGCCCCAAGGCCAGCAGTTGGGATCACTGAGGCACAGTTGAACATGCCGAATGCACATGACTTGCTGGGGCCATGTCTATCCTGGGCACCATCCAAATCCATCTGTGGTCACCACCAATCTTGGGTCTTCAGAGGGCTGTGAAGGCGTACACACAGCCTGTGTCTATGAAGACAGGTGGAACACAAAGAGTCACAAAGAGTCAGGCAATAGCTGAAAACTGGGGTGCCCTCCCCATAGCCTCAGGAGTATTACTGAGTCAGTCTGCACATATATGTGATGGGGTACCCGCCAGTAGCCTCATGGAGGGAGCATGATTTCTTCCTAAAACACAAGACTCTCTTCCAGACTGGCAACAGCTAGGTAAGACACTCACCAGATGGAACGCGGGTCACAGCGGGCATGGGAGAGCTTGAGTTAATGGCCTCCAATTACAAGGACGTCTTGAAGTCTCACTTTAAAATGTCTGTTGATGTTCCCACATTAGTTCTGGGTATGAACAGACTTTAGTATGGGTTTGGGGTTGGCAAGGGGAGCTAAGCCATTATCACAGTTTTCTTAGCAATGCCAGGTGCTGGGGCTGGCTTCCTTTTACGGGACATACCGTCCGTCAATCATCGAGGCCTTTAAGGAGTAGAAAGGACTGGTGGCTGATGGTGGCCAGGAAACAATCTTACAATGCAAGCTTAGAATTAGCTACTAGAGGGCTGGAGAGATGGCTCAGAGGTTAAGAGCATTGCCTGCTCTTCCAAAGGTCCTGAGTTCAATTCCCAGCAACCACATGGTGGCTCACAACCATCTGTAATGGGGTCTGGTGCCCTCTTCTGGCCTACAGGCATATACACAGACAGAATATTGTATACATAATAAATAAATATTTAAAAAAAAAAGAATTAGCTACTAGGGAATTTCTGTTGCTGAAGTCGCTTTTCCATGCAGGACTCTAGGCCTCCAGCCCCAGACAGTGTGGTCTATTGGGAAAAGATGTGGATCCTTAGGTTGCCCAGGTTCAAATCCTGCCTCTGCCATCGGCTACAAGGGTTGTAATGGTCCCACCCACTTCACAATACGGTGTTGGTGTAAGGAGCTGAACGTGACGGCCATGCTGGGAGTGGCGTCTGGCTCATGGGCAGCGTTCAGTCAGCATAGTGCTAACTATTGCCCTGTGAGTGGTGGCATCCCTACTTTGCTGGGGGCGGGGGGCAGCAGGGATTTGGAGATGTTTAGACTTGACTATAGTCACGCAAGCAATTTAGAGACAGACACAACTACAACCTACGACTCCCAAATTCAACTCAGCTTCCTCTTTTATATTTTGAGACATAGTCTCACCGCATAGCCCAAGTTAACCAATAACTCAAAACCCTCCCACCTCTGCCTCCCAAGTGCCAGGATTTCAGGCCTGGGCCACCACACTCAGCAGCAGCTGCCTTCCTCTTTCTCTGGAAGTTGCACCCGGCTGAGGCCTAGTGACACAGAGCGTGCTCCTGTTACTTGACCAAATGGTTCCCCAAGTATGTGTCTCACTTGGGAGTAGCATTTTGCTTTTTTTGTTGTTGTTTTCTTTTGGGTTGGGTTTTTATTACTGGATTTTGAACCCTGGGCCTGGATGTCCCTGGAAAGTGCTCTGAAATTTGTCTGCGCCAACCACTTTTGTCTTTTCATATTTTGAGATAGCACCTGAGTTCCCCAGGCCGGCCTTGAACTCACTGTGCAGTCTGAGCAGGCCCTGACCTCTCTGCTCCTCCTAAGCCACCTCCCAAGTGTGCTGCTGGGCCCAACAGTTGCCTTCCTCTTTCTCTGATCCGCTACACACATACTTGGGCTTGGTCAGGACAGGGACACACATTGGATTCCTGACTACATGCCTGGTGACCACTGATGTCCTCCGCAGCTGGTGGCGATCGTCCTGTTATGCCTGCTGTTGTACTTCTACAAGGAGAAGAACGCCAACAGCATCATCGTGATTCTCCTCCTGGTGGCCTTGCTTGGTAAGCGGTTTCTGGGTGATGGGGCTTTGTCACCCCCGGTAACCCTGCTCAAGGCTATCGGCTCTGCATACAGAAGCTACCTGAGGCTAGTTCAAGGCGGTCACTCTACAGGTGGCCACAGGGAGCTGGGCCCGGCTGACCGAGGTGGCTTCTAACATTTCTCGCACTCTGGCTCAAGTCTCGAGTCTTCCAAGTGCCCAGAACTAAAGTCCCAGTGGAGATTCAGAGAGGACCGTCTTCAACAAGAGAAAAGTGAGCAAATGCATGGACCACAGCCACCTGAGTGTGGGCAGTGACCCGTCAGGAGAAGGAATGGAAGGAGGGTAAGCTAGGTGAGGTCAGAGGTAACCTCAGAGCTGTCCAGCAGTATCCTCAAAGGGCTGTATGGAGAGAGGGCAGGTATGGAGTCAGAACAGAAAGGTTTACCTCCTTTCAAGGGATTGGTGCTCAGGCCGAAGATGGCCTTCAGGCTGAGGCAAAGATGCTACTAGTCACTCAGTGTCCAACAGAGCAGGAGAAAGGGCTGGCCGTCTGGTGTCTCCTCTACACAGTACTCCAAAACAGACAAGGAAAATACCCCAGTGTTGGGAGGACAGTGAACTGATATGGGCAGAGGTACCCACATGTGATTCCCCCCATCCCACCTCAGTGACAGCCCCCCCCCAAACCATGCAGATGTCTGTCACTGAACACAGGCTGGCATTATTCTGATCTACTTTTTAAAACAGTTTTATTGAGGTAGAATTCATATGCCACGTGGTTCTTCTCCTCAAGGGAAGCCTTGAGTGGGGTTTCCTATAGTCATAGACTCACACAACCACAATCTAATTATAGAACACCCCAAAAATAAACCCTGTACTCCGTACTGGTGACTCCCACCCCCATCTCCCCAGCTCCAGGCGACCACTAACCTCCCTTTTGTGTATAAATGCATCATTGTGAACATCTTACATAACTGGAATTATATCCTAAAGTGGCTCTTCGTTTGTTTGTATTGAGACTGGGTCCCCGGTAGCCCAGGCTGACCTTGAAATCCCTGGGTTGCCACCTTGAGCATCTCATCCTCCTGCTGGTACCTCCTGAGTGCTGGGATTGCATTCAGCCCTGTTTAGGCCATGCTGGGGACAGAGCCCAGGGCTTTGTGTGTGCTAGACAAACCCTCTCTCGACTGAGCAACATCTTCAGCTTAGGGGGAAAAAAAATCTTCTTTTGTAGACAGCTAGCCTTGAGCTCTTGATCCTCCTGCCTCAGCCTCCTGAGTGCTAGGATTCCAGGTGCACACTACACACCTGGCCCTATGAGGCCTTTCTGTAACTGGCTCGTTTGAACATAACATTCTTAGGCGTACCCAAGTTGCAGCATAAGCAGTCTCCTGTCCCTTTGTGACGTTGTGGTGGTTAGTACCGAAGTCGTCAACATCCCGTCGTTCATGGCCCATCTGCTGTTTGGTAGCGTGGATAGTATGGTGCCACAAGCGTGACTTCAGGGGCTTCCCATGCGTGCAGACCAGCGCAGTGGCCGAGGGGCCCAGAAGGCACGGTGTGCTGGATTGCTGGCGGGAGAACGCTACTGAGGCAGTTGACAGAGGGGAAGCAGTGCAGTTCAGCGGGGGCTGTGGCTTCCTTTGTCCCTTCCCCCAGTCGTTTTTCCTACCTCCAGTTTCGCAAATGCACGTGACTGAGCATTATGAAGCTCCGATTCCTGAGTTCTTTCCTCACCTGTTATCCTGGATTACCATGAAGTCGGTGCTCGGGGGAAGTTTGCGTGTCTGTTCAGAGAGCCATTTCCCGCCCACTGTCATGTCGTCTGGGGCAGAGATCTGATCTTGCTGCCCATTAGGGTACAGTGAAGTGATATTTGAAAAGAGCTGTGGGCACCTCACATCCCTCTGTTTGACTTGTCAGCCCAGCTAAGGGAGTCCTGGGCAAAGTAGACCTAGCCAATGGTGTCTTCTTACCACGGGAGGGCTCCGCGAACCTCCCGCCTCTGCCCCCAAGTCCTTTCAGGACCTTGCTTGTTCTCCGCAGGTTCCATGACGGTGGTGACGGTCAAGGCTGTGTCGGGGATGCTGGTGCTCTCCATCCAAGGCAACCTGCAGCTGGACTACCCGATCTTCTACGTGATGTTCGTGTGCATGGTGGCCACGGCCGTCTATCAGGCCACGTGTGTTACACTTCCTCCACTCTGGGGCCTGGTTCCGTTTGGCTCTGAAGTTGTAGGGCAGCCAGAACATACAGAGAGCCAGCTTAGCATCAGGGTAGAGAGAAACTCATGGGGCAGGGAGTGGAATCCAAACACACACACACACACACACACACACACACACACACACACACACACACATCCCTCCCTGTCCCGAGTGCTCAAAGTTTAAGAAGCAGCCTGTCATCTGCCCTATGGGAACTTGAGAAGCCTTGCCGTCACCAAAGAGGCGCTTGCTTGTCTCCTTGGGGAAACAGAGTTGTCATTTCCTGTCCCCGAGAACTCGACCCCGGGTCCTCACAGAGAAAAGAGTGCACGCTCGTTTCTACCTCTGAGTATGGGTGACGTGAAGCTGAGAAGCTTTGCAATCCTGAGAGCAGGCTTCGGTCCTGCCCCCTCTGAGTCCTAGAGCCCTTCCCGCCAGAGGACTGGAAGGGAGTGGCACTCAGTGGTGGCTAGGCTGAGCCAGCCTGAAGGTCAGGTTCCTAGGTCTAGCCTGAGCACAGCACCCACCGGCCTCCTGACTTTGAGGGCCAAGGCAGCAGCTGCTGCTGGTGGGGGCTCCATTTTCAGATTACCTATGCTCACAGCACCCTGCGGGGCGGGCTGGAGATGGTATTGTCTGTCCCGTGTTGGGAGGCAGAGGGAGATTAAAGCTAGGATGTGATAGATTGAGGGCTGAATTTAAGCATCAGGTTCCCAGTCTGAGCCCCTCTGCATCCGCTCCTCCAAGTCCCACGAGGCTGCCCTGGGGTTCAGCTTCACCCTCTGCAGCTGAGACCCACAGGTCTGCCCGAAGCACCCCAGCTTGGCGTCCACACACGTCATGAGTTTTGTCACTGCTACCGTTTGACTATCAGGACTTTTTAGCCCCTCAACACTATTATAGCCCTCCTAAGGAGAACCTTTGCCGGGTACACAGATTCAGTGCTGAGAGATCGGGGTCACACAGGCAACCAAGGACTCCTGCCACCTCTTAGGAACGTATGGTCTCCCAGTCGGACAGTCCCCCAGCACGCAGAGCCACAGTCCCCCTCATAGGTCTCAGGGATACAGCCTGTGCACAGACAGTTAGCTTAGCGGCTAGTGTTCCTGCGGGCAGCTGTGCAGGGCTGGCTGGGATGTCAACAGGGAATTGGACAGAGGCTCAGTTCCCACATGAAGGTGGTGTCTGCCACAGACAAAATAGGAGCTGGCTTTTCCTTTCTCCCGTTCATCGCAGTAACCACTAACATGTTTCTAGTATGTTAAAAAATTACAACATTGGGCTGGCTGTGACAAGTCCCATGAGATTGTCCTCGGATATGTGTGGACCCAGGAGAAGCTCCGTTCAGTGAGGTGGGGACCAGGGGTGAGGAAAAGGGTGTGGCCATGGCCACAGTCACACAGTCAGAGGTATGCCGCAGAAGGGCTTCAGTCTGTGGGCCAAGCTCAGACCTCAAATCTTTAGGTCCCCAGCACTGTAACGGAGAGAGTCCATTCTTATAGACCTAGAAACCCTCCCCATGCCTTGCCTTGTACCCCAAGTTCCTCTCTTACCCCCTTAGCCCACTGATCCAAGTAACTGTGTGTTGCAGGTTTTTGAGTCAAGCCTCTCAGATCTATGACTCCTCCTTGATCGCCAGCATAGGCTACATCCTGTCCACCACGGCAGCCATCACAGCAGGTGAGAGTTGCCCGTTACTGGGTTTCTGTGTCCTGCCTGAGCAGAGGGACATTGTTCCTGGGTGGGGGTGGGGGCCTACCTCTCAGCTGATTGTGCTTTCTGGCTCTGCCTGTGGTCTTTGTGGAGGGCGTGAGATTTGGAGATGAAGGCTTGCATTCCGACAGTCGTTATGCCAACCATGTGGCTCAGGGAATAACCACCTACCTTCCAAGCCTTGGTTTTACAGGTCTAATAACACTTCCTCTCTAGAACTGCAATATGTATGATCCAAACATCCCCCGTTCCTCCTGCTGTGGGTCCTGGGCAGGGCTTCTCCAACAGTGTAGGTCGACGGGGCTAGGATGTGGTTCCATTGGTAGAGTGTTGACCTAGTGTGAACGGAACCCTGGTTCCATCCTTCATGCCGCAATAACCAGGTCTGGCTATGCACACCTTACCTGTCATCCCAGCACTTGGGAGGTAGAAGAAGGAGAATGAGAAGTTCAAAGTCATCCTTGACTACCTAAGGAGCTTGAGGCCAGCCTGAGCTACATGAGAGTCTGTCAAAAAAAAGAGGTGAGGGCAGGAGGAGATGAAGGAACAAACAAACAAACCGGGCATGGTGGCTAGAGCCTGTAATTCTAGCACTTGGAAAGCTGAGGCAGGAAATTATCAATTATCGTGACCTGTGGCTAATGATAGGGATGAGATTAGAGAAAGTGTATATGGAGCTTTGCTATTTGGAGCAGCTGAAGATTATCTCAAAAGTTTGTTTGAATATGGAGATATAAAGAGCCTCCTAAGACAGTCACCTCCAAGCAGGTCTGGAAATGATCGCGATCTCTTCTCTCCCTTGCTGCTACAGGTGCAATCTTCTACCTGGACTTCCTCGGGGAGGAAGCGCTGCACGTCTGCATGTTTGCCCTGGGGTGAGTCCCACTCTGTCTAGCCAGGACTTGCCCCTGACCAATTGCTTCAGCCATGGTCCTGGAGTGGAGAGAGTTGCTAGCCGGAGGGTGCTGGCTCCAAAAGTGAGCAGCTGGCTCCCCCAAAGGCCTGCAGCCTTCTCTCCTTTTGTCATTTCTGATAAATGTAACTCGTGGGGAGAGAAGTCAGGTGGTAGAGACTCTGGGCATGGTGGGGCATGAAGAGAAAAGGCACCGAGGTCCTTCCGGGAAGCTGGGCTGGGGCTTATTTGGTTCAGTTTCTGCCTAGCATGCTAAAACCCTAGGTTCCATCCCCAGTAATGAATGAAACCAGACAGTGTGGCACTGACGTCTCCCAGCGCTCAGAAGATAGAGGCTGGAGGATCAGTTCAGGGTTACCCACAGCTGCTTAGAATCGTCTAGAGCAGTGGTTCTCAACCTGTGGGTCACAACCCCTATGGGGGTTGAATGACCCTTTCACAGGGGTCACATATCAGATCTCCAGCATACCGTGTAGTTACATTATTAGTCATAATACTAGCAGCATTACAGTATGAAGTAGCAATGAAAATAACTTTATGGTTGGAGGTCACCACAAAGGTTGAGAACCAGTGCTCTAGGGGGATAGAAGTCTTTCAATCTTGACCTGGTAGGTGAACAAACACACACGTGAATAGAGACTGTCCATCTTTCTTCTTGGGATCTCTGCATCACTGCCTGTAAACTGCACCTTGATTTTGAGGAACTGCTTCTTTCCACACACTGAGAGAAAAGAAAAACAGAGTGGGATGGCGCATACCCTTAGTCCCAGCTCTGGGTGGCAGGTGGAGCAGAAACAGGTAAATCAGTGAGTTCAGGTCACCCTGTTCTACATAGCAAGTTCAAGGCCAGCCAGAGCAATGCACTGTGTGTGTATCTGTGTGTATGTCTGTGTGTGTTTCTGTGTCTATGTGTGTGTGTGTCTGTGTATATGTGTGTGTCTGTATGTGTCTGTGTGTGTGTGTGTGTCTGTGTGTGTCTGTGAGTGTCTGTGTGTGTACACGTGCATGAGAAAGAGAGAGAGGAGACACGGGGACTTTCTAGTACATTTGTTGTCATTTTTCTAGACTTTTATACCAACTGTATTCAAATCATAAAGAAATCTTTTAGAGCTGGGTGGTAGTGACACATGCCTTTAATCCCAGCACCCCAGCCCTAGGGAGACAGGCAAGTTTGAGGCCAACCTCATCTACAGAGTGAGTTCCAGGACAGCCAAGGCTGTCTTGAAAAGCCAAGAAAATAAATAAAATAAAAGCAAGTTTTTTTAGTTAAAAAAAATACAGCTTTTTAAAAGGCATACTTTTGAGAACACTGACTGTAGGAAAGTAGATGAGCCACATGCTACAAATTTCCCTGGAAGACAATTCTGAATCCTGTAGCACAAATAATAAAATCCCAGAGACAGATATTAGGGCTCAACCGAAAACCAGAAAAGCAAAATAGCCAAGCCACTAGAGAAGTCTTACCTCTACCAAGGCTGGACGACCGCAGACTAAGCGGACTAAGCCTCTGTCTCCTCCCATTTTATATTCCCTCTAGTGCTGGGATTCAAGGTGTGAGGCACCACCTCCTGGATTTGTTTCTGCATTGTAGCCCAGGGTGGCCTTGAACTCACAGAGATCCCTCTGCCTCCTATTAATCCTGGGAATAAAGGTCTACCTGATCTCTATCTAGTGGCTTAGCTTTACCCTTCTGATCTTTAGGCAAACTTTATTTATTAAAGCATAAATAAAATATCACTATAGAATCCAGTTTGTGGACTCTGGATGTGTGGCCTCTGTTCCCTGTCCTGCCCCCAAGCTGCTATCTTGCACAGTGTTTCTTGCTGGTTGCAGGCCCTGTGGTCTCCGCTCTCTTTAGCTGGCCCTTAGCCACTTGCCCTCAAGTCCCCTCCTCATGATTGCTCCTGGTCTCACTTCTCCTCTTCCTCTCCGGTCTTCAGGTGCCTCATCGCCTTCCTGGGTGTGTTCTTAATCACGCGAAACAGGAAGAAGGCCATTCCATTCGAGCCCTATATTTCCATGGACGCCATGCCAGGTAACGGAGCCCCACCCCTTCCTCCTCCCCCCTCGCGCCTCCCCCATGCCCTGCTGGCTGCTCTAGTAGGGAGTGACTGCTACTAGGTGTAGGAAGCGCAGTGCAGGACAGGTGTGCTGTGGTGTGAGTTCTAGCCCTGTTTTTTGTTGGTTTGTATCGCTTTCAAGCTCTTCTTTCAAATGAGGAGCTGATGGCTGAGGCGCCTCAGTTGGCCTTGAGAACCCCTTGCCAGTTCCCAGGTCTGTCACAGGGTCTTGGAAAGAAAACCCCGACTTACATCAAGTGTCGCTCCAATCAGCAGCACCAGGCCTTGAGCCTACAAACAGAAGGGGGGGGGCGACAAAGAAAATTAACATGAACGAATCCAACACTATAACCTCGATCCTGCCCCACCGTACTTTCCAGGGAATTGAGGGCTCACACTGGGAACCCAAGCTCAAATGGTGTTTAGCCATGGCTAGAACCACTTAGCATTCAGCCACACACAGGTGATAGGGAGGTGTGGGGATTGTGGTGGGCTAGGAAAACTGAGTGGGACCGATAAGACTGGATGAGCCTGGGTTAAGTTAGCTGATATAAATTCTCCAGGCTACTAATGATCACTAACATGACCTCTGCTGCCGTTACTGGGCGTCCCCTGACAAGACAGCAGTGCCGTGGGTCTGTAAAGGGCACAGAGATAAAATCGCCCTGGAGACGGCTTCAGGGACCAGCATCTGCTTTAGTGTGCGTGTGTACAACTTATACAGTGGAAGACTGCTGTGATTGCTTAGCACATACCTGCGGACCGGACAGTGAGCACCCACACCACCAGGGTCTCTACACAGGAAAAGCTTATTAAAGTTGTTCAGACTCATCCCCCGGCCAGCTACCGGCTACTCACGCTACTTCAGAATTCAGTCTTTTGACTTCAGGAGCATGGTGTGCCATGCTTCTTACATAGAGGTGCAATATGCCAGGTTGGTTGGGCACCAGGCCATGCCTGCATTTTCTTCTACTTTTTCACAACATAATCACACATCCTCCAGTCACAGAAGCAATAAACAAAGTATGAACACATATGTCAGCCATATAAAATAGTCCCTCATCGAGAGCAGTTCTTAAACACTCGTAACGGCATGCACCTATAATCCCCAGCATTTGGGAGGCTGAGGCAGGAGGATCATGAGTCCTAAGACCAACCTGGGCTACATAGCAGCATGACTCAGCTTTTAGGTTTTGATGCCTTGACCCAAGTGTGTTCTCAGGACTGATTGATGTGCTCCCGTGTCGAGTGGCCCCAGCCGCACCCGCTCACTGGTTTGTTTGTTTGTTTGTTTGTTTTATCTTGCTCTGCTAAGCTGCCCTCTGCCCTGCTTGCTGTGGCCAGCCTGCCTGAGTAGGAGTAGAGAACCCCATGTCAGCATTTTCATTTGGCCCGACTCAGCCACGTGTGGATGAACGCAGAGTGGCTGAGTGGGGCCCTGAGGTTTCTCCTGGCAGTTCAGGGCTCGGGCTATCAGTGCGTGGACTGTGTTAACGTCGAACCTGGCTGCTCAGATGCCTCTTCTGCTTACTTCCTTGTCTCTCGGCTGTGTTCCGGATAGATGAGGGCGCTGGATAGCTGAATCCCAGATAGGTGAGGTGTCAACTCTGTGTGCGAGTATGTGTATGTCCCCGTGTGTCTGTGCGTTTATAAACTGTGTGTCTGTCCATACACATGTCCCTGTGTGCATACGTACACTTCTCTGATGGGAAGTAGGGGGGGACGTCGGCTGGTCCTAGAAACCAGGATTCTATGACCAGTTTGTGGGTGTGGCTCTTGTACCTCGTGACCTCAGTAGGAAATGAGGCACTGAAGATCGAAGACCTTGTCCTAGCGAAGTTGAGACAATCCTACTGGACACATAGAGTTCACATGGCTCGATTCACATTCAAACTCTGCCCTCTGCCACCTTCCCCCATAAGACGTGTCAAGGCCTCTCATCCTCACTCTTATCTCTGGGTTACGGGGTGCATGTGTCAAGGTTGTGGGCACAGTGTCTGGGATGTGGTAGATGCCTGACTAGTTTTGCCTTTGCTTCCATTTTCCTTTAAAAACTTTGAAGTTTTGGGTTGAGTAGATGGCTCAGTGCATAAATACTTGCTCTGCAAATGTGCGACCCCATGCATGGATCCCCAGCACCCACATCTGGACCTGGCCCAGCAGCGCATGTCTGGAGTCCTAGTGCTGGTGGGGGCAGTGTAACTAATCAGTGTGCTCAAGGGTCAGTGAAAGACCCTGGCTTAAGACAATCTAAAGCAGAGAGTGATCAAGGAAGACACTCAGCATCGACCTCCAGCCTCCACATGCACGCACAGGCACATTTGTGTGTGTGCACACACCACACACACACACACACACACACACACACACATCCAGGATTTTAGCACATGACTCGCATGGTCATCAACAGAACCACTTCTCCAGTTACTTGCTTTCTCTGGTCATGGGATCTGGCCTTTGACTGTCGTTTGGTTTGCTGTCTTTAGATTCCAGGACTTCAGGATACATCACAGCTAGAGGGGCTTTCTTAGATGGATAAAGAGAACAGCAGCCCTGACTGTCAGGATCAAGGGAGCCTCCACGGGCTCTGTGGTCCTTGGCCCACTAGAAACCACTCCTCAGGGCCTCATCAGTCGAGCCATGCTCGTCTGAATAGGTGTCTATATGGACAGGAACACTCTGTTACCATGTCTGAGCATAGACCAAGTATGGCCACTGTCCAAACCACAGAAAGCAGAGGTGCTGTTCCTAGACTGGCTTGCGTGCTAGTTAATGCTGATTTATGTCACAGCCTGAGCCTTGTCCAGTCTTCTAAAAGAGAATCAATCAGGTCTCCACGGACAGAAGCATCCCATTTCCCAACAGTGTCAAAACCTGAGCCCTCCTCAGGTCCCCCAACCCAAACCTAAGACCCCCTAGTAGATATCCCTAACACTCCATGTTCTACGATGCAAACCCATACCCATCACACTCTTGGCATAGAGCTGGAGGCACTGACAAAATTCAAAGCTATGCAGTGCTCAGTAAACTAACTCTCCCCTGAGTAGCAGACACATTCACCTGCCCTGCTACGCCCATGAGCCCCAAACCATAAACTTACTTTTTTAAAGACGGGGTCTTGTGTAGCTCAGGTTGGCTGTGGACTCTATATGACAGAGGATTACTTTGAACTTCTGAACCTCCTGCTTCTGCCTCCTGAATGCTAGGATTACAGGGATGGGCCATCATGCCTGATTTTATGTGGTGCCTGGGATCCAAACCAAAGCTTTGTGTGTGCTGGGCAAGCAGGCATGCCCTCTGCTGATGGAGCCACAGTCCAAGCACAGACCACAGACTCGTAAACTGGTCCTCGAGACAACCATCCATTGTGTCTGCATCACATGGAGGCTAGAGGCCTTCTCCAGCTGATGTTAAAGCTTCAGGCTCCCAGGCTGGGTCCCAGCTGCTCTTTGGCTGGATGACCTTGGGCGAGCTGCTCCTCCTGGAACCTGTCTTATTATCCTGGACGTGAGGGTACTAGTTTCTCTCTGTCCTAAGGTTGTTTAGGGATTACGTTCAGTCTGTAGGGAGGCCCCGTACCACTCCAGTTAAGAACATAGGCTTTCGAGTTTAAACAACCTTGTGCTAAACACTACCACTGCCTCTCTGCAGCTGTGGCCCTCGGGTAAGTTGCTTGCGGCTCTCTGTTCCTTCTCCATGGCCTCACGGATCAGATGAGACAAAATTGGGTGAACATTTGAAACAGCATATGTTACCTTCTAAATGCCAGCACACCTCAGCCACAGACATTACTGCTGGCGTTGGTCTCCAGCCGTGTAGTGTTAGCCCAGTGCGGAGGGTGTGCCAGGCAGTGAGAGACCAGCTGTTCCCATCCTTTCGCAGGAGACACTTGGCATTTAGTTAGGGAACGAGTTGGCCCCCACGTGATCTCCTGGAGGGATTGTAAGAAAAGGTCACAGGAATTGAAGATTACGTTCCTTAAGCCAGGCATTGGCGGCACAGGCCTCTAACCCTAGCATCTGGGAGGCAGAGACAGTTAATTCAACGTGATGATGTGCTTAGAAAGTTCCAGGTCAGCCAGGGTTATAAAGAAAGACCCTGTCTCTCAAAACAGTAATAACACAACAGTAACAACAACAACAACAACACTGGGTCTTTGTTTCCCATAAATGTAATGGAAATCAGACCTCGCCCTACCTAGAGATATGGAATATCAGGTCAAAGGTCAAACACTCCCTCCAGTCATCACAAAGCTACTCTCATTGCTGAGTCTCCAGGGTACAAAAGTCGCCCTATTTCCTCAATGCTAAGTAAGCTTCCTGGATCCCTGAGTTGATTCAACAGCAAAGTGGCATCTACCACGTCCGGGGCACGGTGTCCTGCCCTGCCCACCTGCCACTCAGGACGCCAACACCTTCCTTCCTGCTGTGTAAACAGGAGCGTTTCCTCTTAACTCTAAAGCAGCTGGGGAATCAGGACTGCGCTTGATCGGCTCCTGAGCTCTGGGAGGGTCTGTGGGGGGAGCGCGGGAATTTCAGCCTCCCTTCCCGCGTGATGACTGGGGCCGTGGATGTCATTACAGGTATGCCGGACATGCATGCAAAGGGAACGACGGTCCAGCCCGACCTCAAAGCTTCTTTCTCCTACGGGGCCTTGGAAAACAATGACAGCATTTCTGAGATCTACACCCCGGCCACACTGCCCGTCATGCAGGAGGAGCACAGCTCCAAAAGCACCCCTGGGGTTCCCTACCGTGTCCTGGAGCACACCAACAAGCAGTGATCTGCCTCCCTTGGGGGCATAACTGCCCACAGCCCCGCCCCCCATGGCTCCGCCCTTTTGTCCAACCTGCCTTTCAAGTATCCTGGTTTTAAACAGAGAACTCTGTAAGATGATCTTGGGAGGCCCTTGTCTCTGGCAGAGGAGCCATTCAATGTCCTTGGCCTTGGAAGACATTTCAAGTAGTTGGGGAGCATGCCAGGTGGGCTGTATGGCAGGTTAGCCCAGTGGGGGTTGAGTGAGCTTAGGTAGTGGCTGCAGCCTACCACACATTCCCTAGAGCAAAGGCAAGACAGAGTCAGCCCCCTCTTTATACATCCAGCGAAAGGCTGGAGACCTCCACAGGCGGTCTTACTTTACCAACACGCATGCCTCAGCTCTACCTGGCACACTCATGAGTCTGTGACTATATTGGTGTCCCTTTTGCTGAGCCCAGCAGGGCCAGCCCTGAGTGGAACAAGCTGTCGTCTGCACCTTGTGGTATCATGGGCCTTCCTTCTATGAAGACCTGCTGGTGAGTTCCTGCTGGGCCTGCTCTGGAAACCGGCTTGGTTCAAGTCCTGTGAAGATTAGTTCATTGTTTCCTCCCTCCAAAGAAGTCGAGCAAACAGAGGGTGAGGGGGGACAGGAGTAAGGCAAGGGGAGGGGGCTTTCAACCCTCTCTGCTTCAAACTGATAGATTCCTGGTGATTTCTGGCCCGGTGACTTTCCTGCCAGCTTCGCGGGATGTGCTGAGGCCCGAGTAGGACAGACTACTCTTCCTCTGGCACACCTGGCTCCTGGGAAGAGTCCGGAGCCCTCACACAGATCCGCTTCCATCTCCTCCCCTTCCGTTCCTTGTAGACCGCTAACTAGCTAAGCTTCACCACCTGTTTCCCATCAATGGAGCACCTGGGTCTCCGGCCCTGAGCTGGGTCCAGGCTGAGCAGGCGTTTCTCACACACAGGTCTGCAGCTTTCTCCTTGTCTGTATCATGGTTAGCTCCCCACCCTCACCCCCATTCCCAGACCGATGTGCACATTTGAGAGTGGCAGGCAGAGGCTTGCAGGCTTTTAAGGGCATCCGAATCCCATAGGAGTTTGTTTAAAATGCCGGTTTCTCACTCCAGCTCTAGTGACCTGACTTGGGACCTGGAGTAGGACCCAAGATTCTGCATTATTAGTGGGCATCACAGGAGATCTTGAATCCCAGAACCCAGAAAGCCTACTCCCTTAGAAACCTCCTCATGGGCCACTAAATCCAGAGAGTGTCTACACAACCCTGCCAGAAGATTCACACCTCCCATTTTCTTACCCTCTCTGGGTTCTGCAGGCAAGCTGGATGGCCCCAGAGGACCTAGGGCAGTCTCTACCCAGTAAACCCCGCTCTAAGGTGACAGTGTTAATAGGTCAGTGTTGATAAGCCATCCTCGCCACAGCTCTTCACACCCAAACAGAATGACGCCATCTGGCACAGAGTCCATAACCACGTCTGTATTTCCTCTTGACCACGTCTGTATTGTGGCTTACATGCCTGAGGTAGAGACGGCGGCAGAGCAAAGGCTCCATGGCTCAGCCACACTGAAGGGCTTTTTACCATGTGTTTAGCTCACAGAACTACACGCACAGAGCTCTGCCCTCTGGGGCAGGCTGTGATGCAGAGAAGGATAGACACAGAGGCCTTCGTGAGGCTGGTCCCAGTACTCAGAGGGTGCTCAGAAGTGGAGGTGATTTTCATGCATTCATGGGTGCTGGCAAGTGTAGCTAAGACTAGAGAGCTCTCAAGGGAACGGGCAGCTTTGCAAAGTCAGAGATTGGAGCCAGGGTTGTCAAAGAGCCTCAAAAGACAAGCAGTGAGGCCCGGCGTGGTGCTGCACGCCTTTAATCCCAGCATTCGAGAGGCAGAGGCAGACGCAGACAGATCTCTAAGTTTGAGGCCAGCCTGGTCTACTGTTCCAGGACAGCCAGGGCTACAAAGAGAAGCCATGTCTCAAAAAACCCAAAAGAAGAAAGAAGAAGAGCAATGGAAGTCATAGATGGTTTCACACTGGTGGTCCCGGCACCTGGGAGGCTTTTTTCTTTCCTCCAGGAGGATTTGCCACACGTTCTAGGCTAACCTGAGCTAGCCTGTGAGACCCTGTCTCAAAGCAAGAGGAGCAGTGAAGACAGACTCCTAGCGAGGCTTAACTACCTGTCGGAGGCATGTGTTCCAGAGAGTGCGGGAGCCACAGAAGATTTGTGAGGAAGAGGCTAGCAGGGCCAGCACCTACTGGAAAGGAAACCCTGTTCTGGGGTGGGATTGGGGGGGGGGGAAGCAGGGGCAGGAGATGGAGTATTAAGTCACCCTCAGGGTCAGGCCCCAGGTCCCTAGGAGCAGAATTAAAATCAGATCTTGTTTCTGTTCTGATAGTACCTGTTCTGGGGTGCGTAGCGGAAGGGAGGTCTGAAGCTGACAGGGATCGGGAAGCGGGTGAGCAGAGAGGTTAAGCATGGCAACCCAGGTGGGCACCCATCATTTGGGAGTGGCATGTGTGCCCAGCCTCCCTCTGCCCCTCCCTTCCCTCTTCTGTGGGCTGTTTAGCCCTGGCCAACCTGAGATACAGGTACACTGGAACTGCAGTCAAATGCAAAAGAGGTGGGCAGTGCCACCCAGGAACGCGATGGCTTCTAGGCTGAGAATGGTGGCCACCATCTTACAAGTTGAACCGTGAGAGATGAGCAGAAAGGCCTTTGAGCTCCTGAGTGGAGATGGGGCAGGGCCGTGGGAGACCTGTTTCCAGAGTTCCCACCCTGTCCTAGAAGCCTTGATTTGCCCCTAGGTGTCATCAGATAGTCAGCTGACTACAGGGCTGCACACTTCCTACCCACAGCCCTGACTGGTTTCACTCCTGGCTCTAACAGCACCTACCCACTCCCATTCTTTCCCATCCTCACCCTGAAGATAGGCGTTAAATATGTAGCCCAGGCTGGTCTTGAACTCTCAGTCCTCCTGCCTCAGCCTCAGGAGTGCTGGGATTATGGCCGAGTACTACCTTGTCCAGCTCCCAGCTGAACTCTGCTGGCAACATTAAATGTCACACCGCTGCCTCTTCCCAGCCCCGAGGCACCTCCAACAGGTCACCAACTGTGGGTTCAACTTGGTTTGTTCTCTTGTCTTCCTCTCCCACCCCCACTCTGGCTCTCTGATCTTCAGCCTGGGGTTCTGGGTCCCTGAATAGACATTAGAACAAATGTTCGTGTGGATGCTGCTTGAGAAGAGGGGAGCCCTGGCCCCACACTGCCGCCTGATGACACCCTCACTTTCAGCACCGGGGCTTGGGGCATCAGTGTGCAACTGAGTACTGGGTGCGGGGAGAGCCTTTCTGGTGGACCCAGCCAACTTGAGGGTACTGTACTAATGGCCATCAGAGAAGGACTGGGCCCTGCCCACCCCTGCAGCCTTGCAAATTTCAAATGTGACCCAGCCCTAACTGACAGTGAAGGCACCGTGTAAATGAAGTCACTCTAGAATATAGTCTATAGATGCTTATATTTTGTTAACATCAAAACTAATACAGCATGTGTTAGTTCACAAAGAATGTGTGTACTGTGTGCAGATAACATTATAAAGCGGTATTTAATTAAAATTCCAAGCAGTACTTTGGAGCTTGAGTCTTGTGTTCAGCTAATACTTCAGCAGCTGCCTAGTAGAATGTTCCATGTCAGTTCTGCCATCCACACGTGGTTAGTGAACACTCTAAACATGGCTAGTGTGACTGAGGAACTAAGGTTTTATATTGTGTGAATGTGTGTGTGTGTGTGTGTGTGTGTGTGTGTGTGTGCCCCACATGTCCAGAGGACTTTTGGGGGTCAGTTCTCTCCTTCCACCATGTATGTGGGTGCCTGGCATCAAGCTTGGGTTGACAGACTTAGCAGCAGGTGCCCTGACCCGCCATCTCACTAGCCCCGAATGTTCTACCGCAGAGCCACACCCCTTTCAGTTACTGTGCTAAAACACTGTGGCCAAAAGCAACATACAGCTCCAGAGGGGTAAGAATCCATCATGGCGGGGAGGCATGGCAGCAGGAACAGGAAGCTGAGTCATCACATCAGGAAGCAGAGCAAACCGAAAGTGGGCAAAGAGTCCTTCCTCCAGGAAGCCTCCACCTCCTGAAGGTTCCAGAACCTCTCCAAACAGCACCCAAATGGGGACCAGATGTTCAAACATCTGAGCCTATGGGGACATTTCTGTCAGATCACCACAATTCCCAAGTCCCATTCTCTTTCATCATTATCATCATCAGCATCACCATCATCATCATCACTATCACCATCAACATTATCACCATCACCACCATCATCATCATCATCGTCACCATCATCATTCGTTTTGCTACAGAATAAAATTCAGCTTTATTTAGACAAAGATTATGTCTGGCACATCAGCCCGAGTTCTGCTGTTGGTTTTGTGGGGTTTTTTGTTTGTTTGTTTGGGTGTTTTTTTGTTGTTGTTTTTTGTTTGTTTGACTTGGTTTGTATTTTCTGGGTTTTGGTTTTGGTTTGTGTTTTGTTTTTGTTTTTAGTTTTTCAAGAAAGGCTTTCTCTGCATAGCCTCCCTACCACTTCCTGTCTGCTAGTTGCTGACTCAGTCTCCTGACCCCAGGTTAATTTTATTTAAATCAAACAAATGTAACACGTCTTTGCATCACTAACAGAAGCTCAGAAATGAATGTAACCCGCCTTTACACAAAGCAATGCTCCACAACAGAGTGGCCCTAAGAACAGTGCCCTGCCTTCTCCAGGAGCCCAGGAAAGAAGTCTCAGCGTTGCGTTCTAGAAATGCCCTCCACTCTCAGGTCACTCTCTCTTAAGAAACAAAACCACGGAGCCCTTGTTTAGCTACCCTAAGCTTGTTTGACCATAATACAAAGGCACGAGAAATACGGCTGGGCTGTTATGCCCTGTGCTAACCTCCCAACCTTCCAGTACCAGCCCTGCCTGCTGCCCAGGACACTCAGGAAGCCGGGAAGTCTTGTCTTATTACACTGCCAAAAAAGTTACTAAACATATTCTATCAAAATGTTCCCGTTGTGGTGTGGTGGCTGGGGAGAAGGCTGAGCACTTAAGAACACTTACTACTCTTGCAGAGGACCTGGGATGGGTGCCTAGCACCCACACAGCAGTTCATAATTGTGTGTAACTCTGATTTCAGAGGATCCATCACCCTCTTCTGGACTGTGAGGGCATTGCACACATGTGAGTTCAAGGCCAGCCTGGTGTATAGAGCTATGTTCTGGACAGCCAAGACTACACAAAGAAACCCTATCTTGAAAACAAAAACAAAATAAGACAAAAAAAAAAAAACCTTAAAGGTCTTTAGGGCTGGGGTGCAGCTCAGTGACTGAGCATGCACAATGCCCTGGATTCCATCCCCAGCACCAAAAACAAAATAAGATAAATAGTAAATAAATACATAAATATCCCTGCTGGTGCCATTACCTATTGGCTCAACCTGAGCAAATCTCATATTTTCCGTGTATTTATTTTATACATGTGTGCACATATATATGTGGTCTCCTTCACCCCACAGCACGTTTGGGATCCAAACAACCTGCAAGAGTTAGTTCTCTCCTTCCACCACACGGGCTCCAGAGCTCAAACTCAGATTATCAGGCTCGGCAGCAGGCACTTTTATCCGATGTGCAATCTCACTGGCTCTAAATCTCATATATTTTAAGTCCTAGTGTGTCCTCATTTTAACAGAGATAATAATGATACCTTCTGTATCAGATGGTTTTGAGACTCTATTAACCGTTTCTGGAAGTTTCTAGAAAAAATAATGTCTTAATTAAAAGGTGGGTGGTCAGTAACTATTAAATTTTTATCTTTAAAAAAGAGTCCTGGGTTGGGTGGTGGTGGCACACACTTTTAATCCCAGCACTCGGGAGGCAGAGGCAGGCGGATCTCTGTGAGTTCAAAATCAGCCTGGTCTGCAGAGCTAGTTCTAGGACAGCTAGGGCTGTTACACAGAGAAACCCTGTCTCAGAAAAAAAAAAAGAGAGAGAGAGTCCTGGATAATTTTGAGGCTTGGGTAGAAATAAATCTTTTTCAGGTGTTTGGGATCACAGAGAGCAGGTAAAATTCCATCCTGAGATGTGGAGCTACATGACACAGGATCGGGTCCACCCATCTGAGCCTCCGAGTCAGCGCAGTCTATTACAACAGTTCACTTGTCTTCTGGTTACTTGCTTTTGGACAGTGTCCCATGTATCTGAGGCTGGCTGTGAACACAGTGTGGAGCCAAGGATGACCTTGAACTTCTGATCCTCCTGCCTCCATCTCGTAAGCACTGTCATGCACTTTCCCGAAAGTGGCTGGAAATATGAATTCCCTGATATTCCCTTCTAGAGACTAAAACTAGACATATCTAAACAATTTCTATTAACAGATAACTAAATGTAAGCTTCAACCTGGCTCGGTATGGTGGGAAAGGCAGGTGGACCTCTGTAAATTCGAGACCAGCCAGAACTATATAGCAAGATCCTGTCTGAAAAAAAAGAAAGAGAATAAACAACCTGGAAATATATGTATACATATACACTCATATATAGTTGTATTTATATGAAGCACCGGGAGAAATAGGTTCTTTCCTAATTTGTGTGTGCATGCACACACATGGGCCTACCACGGCACACAGTGCACCTGTAGAGGTCAGGGGTCAGCTCTTGACTGCCATCTTGCTGTGGCTGGGTCGTCTTTGCTCCAAGTGGGTTCTCCTGTCTCTGCTGTCCATCTCACTGAGGGAGTTCTGGGCAACAGATGGGCATTACATCATCCAGCTTTTTACATTCTGGGGATCCAACTCACTCAAACATGTGTAGCAAGGACCTTAACCTGCTCAGCCATCTTTCCAGCACGATTCTTTAAAGTCACTGGAAAAAAAAAAATAATTTAAAGAGTGAGTTGTGACAATTCACACTTGTAATTCCAGCACTCTGGAGCCAGAGGCAGGAGGATTGCCTTGAGTTTGAGGCCAGTCTAAATGACACAGTGAGTTCCAACGAAACATAAAACAAAAATTGGGGTGCTAACATGTCAATAGGTTGCCTCAGTGGGTAAGGGTGCTTGCCGCTAAGCCCGGTGACCTGAGTTCAATTCCTGGTAACTCACAGGACAGAAGGAAAAAACTGACTCCTTCAAGTTGTCCTCTGTCCTACACAGATAGAGAGGATGCAAATGCTCACAGAAACAAATAAGTGCAATAAAAATTCAAAGTCAAATGGAAAGGGACAAGAGCAGTAGCATAAAAATTGCAAATCATCAAAAAAGAAAGTAAAGCTGGACATAATCATGCAGACTCGTAATCTTGGCGGGGGGACTGCAAGTTCAAGGCCAGCCTGGGCTATATAGTGAGTCTGTAAAAACAGAAAAAGATAGTGAAATTTTTTTTAAAATGGAGATTGCTGGACCTGGAGAGATGGCTCAGCAGGTTAAGAGCACTTGTTGCTCTTGCAGAGGACCAAAGAGGGGTTCCTAGCACCACATGACAGCTCATAACTGTAACTCCAGCTCTAGGGTATTTGATGCCCTCTTCTGGCCTCCACAGGCACTGCATGCACGTGTTGCACATATATATATACTCAGATACGCACACATACTTTGTTGTGGGAGGTTTTGATCAAGCTCTGACACTCCCAAGACTGCCCAATAAAGTTACACCGACTGGAATTGCCCATAGAGAAGCCAGCAATCTGGATAGAGAAGATGCAGGAAGGAAGGGGCAGGGACTGGAGTTTGAGCTTCCTCTTGGTTCTGGGACAAGGGAAGAGACATGTCCTTTGCAGCAAAACCTGCCAAAAAGCAAGGTCAGCTAGTTGCTAGTTATCCTCTCTGAATCTGTAAACAGCTCCAATTAAATATTTTCATTTATGAGATTTGTGTGATCATGATGTCTCTTGCCAGCAAATAGAACATTGACTAAGATGCATACACATACAATAAAATCAATCTTTTTAAAAATATGAGCATCACAGCCAGGTGTTGGTGAGCACATACCTTTAATCCCAGCACTCGGGAGGCAGAGGTAGGCAGATCTCTGAGTTCAAGGTCAGCCTGAGCTACAAAGTGAGTTCCAGGACAGCCAGAGCTACACAGAGAAATTCTGTCTCAGAAAGGAAGGAAGGAAGGAAGGAAGGAAGGAAGGAAGGAAGGAAGGAAGGAAGGAAAAAAGAGAAGAGAGGGGATGGGAGAAAGAAGGGAAGGGAAGGGAAGGGAAGGGAAGGGAAGGGAAGGGAAGGGAAGGGAAGGGAAGGGAAGGGAAGGGAAGGGAAGGGAAAAAATGATTTCAACAGGGAATCCACAGAGGGAAACTTTCCAGCAAATGCAGTGTGTTGTTATAGTCAATTGAGCCATGCTAATAGCTCAGTAAAAGAATACAATGAACTTGGGCAATTTCCCCTGAGGAGCAGATAGTCGGGGTCACCCAACCCTGTGATGCAGACGCCATGTTGCTGCTGTTGTTTGCTTTCTGCCTGTAGAACACACACAGGAAAGCCTCTTCAATACCTCAGTCAGTGCTATGAGGGATGTGGTGAGGTGCACATGGAGGATGTGGGAGGGGTGGGCCCTGCAAGCCTCCCACAGCGGTGGGGCTGTCATTTCCTAAGTCTGTGCATGTTCATGCTCTCTGGCCCACCGCCCTCTTCTGGAACTTGAAATCAACATGGATGCAATAATGTGCAAAGCATTTGCTGAATGGTTAATTGTACAAGAGAAAGTTTGCAAGAAGCCTTGATTCACCAATTAGCTAAGTAATGGCATGGGGTAAAGTTTTAGATCATTAGTTTAAACCATTTTAAAATCATTTTTGAAACTCAAGGAAATACTTACTGGCATTATGCTGGTAGATGGGAGGTCCAAATTGAATGACCCCAAGAGCAAACCTAATTATAAAAAGGAAATATACCAAAATATCGAAGGGTTGTAGCTGATTCTAGTTATCTTAGTATCATTTGCTTTCAAATTATCTATAAAGGCCGAGTTCAATTTTTGTTTGTTTGTTTTTTCAAGACAGGGTTTCTCTCAGTTGCTCTGGCTGTCCCGGAACTCACTCTGTAGACCAGGCTGACCTCAAACTCAGAGATCTGCCTGCCTCTGCCTCCTGAGTGCTGGAATTAAAGGCATGTGCCACCATGCAAATCCAATTTTTATAATGAGAACATTTAAAATAATCCCAATTCTACAGGACTCATCTCCCCACCAACATTGAAAGCGGTGCCTTTAAGAAATTACTGGATAACAGGGCAGGTGATGTAAATTCAAGGTGTTGCCAACAAGCCCGACAGCCTGAGTTAGATTCCCAGGTTCCACAGTATGGAATCAACTTGTTAAAGTTAACCTCTGCTACACATATGGGATGTGCACACACAGGAACACCAAAATAAATAAATGTTAAATCTCTGGGTCACTTGTGGCTACTGATGGGGAAATGGTTGATTCAACCAGAAGTAGATACAAAATACGTTACCAGGGAAACGGGTTCGTTTCAGGAGCTTCATCTAGAGTGGATGGTAGATCCTGGATTGAATCAGCGGCACAGGTAGGTAGTTGGGGGTGAGGAATAGGGGTTGGGAGGGTGGTGTTGACCCATAGAGTTCAGCTCCCGGCCTCTCAGCTTCCAGCCTCAGTGTGACCTCTTGGGAGCCCATCTCTCTCACCAACATCAGCAGATGGTTCCTGCCTCCCCTTCTCTTCCACAGCCGGGGACCTCTTATTCTCCACCAGCACCAGATGTCGTGATAGGAGCTGGGGCCACATCATTGCATAGACTAGTCCTGCGCCTGTAAAACTCATGCTAGACCTCTAATCTTCTGGAGCCAACATACCACTCGCAGCCGCCACCTTCAGAGTTACCTCCTCGTCCATAAGGGCTGCCACAACTCCAGCCATTGTGTTCACATTGCAGGCTAGAGAAGAAAAGGAGACTAGCAAAAGGCAAAGAGTATGCCTTGTAATAAAGACAGGTGCTTTTTGTTCATTCCTTACTGGATAAACAAAATTAACCTGGGGGCTGGGCATGTAGCTCCCTTAGTAGTGTTTGCTTAGCATGTACGAAGCCCTGAGTTCCATCCCCAGAACATCGTAAATCAGCTGTGGTAGTACACACGTGTAATCCCAGTAGTGGAGAGGTGGAAGCAGGAGGATCAAAAGTTCAAGGCCATCATCGGCTATGTGGAGGGTTCAAAGCCAGCCTGGGCTAGAGACTCTGTTTTACCAAAAAAGAGAAAGTGTGTGTGCAGGGCAGGAAATAGGAGAAGAAAAGAAAGAACAGCCTTGGTTCTGTTAGTCAGTTCAAAGAACTAAGATAGGTCAGCAGATGTTTAAAATGCTTTTATTAGCCACTCAGCTGATGGGCATGTGAGACACTTCCAACTCAGATATAATATGAATGAGCAAACATGTCCAGAGAACTCTTGGACAAGTCTCTTTAAAAAAGAAAGAAAGAAAGAAAGAAAGAAAGAAAGAAAGAAAGAAAGAAAGAAAGAAAGAAAGGAAGAAAGAAAGAAAAGAGTGGCCAGGTGGCACTCAGGAAGACAGAGAGATAGGCCTGGTCTACAGAGTGAGTACCAGGATAGCCAGGGCTGTTACACAGAGAAACCCTGTCTCAAAAAACCCAAAAAATAAAATTAAGTAAAATATTTTAGAAAGTGTGTGTGTGTGTGTGTGTGTGTGAAAATGAAAAAAAGAAAGTGTGTGTGTGTGTGCACTTGCTTGTTTGCTTGTATGTTATCTATGGGTGTACCTGCACATTTGTGCACGCGTCTGGAATGGCCCAGGGACGTCAAAGTCTTCCTCAATCGCTTTCCACTGTATTCATAAGGCAGGGACTCCCAGTTGAACCCAGAGCTTGCCTAATCCAGCCTGCCAGTTTGCTCCAGCGATCTTCTGTCTCAGTCTTCTGCTGGAGTTACAGCAAATGCCACACCCCCTCGAGTGGATCTGAACAGCAATCCTCATACCCGGGCAGTAGACATTTTATTCACAGAACCATTTCCCTACCCTCTTTTCTTTCTTTCTTTCTTTCTTTCTTTCTTTCTTTCTTTCTTTCTTTTTTTCTTTCTTTCTTTCTTTTCGGAGGGGGTGAGATAGAGTTGGGCATTCCTCTTCAGCATATGCCCAGGAGTGGAATCTCTGGATCACAGATTAGGTGTCCATCTAGTTGATAGAGTGGCAGACTGTCTCTGGGAACAGCCACAAGCCTTTTCATTCCTCCAGCAGACCCATCAAGGATGCTTTCAGTGTATCAACTGCTTGCACATCGGATGCGAAAATCGGAAATGAGATCGTGTGTCTGGAAACTTTGCTGCAGGAGCCGAGCTACTTAGGACCCAAGGCATCAGCTAACAGGCTCTCCTGAGTTTTGTGGGACAGAAACTGCTTATCAACCCTAGCCCCGTTTCAAAGGATGGAGCGATCGTTTTCTCTCTGCCTGTAACTCAAACCACAGAGATGAGGCAAGCAAGGTAGGGTGCCAATGGGAGTTTGTGCCAAGCTCATTCAGAGCAAACATTCCTTACACACAGTGCCTGTCACCTTGCCACACATGATGGGGAGGAGGGAGGACGTGGAAGATTCTGTTCCTGTTCTCTCAGTCTCTTGCTCTTGGCCTTGTTCACAATACAGCAGCAATTTTTCCTTTGCCGTGAAGGCAGGCACAAAGATCTGACTTCTGACTTTTGACCTTTGTGTTTTATTCTGCCTACTCTCTCAGGGCCATCTCAGCTGAGCCCATGGATTCAGCTGACACCACACCACCCTCCAACTCACCTGCGGAGGTCCCAGAAGTGTGTTCCCCACTACTCCAAGTTCCCATGGCTCTCATGAGTGACTGTTCCTCGCTTTGCCTTTGGAGCACATCCACAGTCTTGCCATTTCTCCCCATTGCCACCTGCACAGCTCCTGTCTAAGCCAGATCCTCTGATCTGAATCCTTGTCCTACTGTTAGGAAGCAGTGGTCCACATTGCCAGCTCTGTTCACCCCCTTTCCTTTCAGTAATAGAAACAAGTCCTCCCGCCGGCGGTGGTGGCGCACGCCTTTAATCCCAGCACTCGGGAGGCAGAGGCAGGCGGATCTCTGTGAGTTCGAGACCAGCCTGGTCTACAAGAGCTAGTTCCAGGACAGGCTCCAAAACCACAGAGAAACCCTGTCTCGAAAAAACCAAAAAAAAAAAAAAAAAAAAAAAAAAAAAAAAAAAAAAAAAAAGAAACAAGTCCTCCGACCTCCAGGGTTCCAGCAGATGGGAGCATTAGGAGTTCATACACGTGTGTCAGGGTGGGCTCCTAGTGAGCTGTCCCTTCCAGGCTCAACCCCCAGCACAGGGTCTTAAAACCCAAGGAAAACAGGCTTTTAGAGGGGCTCACAGCTCTTCCTATATTCCTCCTAGTTCTCATGCATCACTAAGCAGGATTAGAGAAGGCAGCAGTCCTAGACACATTGACCGAAAACTCCGTTGTGTATATGTGTGATATGTACACGTCTCTGTGTTTGCACACACATGCACAAGTATGTGGAGGCCAGAAACTGATGTTGGGTGTCTTCCTCAACTGTTCCCCATTTGCTTGTTTATTGTTTAAGACGGAACCCCAGTGCTTTACCAACTGAGCCATCTCAGAAACTGCTGTGTTAAGAGAACATCAGAAGAAAAATTACTGCGGTTCCTAGTGTGACCCTGACAATGGAAGTCACTCTCCGTAAGCATTCTTTAGTGAAAAAAGTGAAGAATTTAACCTGTCAAAATTGCTCAGCAGCCACAGGGTGAGAGGCTGCAGAAACTAGGCAAGAGGGATCCAACCGTGTGACCCCGCAGCAGACACTGTAGGAGCTACAGCGCTTCCTTAGATCTAACTCTGATGAAGATGCTACGAATTTCATTGCTCTTTATACCCATAACCCTTGCCAAGTGACAACACTGTGTCACTCCTTTGCTTTGACCCCTTTACTCCACTTGTCCTCCGAGGGGTCTTGAGTGATAAAAGCTGACTTTCTTTTACTATTTTGGTCCAGTCGGCCACCACCACCCCACCCCTACCCCAGACAGAGTTTCTCTGTGTCATAATCCTGGCTGTCCTGGGACCCTTTTACTTATTTCTTTTATTTGGAAGGGCAGCCGTGTGGAGATCAAGGAATAGTTGTGGGAGTTGGTTCTCTCCTTCCACCATGCTGGTCCTGGGGGAGCAAGCACCTTCAGCCGCTGAACCATACTGAGGGCCAGCAGAGCAGATTCCTTCTAGCCGGAGCTGAGACAAGATCTCCAGCTCTGTACCCGTCATCCAGCCTGTGAGCTGAAGGAAAGCACAGCTCCCCGTCAGGCTGGCCTCAGTCAAATTAAACTAACGCACTGATGCCAGCCAGCCTCGGTGCTACCACTGGCAGAGACCTCGACCTAGACATAATTAATGCCCCAATGTCTCCGAGGGAGACAATCAAGACCGGGCACGGAAAAGCAACCGCAAATATCATTAATACTGTACATCTGTGCAGCGTGCAATGGCGGGAGGGGTGGAGCGGGTGCAGTCACACACCTGGTGACACCCACAGCTCGGCGACGTCGACGTCGCCTCTGCTGGGCGGTGGGGGCTGCAGGGTGCGGTCTGGCACATCCGGCTGGCGGGTTCCCGGGAGGTTCCCCGGCTGGAGCTCACAGGAACCCGCCCTGAGAAGGTTTCAAGTATCCTTGCTAGCTGTTCTTGTCACTGTCCTGTGGTGTCAGCAAGGAGAGAGGAGAGGTTTCTGGGTCGCGGCGAACACGTAGGGGTTGTCAAAGGTCCTTTTTTGGAGGTCACATAAAGCCTTAGCCCAGGGTTCCCGCCCAAAGCCCTTACAGGCTGTGCCAGAAAGCCAAGAAGAGCGGGCGAGTGCGCGCGCGCAGAACACGCCACACCCCATACAGCCCCGCCCACCTCGCCGGACTCCCGCCCACCCAGCTGTTGGCCTCACCCACTCGTCCGTGCGCCTGCGCCTCGCGCCCGCTAGGTGCCAGGCCCCAAGGGAGGGCGCGAGGCGCGCGGGTCCGGGAGCGCGCGCGACGCCAGCGACCTCGCTCGGGCCCAAGCCACCGCCGCGTCCCCGGCTGAGGCGGCCGGCGTCGAGGGCGTGGCGGCTCCTCGCGGCCCCGGGCGGAGGGGTTCTGTTTGCCCCAGGCCGCGCTCGTCGCCCCCGGGCCTCTCCCCTCGAGCGCACAGGTGAGTCTCCCCTTCGCAGGGCGGGGCCGGCTCGCGGCCGCTCGGGGCAGGTTTGCAGCGGCGCTGGGGATCCCCGGGACCCCGAAAGTTACAGCAGCCTCAGCCGTAGCAGCAGCCGCCCAGAGCTGCCCGGAGCCCCCTAGACGCTGCGAAGGGCCAGCCGCCTGGTCCCCAGGGTCTTCCCAGGGCGCTTCGGGGTAACATCCTACAAAACACCACTCGCCCCCCAAGTCCTTCCTCCTCCACCACCAATTTTAACATCAACTGTACGACTTTTTGGAAGATGACAGGCCCAGCCTGCCCTCGAGGGCAGGGAAGGTGTGGCCAGGAAAACAGGCTGGCAGCAGGTGGAAGCCCCAGTCTCCTCCCCCTTTTCCCTCCCCCAGGATGCAGGAATATCATCAGCACATCTCTACCTCCCTGGCTTCTGGAAACTTGTGTCCGCCTCCTGAACCGACGCGCCTTCAATAGCGGTCTGTTTCCAGGTTGCCCGGTTCCAGCTTCCGTGCGAAATCTCATCATCTCTTGAGGAGATTAAGATTCTAGCCGCTGACGCCCGTGTTTCAGAGTCAAAGTAGGATTATTTAGAGTGGTGTAGTGTCGGATTTAAAACCAAAAAATACTCGCGTCCCCTTGTTGAAAGCTGTCTAGTACAACAGATTTTCTTGAACTTTTCGTAGAAGTCTTTCATCTACTGTTGGCTAGAGAAGTAATTTCATCAGTATCTGTAATTGCTGGTTACTTAAAAATCTTATTCTAAGGACTGGGTGCGGCACACGTTTTTGTTTTTGTTTTCTTTCTCAGTACTTGGGAACCTAGCCTGGACTACACAACAGGGCCCTGTCCAAAAGAAAAAAAAAAAAAACCAACCCTTATTTTATCACTATGCCGTTACCTCTGACCCAGTATGTCAAACTGTAAAACAATGTTTGGTCCTGTGTGAGGGCTCAAGTTCATGGATCCAGGGAGCCCACGGGGTAGAAGGCGAGAACCACCTCCTCTGTTGTCCTCTGACCTCCATGTGAGTGCTGCTGCGACCACAGGCAAGCACAATACATACATTAAATAAATATAGTCTAACAAGATATTGGTGCTGGAGGGCTGGCTCAGGTATTCGGAGCACTTGCTGCTCTTGCAGACGACTGGGCGTAGATTCCCAACATCCATATGGTAGTTCACAAGTCCAGTTCCATGTGATCCCACACCTTTTCTTACCTCTGAGGGCCCATACATGTACCTGATGCACAAACGTACACCCACAGGCACACACATACATACTAATAAATGAGTAAAAAGCCAGAATTAAAAAATACAGTATGTCTCAGAGTCTAGATTGTTTTTCCTGGCATGCAGAGTTGTTCTTTTTGATCGGGATTTTATGTAGTGTTCTGATAAACTTTGGATGTAGGATGATCATGAAGTAATTAAAATTAGTGTCCTATTAGTCTTTGCTACAGCTTTGCATCTTGCCTCGTCAGCAACCAGTCTCCAAAAGAGGAGGTTTTAGTGCTTGGGGGATTTTCTTCTTTACCATTCAATCGTGATATATTTTACAGTTTTAGAACCCCGTGTAGTCTTAGGCTAGCAAACGAGAAGCAAAGCTGCATGAGGGTACAGGAAATGTGGGTCCCAAAGGGGGGAAAGGTGTGAAAAGTAGTGTGACTTAGAACTCCATTCCTCTGACCTGTGACCCTGTGCAATGGCTTGCAGGTGTTAATGCTCAGAAGCAGCCTTTGACTTTAGCTCCAGAACCCTACAGAAAGCTCCACTTTGCCTAGAGCAATGGCGCTCAAGAGCCTGACCAGCGTGCTTGAGGTGCTAGGATTAACCCCCAGTGTAAGAACAGGGAAAAATCCTTCAGTTACTGAGTGGAGGGAGCCTCGCCCTGGAGTGAAGTGACTGTGTTACACACAACAACAAATAGCGTCAGTCACTCTCCGAAGTCGCACTGCGCATTGCTCTCCTTTTGCCTTTCTCATACTGATGGGTGGAGTAAGACCATCAGCGATGATGATAGGAACTTTGTAGGTTATCAATAAAATGGCGTGACTTTAGGTCCTGAAAATGCAGAAATGTAATTTTTAAGTTTTTAGAGGTTTATTTTATGTGCATGAATTTTGTCTGCTTGTATGTATATGTACCACACATATGCCTGGTACCCCCAGAAGAAGGCATCAGATATCCTGGAATTATTGATAGTTGTGAGCTCCCGTACGGGTGCTGGGAACTGAACCCAGGTCTTCCTCAAGAGCAAGAGCCATCTCTCTAGCTCCAGAAATATAACTTTTAAAAAGATTTTTTTTAAAAGTGTGCCTCTGTGTGAGTATATGCACATGAGCACAGGTATCTGTGGAGGCCAGAAGAGGACATTGGATCCCCTGGAGCTAGAGTTGCAGGTAGTTAAGAGTCACCTGAGGTAGGAGCTAGGAACCAAACTCTGGTCCTCTGAAAAAGCAGTGCATGCCCTTAGCTGCTAAGCCATCTCTCTAGCCCCAAATCTAGTCTTTATAACCTGTTTTACACTAATGTTCCACTAACTTTATTATGATGATTTTTGTTTGCTGTTACTACTTTTTAAAAAAGTAGAATTCTGTCATTGGTCGATAAGAAGGACTGGGAGGTAGAGGAATCATAGTAGGCTTCAGAACCCCGATGTTGGCAGTCCTGAATAGTCTTTTGGAAGATTTAGTCTAAATTAGAAATTCAAATAAAGTACACATTTGCTTCTGGTATTTTTGTAGACATTTTGCTCATTTCAAACAAATCTGGCTAAGATATTAAAATGTTCCTCAAGTTGGGAAACATATTTTTTTTAAATTCTGGAGCAGAAAGAATTCACCTTTTCCTTATCGACTGAAATTTCTTGGCGTGCAGCCTTGGTGGATTAGTCTTGTCCTGAGGCTGGCGCAGCAGAGCAGATGGCCGTGCTCCTTGGAGGTTTCCCACCCAATTCATGTTTCTATGAAGAGGCCGTCTGCCAGAAGCCAGCCAGGACTAAGGCAGCACTGGAGGTGATGCTAAGCCCCAATCAGCACAGGCGGAGGTTGCAATAGTTCCAGTAGTCAGGAGTAAAACCTCTGTGCTAGAAATGGGAACTAGGGCCTCCTGATGCCAGGCCAAGGCTGTAGTGCTGAGCCATAGCCCCACCCTTGTGTGGTTGTACATTGCCTTAATAAAGCCAACCTTAGCTTTAAGTAGCTGCTAGGTTAATGTGTGTGATGTCCATGTATATTTCTCTTTGCAATTTTTTTGTTTAATTTGGTTTTTTGTTTGTTTTTTTCCCAAACAAGGTTTCTCCATGTAGCTCTAGAGCCTGTCCTTGCACTCTCTCTGTAGACCAGGCTGGGCTCAAACTCACAGAGATTCACCTGCCTCTGCCTCCCGAGTGCTAGGATTAAAGGCGTGCGTCTCTGCCACCCAGATTCTCTTTTCAGTTTTAACCACATTTAGAATGTCAGGAAATTCTGAAGTGATTGACAGTGTTGACTTCAAAACAAAAACACCCACAAAAAAAAAAAAAACCTCATTGTGTGTTTTTAGCAAGATAGCCAATATCTGTCAAGTAATGGCTGATACCATAAAAATTTTGTTGTGACATAAATTTCTGTAAGGCTCATGCAAAGGCCTAGTGGCATTTTTGTTTTAAGTCTGTTCCACACTGGAAGCAGATAACTAGTTAGCTCAGTGGCTGTTCAGGAGCTCAGTTTACTGACAAAGCCTCCCTGCTTTTCTTGGGGTCATACAAACTGCGAGGGATTTCTCTTCCTTTGTGATCATTTAAAGGGTTGTCTTGTTGTTTTTTTCTCCTCTGTATTATGATTTGAATGTCAGTTCTACCAACTGTGCTGATGCTATTTCGGCCCTTTCAACCAACAAGGAAACTCATACCATGCTTGTTTTTAAAAGAATTACTGAGTACTGGCCATGTGCAAACCGTTATTCTGAATATGAGTGTTTACGTCTCCCAACATCTTTATCGAGTGGAGATTATTATTATCTACATTTTCTGCTTGAGAAATTAGGAACAGTCAGGCAGGTTTAGTGAGATGACTCACGGGGTAAAAGCACTTGATGCCAAGCCTAACATGGCCTGAGTTCCACATGGTAGGAGGAGAGAACAGACTCCCAAAAATTGCCCTGTCTCCCTGTGCACACCATGACACATACCAGCACACACATGTGTGTAAAAACACATACATAAGGAGGCACTAGAAATTTACAAAACCAAAGCCACCAGAAACAGGTAAGATAGGTAGAGTCATGTGTACGCGCGGAGTCCTGTTGGGGCCAGGGTTCCCATGTTGGAGGTCTGAAGGTGGCCTCTGACCCCTCCTGGAGACCGGGGATTGCTCAGACACGTTCACAGTTAGGTGCATTTCCATTCTGTCCTTTTTAAGAATATAAATGTGTAAGTCTTTTAACATAATTACTTAATGATCTCAAACCTTTGATCTGGGCTTGGTGACATAGGCCTATAATCCCAGCTAACAGAGAAGCTGAGGCGAGAGGGTCAAAAGGTCAAGGACTGCCAAGCTAAAGCAAGTATTCAGAGCCAAGCTGGACACCTTAATGAGACCATGTCTCTCTGTCTCAAAATGCAGATAAAAAGAGGACTGGGAAGCTGCTCAGTGGTAGAGCTAGTATGTAGGTAGTTGCATAGTATGTAGGAAGCCCTGGGTCCAACCCTTAGTGCCACAATAAGTAATTTTGAAGGAAAAATTATTATTGTGGCCATTGTTAAGATAATAAAATTTGAATAGAGACTAAAATAGATAATGCTATTATATCATTGTTAAATGGATGGGTTTTACTACTGTGTAAGAAATGGATTTTGCTCTCATGCTGATTTGATAGGATATGAACTATGCTTTACTTTTTAATAGTTTGGAGAGAGAATGATAAAAGGTAGTCTGTTACCTATATGTAGAGATGTTTTAGTTTTTGTTGTTGTTTGGATTTTTTTTTATGCACATTGGTGTTTTTGCTATGGGTGTTGGGTCCCTTAAAACTGGAGTTACAGACAGGTGTAAGCTGCCATGTGGGTGCTGGGAATTGAACCCAGGTCCTCTGGAAGAACAGTCAGTGCTCTTAACCGCTGAGCCATCTCTTTTGCATTTTTGAGACAGGGTTTCTCTGTGTAGCCCTGGTTGTCCTATAACTTGCTCTGTAAACCAGTCTGGTCTTGAACTCACAGAGATCCGCCTACCCCTGCCTCCTGAGTGCTACAATTAATGCTTTTGTGCCACCACCCAGCTAAGATGTGTTGTTACCCTGTAACCCAGGCAAGCCTGGAACTTACTATATAGCCCAAACTGACTTCAAACTCATGGCTTTCCTCCTGTCTCAGGCTCTCTAGTGCTGAGATTATACCTACCGTGCATGCCTAATCCTATTTTTATCATTTCTTTTTGAAGTTATATCAAAAGAAAGCTACTGTAAGATGAAGGTAGAAAAACAGGAAACGAATATATAAAATTCTAAGTCAAACCAAGGATTGTTTCCTATGCTCTATTTTTATTCTTTGTCATATTGGAAGAAGAGCCTTGAAACACAGTACTAATCATCAAAAGTAGACTGTAGATTAGGGCTGTAGTTTAGTAGTAAAGTATGGGCTTAGCACTATCAAGGTCAGTGCTACACATATGTAGGCCGAAAATGGCCTGACTTTCTTTCCCTTCCTCTACTCTCCCCCTCCCCGAAGGAACTCTGCCTGCCTAGAACTGGTCTGGAACTCACTCCCTATGTAACCAGGCTGGTCTGGAACTCATGGAGATCCACTAGCCTCTGTCTGCCAAGTGCTGGGATTAAAAACATGAGCTACCATGGCCATCTTTTGTGCATATTTCTTGTGGGGGGATATTGGGGAAGTTCCTTTTTTTCTTCGAGACAGGGTTTCTCTGTGTAACAGCTCTGACTATCCTGGAACTCACTCTGTAGATCAGGCTGGCCTCGAACTCACGGAGATCTGCCTGCCTCTGCCTCCCAAATGCATAGACAGGCTACAAAGAAAGCCCACTTTTATACCCAAGGTTAAACTAGACTGGAACTAAATACCTTTACCAGCTTTCTGACTTTTCTCGTCCTGACTGCACACGCCTGATTGGTGCCTGACTGCACCTATTCTTTACCTGCTATTGTCCTCCACAACCGTTTTTGGGAGCCCATCTCTGTTGACAGAGGTTTCAGTCCCGCCTGGGCCCACAACCATTCAGTCCTAAAGAAGCACACAGAGGCCTACATTAATTATAAACTGGTTGGCCTGTTAGCTCAGGCTTCTTATTAACTGACTCTTACATCATAAGTTAAGCCATAATTCTTGCCTGTGTTAGCCACATGGCTTGGTACCTTTTATCAGTGAGGCATTCTCACCTTGTGTCCTCTGAATCTGGCTGATAACTGCAGACTGAGTCATTCCCCTTCCCTGAATTCTCCTATTCTGGTTGCCCCACCTATACTTCCTGCCTGACTACTGGCCAGTCAGCATTTTATTAAACCATACAAGTGACAAATCTTTACAGGGAACAAGACCATTTTCCCACAGTACATCTCTAATTCCTCACAGAACTGACTTTTTTTCTGTCATTGATGACATGCCAGTGACATGGTGACATGGCATGAAGCTAGGTGCTGTCTGCTTTTGTTCAGCAGTCCTTGCTGAGCAGCTGTGAGTCAGAAACTGGCAGGGATTTGAAGGCACGGGCAGAACACGGGCAGGCGGGTGATTTGTCAGCAGCCGAATAACCTTAGAGCAGAGAAGGGAGCGGAGTGTGAGAGCCCAGCCTCCCCCATGAAAGCTGTAGTGAGACACTCTCCTGGGGGCTCCCCTCAGACCAGAAAGACCTCACACAGCAATTAAAATAATCAGCTAAAATTTATCGTCAGACCTGTGGGGCAAGGGCCAGCTTAGAATCTCCAGGGATGTGGTATATCTCTCAAACCTCCAGTTCTATGTGAAGCAGACTCAGCCCTCCTTTTCCCACCGCTTTGATGCCGTGCTTCATGGCTTAGGAGCAGTCTGTGAAATGCAACATGGTACTGGCACATGGGAGACCCAGAGAAGCAGGAAACCAAGTTGAGAACTAAGAAGCTAAAGGTTCCAGAGGGGACAGCGCTGGAACCTCAGAGAGACCCAAGTGTAAAGACTGACTGAGAAAATGAGCCTGTGGGGAGACTGGGAGTGAAGGGAGGGGCCTCGAGGGCACACTGCAGAAAGTGGGTTCTGGTGCTCAGGAAGCCTTGGTTGTCAGTAGCGAGGGGAGTTGAAGCCGACAGAGAATGGCAGCTGCTTGGGAGACTAAACCCTGGCGGGAGTGGAGGGGAGGAAATAAAGTAGGTGAACCCATCTACAGGGAGTGGGTGGGAAGAGGAGCAGGCAGATGACAACAAGGTAGAACCCATGGTGGGGACCCAACATGAACAGGCTTCCGTGCCGAAGAAGAGGAGCAGGTGGAGAAGTGGATGGTATAGCAGACAGCAGGATGAGGCCCCGTTAGGGAGTGTGACTGGCTGGCCCTACAGGAGAACTATTCAGTGCCTGGCAGTAGGTGTCCAGAATATTGACAGAGCAAGGATACATGCTATTTTTTAAGGTTGTCTTGAGTGGTATAGAATAATGGGAAACTCTGCTTTTTTATTTTTGTTTTTGAGACAGGTTTCTCTGTGTAGCTTTGGCTGTCCTGGAACTCACTCTGCAGACCAGGCAGGCCTCAAACTCACAGAGATCCCCCTGCCTCTGCCTCCCGAGTGCTGGGATTAAAGGCGTGCGCCACCACTGCCCAGCTGGAAACTCCACTATTTTTACCCCATAGTTAATAACTAGTATGAAATGTATCCGATGCATCTGGAGCCTGTGTCCTTCAAAATGAAAGAGAACTCAGAAGTGCAGTCGTAATAATCATGATCACTTGGTGTCTCTGTCACTCGTGGTTTTCCTTCAGTTCCATGTCACACGTGCAGAGGTGATGCACTGTGATGAGTGTGGTGTGGTTTCCTGAGGAGCCAGGCACAGGCAGATTCCGCCCCAGGATTTCACAGAAGGACAGCGCCAGCTCCAGGCCTGACTCTAAGAGCACAATGTCTAAAAGTTGGGGAGTGCGTCTTCTGGGTTGTCTTCCAGCTTTAGTTGCATGCTGTACACTCTTGGTGTGTGTTCATGAACACCTTTTAGAGGGAACTCGGGGACATAAGCAACTTAGCTATTTGAGAGTCTGCTCAGGAAGAAAAGCGCACTGGGTAAGAAAGGCAGAGCCTCACAGACAGCATTTCAGGGTGCAGATGGCGAGCAGACCGTGTGGGTGTGATTCTGCTGGGCCACTTCCAGTGTTTGCCACCTAAAACCCAAAACAAATATGTGAGGGCCGCTCCGGCTCCCACTTTCCCTCTCTCTGCTTGTAAACCAAAGTACATGTTGATGCGATCCTGTCACCTAGTCCTTTTCATCCCGTTTTCACCAGGAAGCGTTTGCTTTTTCGCTTCTTCATATTCCATTGCCCCATAAAATCAGCTAAGCAAATCAGGTTTGTAGAAAGAAATTCATTTGCAAGAGCTGGAGCTGACTTAAATGCTGATTGATCTTTCCTGGATAAAGTCATTTTGCTTGATGAATTGCTGTCTTGAGGATAAATTGACTGCAACATGAGAAGGCCTTCAGTTTTTTTCTCCATTTGTTTTCTTTCTTTTTTTTTTTTAAGCAGTGTCTGGCAGATATCCTAGAACTTTCCCTACGGAGAAGATGCTTCGAGACACCATGAAATCTTGGAATGATAGCCAGTCTGATCTCTGTAGCAGCGATCAGGAAGAGGAAGAGGAGATGGTCTTCGGTGAAAATGAAGATGACTTGGAAGAGATGATGGATCTAAGCGACCTGCCCACCTCACTTTTTGCTTGCAGCGTCCACGAAGCGGTGTTTGAGGTCCAAGAGCAGAAGGTAGGCACGGCCCAGTCCCTGCACTTACACCATGGGAAGCATAGGTAGACGGGCCCGAGAGCCCGTGACGTGAAATAACCGTGTGTGCTACACTGGGTCCCTCCCTGTATCATGGAGAGTCTCCGTCTGCCACTCACAGGTGTGCTGCAGAAGCCAGTCCTCCTGCCACCTGAGAAGCCCTGGCTCTTAGTGAACCCAAGGCTCATTAAATGTGCTTTTCGTTCATTCTCTTATTCATTGAGTTTTGGAGACTGTAATTGAGGAAAAGCTTTTTTAACGTTTTACTCGAAGATATTAAATATACATAATGTGAATCATTAGTAATTTTATTTCTGTACATAATGTGATTCTGCCATATACATTCTGTCATCCTCGCTTGTGCCTTTCCCACCTCCACCACTAATTCCTCCTCTACCCAACAGGCTGCTGTAGTTGAGACAAGGGCTTACTCTTGCCCAGGCTGGCCTGGGATTGGCTGTGTGGCTCAGGCTGGCCTGGGATTGGCTGTGTGGCTCAGGCTGGCCTGGGATTGGCTGTGTGGCTCAGGCTGGCCTGGGATTGGCTGTGTGGCCCAGACTGCCATGGAAGTAGATGTGTGGCTCAGGCTGGCCTAGAACTCCCAGTGATCCTTGCAGCTCTAAATCCTGAATGCTGAGATACATCACAGGGCTACCTCACCACACCCAGCCTCCAGGCACGTGATTTTCCCTGGCTTCCTCCTCCTTGTGCATTCACTGAGGAAGGGATTGGGCCTTTTCCTAGGGTTTGTTGCATGTAGGCTATTAGGATTAATTATCATTGTTAACATTTCTGTTAGTACTTTGTATGGTTTGGAAGGAAAAATAAGATTACCTTTTTAAAGTTATTTATTTACTTAGAAACTGTGTGTGTGTGTGTATGTGTGTGTGTGTGTGTGTGTGTGTGTGTGTGTGTGTGTGATGGTGATCTCATAAAAGCCTGCACACCTTTTTTTCTTTCTCTGAGCCATAGTCTCACTGTGTGGTCTAGGCTGACATCTGGGCAATCCTCCTCAGCCTCCTGGGCACTGGATACACAGGTAGAAACCACCACTCCTGATTTGACCCTTAAATGTTAACTGTGTACACAAAGAATTTCCTTTCAGTGAGACCCATTCTCACTCTGTAGCCCAGGCTGGACTTCTTCAGTGTCTTTCAGGGCAGAGCTGGATACATGCTCAAGCACCTGCAGCATAGGTCGAGGGACAGTGCGGATTAAGCAGCGTCTGAGTCACGGGCGTACAGTCCTGCATCGGGGCTGGGGGGTCGGCGACAAAATGGAAAGTTAGACCCTCTAGAAACACTGGAAATCCACCAAGGTTTCAGTGGTCGAGTGCGCAGCCAGGCTCAGTAAGTCTCTCAGAGGGGCATGTGGGGTTGGGGAAGAGCTATGAGTTAGAATTTTACAGAGAAAAGGAAGGAAGCTTTAGCCAGAGGAAACCAGATATACCAAGAAACCTAATTAGGACAGTGTGTAGCAGGAGCAAGCACCTTTACCCATGAACTATCCGCTGCCCTGAGGGATGAGTTTTCACGGCAGTGGCTGAGGACGAGCAGTGAAGGCTGCGCAGGAGGCTGCTAAGTGGAAAGGAGGAAGAGCTCTGTTCTGAAATTACAGTATCCTCACCCCAACTCTTTCCTAGTCTGCCTAACCAAAACACCACTGGAACTGTTCAGTATTTGAATTTTATTTATTTACTTTTGATTTTTCAAGACAGAATTTCTCTGTGTAATACCCTTTGCTGTCCTGGAACTAACTCACTTTGTAGACCAGGATGGCCTCGAACTCACAGAAACCTGCTTCTGCCTCTGCCTCCCAAGTACTAGGATTAAAGGCATATGCCACCATTGTCTAACTTAATATCTGAAGATTTTAAAGGCCAGTCTATAAAGTCTATAAAAGATACTATGGTTCCAGCATCCAGGAGATAGAGGCAGAGGCAGGTGGCTCTCTGAATTTCAGACCAACCAGTATGATATAGTGAGAGACACTCTCTGAACAAGACAGTGGGTAGTAAGTCAGCTTTATTTACTGCACACATCGCATAAATACCATATGTACATTGCTGTTTCTGAAACTTTTCTGAAGCATAAAGATACATAGACATTAAAAGCGAAAGTTAGGAAGCTGCCAGGCCTGGTGGCACCCCGTGATCAGAATGCAAGGCCATCTTCAGCTGCTAGCAAGTTTGAGGCTGACCTGGCCTGTGTAAGAGCCTAGTCTAAAAAAATTTTTAAAAAATAAAAAAGATAGGAGTGATTTCTCTGTGTTATATTGTGTGTACATGCTGGGCGAGGTGTCCAGGTTCTAAGACACATCTTGCTCAGTGTGTCAGGCTTAAGCAGCAACAAATGCCTAGCACTGTGAAGAAATCAGGGGAAGGGGCACCCCAAGTACCAGAGATGTTCCTTTGACGAAGGAACAGCAGAGCTGGATACACTGGTGACTTTGGCAGCTGTGCTCCTGTTGTGTGCAGATGCGTGTGTGCTGGCTTATGCATCATGTTTATCTTATGACCTTTGAAGCTGCAGTATTTAACGAAGCTAGCCGTGTTCGGTCAGTGCAGATGCAAGCACGAGTCACAAGGCGTCCACCCTGAACTCCTTCCAGAGAGGGGCTCTCAGGAAGGAAAGGAGTGCACTTCATAGGGTCTTCACCGGCCACTTCTCTTCCGCAGGCATCCTGTTAACAGGAGTATTCTTTCTTCTTCCCTCTTCTCTCTGCCTTGCTGCCCTCCTCGCAGGAGAGGTTCGAAGCTCTCTTCACCCTCTATGATGACCAGGCCACATTCCAGTTGTTCAAGAGCTTCCGCAGAGTGAGGATCAACTTCAGCAAGCCCGAGGCTGCAGCGAGAGCTCGGATAGAGCTGCACGAGAGTGACTTCCATGGCCAGAAGCTGAAGCTTTACTTTGCACAGGTACGGTGTGCTGCATGGCTGCATGTCCCCACAGCTGCTTCTCCGTCACAGCTCCTGGCAGTTCTCCCTCCAGTGCTGGGTCAGAGGTTTGTGAAGTCGACATTCCCGTGAGCAGAAGATGTCGTGTTTTCTCTTACTTTACACATACCTAAGTTCATTATCTTAGGAATGTATTAAGCCTTATGTCTTTGTTTTGCTGCAGCCAACAGTTAAGCGATTCATTTTTGTAGCAGCTTTGCTCAGCTAGGGCTTTACAAGGGTTAAGCCCTGACCTTCAAGGTTAGTGGATTAAATGTTCTTTGCATCTAAAATAACACTTAGGATGTGACATTTGTGGGAGAACAGAAAAAATTCTTCAAGGGCCATCAAGAAGGCTCAGTGGGTAAAGGTGCTTGCCACTAAGCTTGACGACCTGAGTTTGGTCCCTGGAACCCACACATACATGGTGGGAGGGAAGAGCTGACCTGTCTCCTCTGACCGCCACACAAGCATTTTCCTCTCTTCTAAGACTGGAGCTTTGTCATGCGTCAGCTCTTCCCACTGAGCTAGTTAGGGTTACTAATCTGCGATGAAGTCTATAATGCCATCTGTGGTGCAGCACCATGGCCAAAGTAGCTTGGACACTGAAGGATTTTTCCTGAATCGCCTTCCACTGAAGGAAGCCAAGGCAAGAGCTCAACCTGGGCAGGAACCTGGAGGCAGGAGCTGATGCAGAGGCCATGGCGGAGTGCTGCCTGCAGGCTCGCTCTTCATGGTTTGCTCACTTGCTTTCTTATAGAACCCAGGACCCCAGCCCAGGGTGTTACCACCCTTATGGCTGGGTCCTCCCACGTTAATCACTAATTAAGAAAATGCTCTCCAGGCTTGCCTACAGCCTGATCTTAATTGAGGTTCCCTCCTCTCAATAATGAAGGCTTGTGTCAAGTGACATAAAACTAGCTAGCACACCCGCTGTAACAGAGATAATAACTGTAACAGAGAAAAGTCTTGGCTCATGGTTTTGAGGTTCCAGTCCATATATGATCGTCCCTTTTCTTTGGGCCTGCAGTGGGTGTAGCACATGAAGGCAAAGCCAAGCTGTTCACCTCATTCATGGGAAACAAGAAGTCAGGGACTGGGGTCCCACTGTGCCTTAGGGTGTGCTCCTAGTGACTAAAGACCTCCCTGGCTCCTACAGGCTCCCGTTTCACCCCTCAGGGGAGTAAACCTCTACCACATGGACCCCAAGGAACACTGAGAGCCCAGACCCCAGCCACAGTTACTGCTGTGCATTTCTCGTCCGTCTGTTTGCACACTGGTTCTTTCACACAACTCATGTTTATCAAGTTTCCGGTGTGTGTGGCCCCGTGCAGTGAGCCAGGTGGACCCGGTCTCCCTCTTGGAAGATCACAAATGTTTTAGGATCTTTTTAATCACCCTCTAAGAAAGTAACAATTACCGTAAAGATGGAAATGAAGAAAACGAAGACACATTTGCAAAGCGGTCGTGGTCATGTCCTTTCCTACAGGTGCAGGTGTCTGGGGAGGCTCGGGATAAGTCCTACTTACTGCCCCCACAGCCCGCCAAGCAGTTCCTCATCTCCCCTCCAGCCTCCCCACCAGTGGGGTGGAAGCAGAGTGAAGATGCGATGCCGGTGATCAACTACGACTTACTCTGTGCTGTCTCCAAGCTAGGGCCAGGTACGGCTTCTGCTTTTGCTCTTACTGTCCCCAGGAGCTTTGTGTATCAGAGACGGTGTTTAGTAGGGGGTGTGGAGCCCAGCACCAGCAGGCTGTCCAGGGGACACTGCAGTCACACCAGTCTGGGTCCACACTGACTGCATCTCCAGTGCTGTGGTCCTCAGCCAGCTGCCAAGCCTGTGTTGTCTGCTTGTGAACATCAGATGGTGTGAACAGCATGATCGTTTTCCCTGTCAGTGATGCAGCCGGGCGTTCACACAGACTGTTAGCAAACACACTGGCTACTTTCTCTCTGCGACCCTCCCTCCCCCCTCCCTCCCTCCCTCCCTCCCTCCCTTCCTTCCTTTCTTTTTTTCTTTCCCCAAAACAGAGTTTCTCTGTAGCTTTGTAGCTTGTCCAGAACTAGCTCTGTAGACCAGATTGCCTGCCTCTGCCTCCCGAGTGCTGAGATTAGGGGGTGCACCACCACCGCCCGGCTTCTGTTTTGTTTCTTACTTTCCTTCTCTACGTGCTGCCCCTCTCATCTCTTTAATAATGTGAGGAGCTGATTCCAGCTGTTAAGGACAGCATGTCTCTTCAGGGCATTTCAGAGGCATCTGAGAAGAAAGAGCCTTATGCTTGTGGCCGTTTGAACTCCTTCAGAAGTCAGGTCCTACACTAGAAACTGCTACCTGGAGCCTAGCCAGAGCCTCCCATGGGACCCAAAACCTTTATGAATGTAACTAACCCACCTCAGTTGTTTCTAGAACAGCAATTAGCATTTATATTAACAATTTAATTAGTATTTATGTAATCTAATCAATATCAATGGGTTCCCATCATAGCGAGCACAAAGCCAAAGTAAGCAAAGGACATAAGAGTGGAGAAATTTCCTCCCCTGCAGGAAGAGACAGGAGCTAGTTCCAAAGCAAGGTGCTCCCTGAATGAAGGAAGCTTGTGTATATTCATACAGTAGCAGGCCCATTCCTGAGAATGCTGATTATGATTCCTGAGTCATGGAGATTAACATGATGGCCAGGATGTTGTTGTGAATAGGATGGTTTCAGGGTATGCTGAATGGGTCTGCCCTGAAGGTGCCTGCGAGCTTAGCAGCCATGCTTGGATTTTAACTCCCAGGACAGAAAGGACAGTGTCTTTAACAAATGGAACTTCTGCAGGGCATGGTGGCACTTACCTTTAACAACACTTGGATGGCAGTGGCAAGCAGCCCTCTGGGAGTTCCAGGCCAGCCTGTCTTCATACTGAGACCCCGTCGAGAGGAAAAAAGGGGAAATTTTTAATACCAAACAGGCTAAGCCCCTCTGGTGCAGGATAGATGATTTTACAGAGTTTTAAGCAACAAACCCACCAAGGCAACACATGCCTACAATCCTAGCACTTGGGAGAATGGAAGCAGAAAAATTAAAGAGTTCAAGGCCAGTGTCAGCTACAGCAGCAAATTTCTGACTGACCCAGATTTCATGAGATTCAGTCTCAAAAATCAGCAGCTGTTAAATGAACTAGTGGAAGAGGAAGTTAGGAAATAAATTAATTCCTTCCATTGACAACCAGGCTCCTTCTTGTGCTTGCCTCGGCAGGGGAGAAATACGAACTGCATGCAGGAACCGAGTCCACGCCTAGCGTGGTCGTGCACGTCTGTGAAAGCGAAACTGAAGAGGAAGAAGACACAAAAAACCCAAAACAAAAAATCACGCAGACTCGGCGCCCGGAAGCTCCCACAGCCGCACTGAGTGAGCAGCTGGACTGTGCACTGTGAGCCCAGCCACTGCACCTGTGCTTCCTGCTGCTACTGCTACACCTGCACTGGAGCACAGCCACGAGATGCTGCTGCATCCATCTGGCAGCAGGGTCAGCCTTGCCAGGCCAGAACATGGGGTAAAGTAGCAGATGCGGCCAGCTGTTTGAAATTTTGAGCAATGCTCCAAATGGCACTTTAAGTGACAAGGTTAGCCCCCACTGTGTGGCACCTGGCTCCTCCCCAAAAACATTAGTACCCCGGAACGTATCGCTCATTGGGTACCGAAGGCCAGAATTAGAATCACCCAGTGCACTACTGTTTTTTACAGATTTAAAAATTAGTCTCATAATTTCCGTAATTTGGTGTAGGTATTCTTTGTACTGGTGTGGTTGTGTCTAACAAATACATTGAGCAAAGGCTGAATGTCGCTCAGTATACATGACCTTTTTTTGGCACGAAAAGAAATCTTAGATCCAAAATCATTTGTAGAAGCCTTTTTTTCTTCAGTATTTTTCCACTAGCCTTGGGGATGAACTGCCAAATGAGTGGGATTATCAGATCCAAACGGCGTGCGCAGCCGTGTTCTTGGCTCTCCTCCGTATCACTCTTGCGGTTGGTGGAGGTGGAGCCCAGGACCATGCTCCCAGTGCAGCCTGGACCCTGCAGGCAGGATGTATCACTGGGAAGCTTGGCTGGTGATGATGCGGAGTTGCAGCCTGTGGAGGGTGGCTCTTCAGTTTCTCTCTTGACCATCCTAGTGCTGGCTTGTCGCTGCCTGTGTTGTCCTGTGCTGTGTGTGGCTCTGTGATCTTAGTCCAGTCTTAAATTTCAGAAAATAATGATAGGACTTTCTGAAGACCACTTTGAATTGGGAGGTGTTTCATTTTTTATTTTCTTTGAAGACAGGGTTTAACTTTGTAGCTAGCTGGCTTAAAATCCTCTGTGATCCTCCTGCATTAGACTTCCAAGTGCTGGAAATTACAGGGAGTGAGCCACCATGCACTTCAAATTTTTCCATTCAAGTATTCAACTGTTCAGAAAGAAAAAAAAATCACCAGTACTTTTTCTTTGAGACAAGGTCTTACACTGTCTAGCCTGAGACCCAGTATGTAGCCCAGGCTGGCCTTGAGCCCAAGACCATTTGTTCTCCTTCCTCAGCCACTTGAGTCGTGGGATTGAAGGTATAAGCCCCTGTGTGCAGTTAATGCTTCCCTTTTTAGTGAAAGTTTCCACCTTGGCTTGCAGTCGACTTTCAGGTGGAACAGCTTCTTGCTCTTAAAGCTGTGCTTGAGCCTCTGTACGTGAGTGCAGCATCGCTAGTGTGCTGAGGCTGTCTCACAGAAGGCTCTCCTGCTCCAGGTGCTCTCACTGCACAGCAGGAGTCCAGGGCTGGTTGGGATGTGTGAAGGGACTGGGGCAGAACTAAGAAGCCGACTTGGCAGCTACTGTAAAGGAAGAAAAATGGAGACATCGAAGCCATGATGGCTGTGTTCTTTGGGTGACATGTTAGAGCTGAGTGTCTTTTGTGGTGGAATTGATTTCTGAAGATTTAAACTGTATTGCACACAAATGTCTGACTTGTTGAAACAGGGTCTCATATAGTCCTGTTGACATCAAACTTGGTAATCTCAAGGACGACCTTGAACTCCTGCCTCTATCCCCTAAGTGCTAGGATTGCAGGTGTGCCCTACATCACCGACAACAGCACCAGGAAGGGTTGTCCTTGCCCTCAGATTCTGAACTCTGTATGTTTGGTTGAAGATTACGACTCCATCCACACTGCTTTGTTGGACCCACGTCATCCTCTGTCGGGTCAGCTGATAGGCTCTCCTTTACACTTCTGAGCTCAGCAGTTTACTTCTTTTGGTTGCAGGACAGACCCTACCTGCCAGCAGACAAGTAGATCTTCAACAATTGGGAAGTTTTTGTGTTCCGCATTATGCAATACCAATTCTCTCTAATTCTCTAAGTGATCAAAACTAATTTTTAGTCTTAGCTTTCATTTCTAGCTGCCAACTTAAGAACCTCTCTCTCTCTCTTTCTCCCCCCCCCCCCCAAGGTTTTCTTTATTTTAGCTCTGACTGTCCTGGAACTTGCTCTACAGACTAGGCTGGCCTCGCACTCACAGAGATCTACCTGCCTCTGCCTCCTGAGTGCTGAGAGGTAATTAAAAGTGTTGGCCTACTCCTCTTTTGTTTAAGTTGAGAGGTGCCAACTGTTCATCTCTTTAAATCTTTTTGAAGGTATTAAATTTTGTGTATGTATGGGGCGTGTGCAAGGAGAAGGGAAGCCATTTAAACTTTGCTGGATAGCAAATATTAGTATTTTCCTCTTTTCTGGTATATTGTTTCCATAAGACAAGCTCAAGAAGAAGAAAAAATATTCATCCATTATTTAATGAAATGAACCAGAGTATCCAGGTGTCTGTGTTTAAGCTATTTTGATGCTCAGTTCGTGTACCCATTTTATAATAAATGAGTCCTGTTATTTTGTTTGTTTGTGAAAAGGTCTCAGGTAGCACAGGTAGCTGGTCTCAGATTCCCTGTGTGGCCAAGGGTGATCTTGAATCCTGATCCTACTGCACCCACCTCCAAAGCCCGGGATTACAGATGTTACAGATGTACTATGGTGTGTACTAGCACAGTCTATCCCTTATCTTCTTTCCAGTTCCCATTGTAAATTTATGTGCATTTTTCTTTCAAAATGAATTAATTCAGTTATTTTCTTTTTTGTTTTTGTAGACAGGGTTTCTCTGTGTAATAGCCCTGGCTGTTCCGGAACTCACTTCGTAGACCAGGCTGGTCTCAAACTCCCTGTGATCCACCTGCCTCTGCATCCTGCCTGCTGGGATTAAAGGCATGCGCCACCATGCCCAGCTGAGTTATTTCTTGGAATTAACTTCCCTAGAAATTCTGCATTGCCCCTGTGAGAGTGCCTGCTGCTCCTCAGGAGCTTTTTTGTGCTTTCCCGGAGAAATCTGCAGTTCGTTCTACAGGAAGAAGCTCTAACAGTAACCATGGTTTCTTCAGAAAGCCACACCTCTTCGTGGGACTCAAACTGAGGGATGCGAGGAAGAGAACGGGGCTTTGTGTTAGGAAAAACCCTGTAAAGGGTAATGAAGCCATGACACTGAGTAGGGCTGGCCAGCAGGACTGCAGGGGCTTGGCTCTTACAGTCTCGATTTTTCCAACACACCCACCTGTGAGAGCCAAAGGTCCATGGAGAGAGGTGGAGAGGCAGGAGCTAGGAGCAGCCCCTCTCCTTGAAGAACTGAAAGGTAGTTTTACTCATCCCTCAAATGTCAGGATGGCCATGTGTTGGCAGGCACTTGTAATCCAGTACTGGGGGTAGCTGCTAGCAGAAAGGTCAGGAGTTCAAGGTTATCCCCAACTAAATAGTGAATTTAAGGCCAGCCTGGGTTACATGGGATTTTCTCAAAAAAAGGAAGAGGATTATACAGAGAAGATTTTAAGTTCTATATAAAGGTTTACATAGATCATTGTGGCCACTAAATGGGCAATTTGAGTTGAGGGGACACCAGGTATAGGTCAGGAGCAGTTTGTCCCATAAGGGGACGACTGTGTACCATTTTCATGAAATCTGTCTCTAAAAATATTTTAAAAGTGAGAGTTGAGATTAGTAAGGTTTAAAGATTTATTTTTATTTATGTGTCTGTGTGTATGTATGCACGTGTACATAAGGGTGCCCAGAAGGGCCAAAACAGGGCATTAGATCTGGAGCTGGAGACAGTAGAAAGATACCTGAATGAGTACTAGGAACTGAACTTGGTCCTCAAGAGCAACATGCACTCTTCCCGCTGAGCCAGCTCCAGCCACCGGCCTGCCTTTGTAAAATATGATTATTGCCATGGTGGAAACACCTTTAATCTTAGCACTGCAGGTGGAGCACTGAATTCAGAGCCAGCCTGGGCTACACAGTGAGTCCCTCTCTAAAACAGCAAATCAGACCAGAAAAGAAAAAAGTCATGATTATCAAGTGAAATGATTTGACTATCTTAAAATCGATGTGACTGACCTGACCCCAGACTTACATGGGCGTGCACAGCTCTGCAGGGATTGCAGCTGGCCTTCCCTGTTCTTCCACGCCTTTTCATGCGCTGGGCTCTTAAAGTGTGGAGGGTGTTTCTCCCTGTCACTTAGAGAAGAGCGGGAGGCCCAGCAGATAGGAGAGAGACTCCTTATGGTGGATGAGAAATGGCTTTTAAACATCGGTGATGGAGGTAGCGACTTGGGAGCTTTTAATCAGCTTGATCCTGACTTGTGCTCTTACCGCCAATGAGCTGTGGGGTTAGAATCTGCTTCCAGAATGTTTCCTTGGTCGCGGCAGTTGGGTTAGCACTTTATGTGGACTCCCTGGAGAGTCGCGTTCATGTTGTTAAAATGCAAAGAGTCCTAAGAGAGGAGCCGGGCACAGAGAATGAGGCCGCATGCATGGAGCTGAAAGTTTGCTGGGGGAGGTCCCCCTCCCTCTGTGCTTAGAAAATCAGGTTCTGCTCAAGACTAAAGATGGACATGGATTTATATTTGTATTAAACTATTTTTTTCAAGACAGGGAAAACAAAATTTTATTTATTCATGAACCTATACATAGGAAAACATAACTTCGTTGTACTGTCCAATTTTCAGTTCTTAAGGAACATTTATCCCATAACTTTCAAAATCTGGTCCAGTGCAGCAAACAAGTTTAAATAAAAGCTGAGTTTTTGGTCACAGAGGTCTTAGCACTGGTGTATGCAAATGTTCCACAAGGGTATCCTGCACACAGGCACGATCCTCAGCAAGCCCCGCAGAGCAACACCCTCCTCCTGCTGTGGTTACTGCATCTCCGGGGCTGACTTTGAGGATGCATACATGATGGTGTGTGATTTCTTGCAGGCTCCCTTTTCCAGTTTGCTTGTAGTTTCTTTCCTTTCTTTCTCCTCTGTTGACAGCTTTGATCCCGCAGATAACCTGGGGAAGCTGGGGTGTTCCCACTCTGTTCACGTGCGGCCTCAGCACTGCCTGGACCATCCACGAGCTTTACACATTTCTTCTCCGTCTTCAGCTGCATCTCCAGAGGCAGACTCTTGCGAGGAGAGAGGCTAGCTGGAAGCAGGTGTGTCTTCTGGGGCGGTTACACCCAACGGCAGCACCTCATGCCCCTCTTTGAGCACAGGTGCTTCAGTTTCCTCTTAGGTTCGTACTTCAGCTTTGATTCAGCTAACTTAGCTCTCAGTTTTATGTTTTCACTTTCTGAAAGCTGCAGGCGTCTTTCATTCACAAACAGTTTCCGCTCAATATCCAGGGCCGCTGGCTCTCAAACAACGCCTTCATTCTCGGTGTGGATAGCTCGCCTCTTGTGCTTTCGTTTTCTTTGTTTAACTTATCAAGCTTTAGTTGAAGTAAATCTGCAAAGTAGGTGATGTCTTCCAGAGAACAAGGGCTGGCTGATGTGGACGGCTTAGATTCCATACTTTCATATAAGGTCTTAAATTTCTCCAGATTTTTAATTTCACCTAAAAGGAATTTTATTTCACCATTCTTCTGTTCCAACATGGCAAACAACCGTTCCTGCTGCTTCAACTCAGTTTGAGATCCCGCATCCTCAGCAGTGTGGAGATTTGTAACTTCATTTGTTCATCTGCTCTCTGGTGAATGCATTGTGCTTCTCCAGTGACTGATATTTTCATCGAGTTGACCTGGCGTTCCATAGCCAACCTTCTATCATCCACCTCTGCCAACAGGGAGTTGCCTTTACTATTGGGATCCAAGGCTTGCTGGGGAGCATGACCCAACTGCACCTGAAGATCCTGATTTTCTACACGAGCTTTCTCTAAGGCGTTATAATACGACACCACTTCCTTCTCTAGCTCCTCTTTTTCTTCTTGAAGCTGGTCTACCCAGTCATAAGGAAGCATTGGAACATTCTAGTTGTTCTTGTTTGTACTGTGGCTCGTTCACCTCTTGGAGAGCAGTCTTCACACCTTGAAATTAACCGGAGCTTTTCCGATTTGTGGGCGAGAACTTCCTCCTGGTGGTCCAGCTTCTGCTTCAGCTGCTTCTCACTTAACTTCGCTCCATCTAATTCCACTTTCAGTTTCTCTAACTTATTTTTCAGGTCATTCACTTCCTGCCTGTGGCTTCTGTTTAGCTGCATTTCTAGCTGCTCCAGCTGCGTTTTCTGTTGTTGTTTCAAAGCTTCACGTTCACAGCTCAAACTTTCTGACATCCGACTCTTGAGCTCAGCTTCTCTTTGAAGGTCGTACTTCTCCTGGTTATAACCCTCAGTACGGTCACCATTTCTTCATGACGTTTATCCAATTGATTCTGCAGTTCAGTTTGCCTCTCCAGGAGCTGTAAGCCGTACTGTGCAGCTTTCAATAGCTCCTTTACACACTCTGAGTTGGCTTCGAAGATCTGTGATCTCTTTCTCCGTGCTTTCTGTTTTCAGCCTACTCCCTGCTCACACCAGAGGCTTGTCCAGAAAGCATCGGGTGCCCGGATCCGTGTCGGTACATCCACCTCAGCACAAAAATGCCGCCCTGTTTATTCAGCTCTATGTAAACTGTTTTACAGACTCGGGGATTTATTTTTAAAGGAAGGCTTTAGGTGTGATTATCAGTAGACGTGTGCATGATTCTTTGAAGCCTGGGGTTCACGCCTGCCAGCTTGCCTCTTCTCTGGAGAGTCTTGGCCCTCACCTGTCACACAGGTGAGCGTGGTCACCTTTCTCCCTCTGTTCCTTAACACATCTGTGTTGAGGAAACAGCTGTCTGGGTGTGGTAGCACAGGCCTGTGATCTCAGCCTTCAGGAGACTGAGACAAGAGGATTGAAAGGATGAGAAAATCTTGGGATATGTAAGTAAAACCCTGTCTCAAAGAAAAAGAGCTATTTTCCTTTCTTCTCGTGACAGTGTAGAAGATTGGGAGTCCTGGGCAAATATTGCTTCTAAGCGAGAGGCCCACATTCTGCACAGTTGAGTACGTGAGAAGAGTAAGGTACAGGGACCGTGACCAACCACATGACCAATGACTGTTGACGTTTTACCCTCCAGAGCCATCCTGGTCCTCGGTGTGCCACTGTCCCCTTCACTCCTGAGCAGAGCAAAAGAGTCCAGATTACCAAATGTTGTCAGGCATGATGGCATGCCTGCAGTCCCAGAACTTGGAAGGCAAAGGTAGGAGGATTGTTGCAGATTAAGGCCAGCCTGCGCTCTACGAGACCCTGTCTCCACAGAAGGGTTACTGGGTGTACACAGCGCAGCCTGTTGGGTCTCCGGCCGGGCTGGGAACTTGTCCTGTCCCCTGTAAAGTTTCTGTCAGCTGAGAAGTGACCTCAGGGAGGTGAATGTGCAGAGACCTGCTGACTTGGCTTGTGCTTTCTCTTGGGAACCTGCAACTCTTGAAGAGGGTCCTGTGACCCTTGGAGCTCCCACATGGCCTCGACCGGTGTGCATTCTCACCATGAGGAGGATTCATTTTCGATCTATGCAGATAATTGCTGCTTTTCTGTATCGTTACCTGTTGGTCTCCGGTCTCCCTAAGTCAGGTTGAGAACTAAGGGAGACAGCAGGTGTGGGTCCTGCGGCTGCGCCCTAGCCACTGCTGTCTGCCCCTGAGTGTTTATTCCTGTCACTGTGGAGCATTTGCGTCTTTGGAGTGTGGGAAAGCCTTCACAGCCCTTGCGCTTCGTTCTTCATACCCAAACCTGCAGTGGGATTTATTCCTGAATCTGGACATGTCTGTAATCTCCCTGGGCCCTAGCACTCGCTGCACTTGTGAAAACCGGCCAGTGATCTTCGTCCCTGTGTCCGTGTTTTAGTGTGCTTGATGTGATGGGCAATAGTTCATTATCAGCTTCAACTGTCCTGTGTTCCGAGGCTCTCTAAACATTCCTTGTCCTGTGAGGTGACAAAAGCAGAATGTAATTTAGAGGACACTTTACAATTACATGTAACAAGTTTTGATGTTGAAACTAATAAAAAGTTGTTTTTTAAAATGAGTTCATCGAGCAGAGTTCTTTGCGTGCGGTCTTCAGTATGTGTGCCTGAGGACTGGTCGGGCAGTAACAAAGGGCAGGGAAGTCAAAAACCATATTTGATCTGTGAGCAAGAGACCTGCTGTGCCACACGCATTCCAGGGTGTCACTAGCAGCAGACAGAGCTGTGGGTCCACTCTGCCCTGCCTACTGTGCTCCTTAGCTAAAATGATTTATTGCTGGGGAAAAATAATAGCTCCACAGTATTGAAACCAGAAATGACTTGTTGTTGTTTACTTTTGTTTTTGATACAGGTTGCCCAGGCTGCCCTCACACTCCCTGTGTAGCCTGGACTGGCCTTGATTTCCTTCCTAATCCTCCTGCCTTTACCTCAAAGGTGATGGATAGATTACAGGAGTATCCTAACATGCACTGCTGCTGATACTTTTATCTATTTATGTGTGTGTTTGTTCGGGTGTTTTGTCTGCATGAATGTCCGTGTGTCACATGCACCTAGTGCCTTCGGAGACCAGAAGAGGGCACTAGATCCCCTGGAACTGGAGTTAGAGACCTTGGTGAGTGGTTATGTGGGTGCTGGGATTTGAACTGAGGTCCTCTGGAAGAGCATCTAGTGCTCTTAACTGCTGAGCCATCTCTCCAGCCCTTAATACTTATTTTAAGTTATATATGTCTGCTTTTTTAAAAAGGTTTATTTGCATATCTGCCTGCAGGCCAGAAGAGGGCGCCAGATCTCATTACAGATGGTTGTGAACCAACATGCAGTTGCTGGCAGCTGAACTCAGCACCTCTGGAAGCCTAGTCAATGCTCTTAACTGCTGAGCCATCTCTCCAACCCCTCAGTCTGCTCTTTTAAGTTATTTAACTGTGCTTATTTATTTTTCTTTTCAAGACAAGGACTCATGTAACAGTAGCCAAGGCTGACCTCAAACTCACTATGAAGCTGAAGATGACTCTGAACAACTGAATCCATCCCCAGGTGCTGGGATTAAAGATGTGCACCACCATGCCCAGCTTTCTGCTCTGTTCATAGAAAATCTTACATGATATAAAATTTATTTTAGTAACTAAGGACTAGAGAAACGGTCCAGTGGTGAAGAGCACTGGCTGCTCTTCCAGAGGACCCAGGTTCCACTCCCAGCACCCACACGACAGCTCACAGCTGTCTGTAACTCTAGTTCCAGAGACCCAGTGCCTTCTGGCCTCAGGCACAGCACACACACGGTGTACAGACAGTGCGGGCAAAACACCCGTGTCAGTAAAATAAATGTTTAAAATTAGGAGCCAGGCCAGGTGGTAGTGGCACACACCTTTAATCCCAGCACTAGGGAGGCAGAGGCAGGTGTTTGAGGCCAAACTGGTCCACATAGTTCCAGGGCTGCATAGTGAGCCCCTGTTTCTAACCTAAAAAGTACACAGCTACTCTGTGTGGGGATGGAAAGAAGCAGAACCCCCAACCCTGGATGGATGGGACTGGTAGCACCCTGAACCTCCACCTCTTCCCACCTCTTCTCTATCCATCTTTACCAGAAGATGCCGGTGGTCCAAGTCACAGCTGGTCAAAATAAAGCCAGAACTAGCCTGCATAGCTACATCTGCCTAGCACTCTGCCCTCTCTTAAGCTGAAGTCTGTAATTCTTCTGGAAATATGTAGGACTCTGAGGTTTTGTAGTTTTGAATAAAATGATCACAGAGCAGGCATCAGGTTGCTCTTCCGCGCTGGCCTCTCCAGACTGTTCTCTGGAGCTGCCACCAGATGGCACTGCGCTTCCAGGTTGAGGCCTTGGGCTCTGCCTGCAGCTCTAAAGTAACTTGGGTTCAGAATGACCTTAGCAGGCTGGGGGTGTTGCTTGGTTGGTTTAGTACTTGCCTAGGATTCACTGGGCCCCAGTCTTAATCCTCAGAAGCCTGGCAGTACCCTGGGTTGGATCCCCTGCATACAAAAGGCCAGGAGTGATGTTAGATGTAATCCTAGCACTTGGGAGGAAGGAGAATCAGGAGCTCAAGTTTATCCTCAGCTACACAGCAAGCTTGACATCAGCCTGGGCTGCTCGGAGCTGTGTCTTGAAATAACAAAACGATGCCCGGTAAGGCTAGAATGGTAGTGCCCATCTGAAATCTCAATTCTTTGGATTTGGGGTCAGGAGGACCAGGGGTTCAGAGTCATCTTCAACTATATTCAAGCTTGGGGCCAGCCTGGGGCTATGTAAAACTCTGCTTCTAAAAAGCACAAAACAAAAAGCACAGAATAGAAAATATAACGACAAAGGTCTAACTTGAGAAGTTACCCTCCTGAAAATAATCTGACTTAAAAGTTCATCCGTGTGTGCCGGCACCAGACACAGACCTTCATGTCGGTGGTGAGAGAGCGGTGACTTCCCCGTCACGCGTGCACATGAACGGCAGGCTGAGCGAGCTACGAGGCGCAAGCCAGCCAGAGAAAAGCTGTGAAGATAGCGGAGGGCTCAGTAAGGTGACCCATGCTTGGATCACAGCCCTCGGGATGTGGAGACAGGAGGGTCAGGAGTTGAAGGTCGACAAAACAATGCAAAGCAAAAGTGGGCATGCGTGAGTCACTTCCACGACACCTGTGTTTGGACAGCAAGACAGACAACAATGGGTCCTGTGTAGGCAGATAAGCGGGGAAGTGCTGCTCGCGCACATGGCTGTCTCGAGAGCCATGTGCCGTGACCTGAGAAGTCTGAGTTACTCTGGGGTCTTACCCAGCCTTCCCGTTCGCCTTAAGAAACCATTAGCACAGGGCTGGAGAGACGGCTCGGTGAATGAAAATGTTTGCTGCCAGGCCTGAGTGCCACCCCCAGAACCCATGGGGGACGGAGAGAACTGGCCGACACATGTCTGCTAGGGCATGTGTGCGTGTGTACACACACACTAATGATAATAAAGAAGAAACATTTTCAAATTGTCAAAAAAGTGTGTGTCTCTGTGTGTGTGTGTGTGTGTGTGTGTGTGTGTGTGAGAGAGAGAGAGAGAGAGAGAGAGAGAGAGAGAGAGAGAGAGAGACTGACTTTATGTGTGCTCCAGGGATTGAATCAGGTCCCCAGCCTTGCCAGCTAAGCCACCTGATTGATCTAAAATAACATTTTTCCAAAACTATATAACCCATCTGCCTTCTTCCTGCCTTGCCGCTGCGTTAAGCTGAATTAACGATTGCGTGTTATTTTCTCTGTTTCCGCTGTAAGAAAATATTTTGCTGTGATATGTTTAGATGAAATCGAGGAGTTTTTTTTGGTGGCATGTGTGCCTTTCATTTGAGGATAAATATTTCAGAAGAGTGCCCAGTGGTGCTCAGTCTGTGGCTAGATGGGTATATATGGGCAAATGGGTGGAGAAACAAACAATTGCTCACTCTTCTCTGCATGAGGCTAGACTCAAGTCACCGTTCAGAGAAGCAACCAGGCTGTCTCTCTGGGCCCAGCACCATCTTAATTTGGCATCTTTTGAACATCAGAGATATTCAGTGGAAAGTTATCTGATCCTCCATGCTTCTGGATGCTGCCTAGCCTCTTTCCCAAAAGAGGAAATAAGAGTCCAGGTGCTTACTCAGAGCTGCCCTCATGAAAGTCTCTTGAGCCGTGTGTTCTGGTGTGATGTTGCTGATTTCCTGGGCCACTCTAGCCATTTCTAAGGTGACTTATTCCACTTATTCCATCCCACTAGAAGTTTCTAACAACAACTGGTGAGGGTAGAATAGAGCATGCTCGAGCTGGAGAGAGGGCTCAGCCATTAAAGGCCAAGCTCACAGACAGAAATATAAGGATAGAGCATGGTTTCTGTGGCTGAAAAGCAGCCTTTGAATGTGACGATTCACTGATTCAAGGCTCACTCACACACACACACACAGCTGCCCTCCTGCTCATACTGGACCCTGAGTTATCCACATAAAGATGGAGTACCCAAAAATGTCTCTTCCTCAAGAGAAATCTGCTATGTGTTCATGCTGGAGAAAATTAATAAAAAATCCATTAAGGACACATTAACCATCTGCTGCCACCCAAGTGATGCCCAAGTTCTGCAGCTAATAACGGTACAGCACAGTCACCTTGAGTCTTACAGAGCCTTGGTCAGTGCCTGGCCCACTGTCCACTCTTGGCAGTTGCCTGCTTCGTGAACTCAAATCTGCTAAGTGAGTTAGGCTTGTGCCTTCCGGAAAAGGTGACTTCCTGTCCCAGGAACAAGACGACTTGGTGACGGAAGGCACGTCATTTTCCAGGCTCTACAGAATCTGTCTTCTTTCTGAGAGCAGCAGTCAGACGTCAAACAGGCTTCATCAGGGCTCCTCAGCAGCCACAGCTCCCCCCTGGCTCTTCACAGCTGTGCTTAGTTCATTCCCCTTAAAGAAAAGCTCTCAAGAAAGTCTAAGACGGGGGCAGGCATTCCAGGCAGTGGTGGTGCACGCCTTTAACCTCGGTGATGTGGGATTCCCCTCTGTGTGCCATGGTTACCATTAATGAATAAAGAAAACTGCCTTGGCCTGACAGGATGGAAAAGAGCTAGGTGGGGAAAACTAAACTGAATGCAGAGATGGCATGGAGTAAGAAGTAAAAAGAGGTATATAGAATAGAGAAAGACAAAAGCCCAGAGACAAAGACAGATGGGATCATTTACATTAAACTCTGGCTAGAAACAAGTCAAGCTAAGGCCAGGCATTCATAAGAAAGAATAAGACTCTGTGTGTATTTATTTGGGAACTGGGTGGAGGGTCCCCCAAAAGAGCAAAGAGTTAAAACAACAACAACACAGGGGTTCTTAACCCTCCTTCTGACATCCCCATGCACCAGGGATACATTCATCAGTGCAAGCAAAACACTCTACACATAAGATAAATATTTTTAAAAAATAAAAAAAAAAAATGGTCCAACATCTTAGAGCACAAGTTGTCTGGGGTCCAGGTGTAAACTGGCTGTTTAGCTTTTTATTAAACCAATCAGAGTGGCACACCTTTACAGTGTACAAAAGATTATTCCACAACAGTCCTATACGGGGTGGCCACTAATGTTGTGGACTACTTTTGATGGGCGTGGTTATTTTTTCCTGGGACAGATCCTCCATGCTCTGACCATCTGACATTGGACATCTGCATGAGAGACCTAGAAGCCAGGGATGATGCTATCTGAGCCATGCCAATAGCCACAGTTCTCTCTAAATTTGAACTCAGCTTACTTTGTGGAAAGAGAGGACAGAGAGCCCCACAGTGTCCTGGGTAGTGAGTAGCCAGGGTTCTGTCTTTAACAGCCTAGAGTCTGAGCCGTTCTAACCGTCAGTTGCCCTGGGACCTAAATAGATTTTAGGACAAAAAGCGGTTGGACCTGGGAGCCCATGAGGTACTGGGTGGTACCCTAGGTGGAGCAGTTCTGGGCGAAAGAAAAGCATGTGGGCAGGAGTGGTGCCCAACATCCTTCAGCCTGATGGTGCTCCACAAACACAGCTCTTTTAACCCTTCCTAGGCAGGGTATGGTGGTTCACAACTATAATCAGGGCACTTGAAAGACTCAGGCAGGATGATTATCAGGAGTTCAAGGTCAGCCTGGGTTATAGTGTGAGTTCCAAGGTAGCCTCAGCCACAAAATAAGAGCCTGTCTAAAATAAAGTTTAAGAAAATGGTTGGTGGCCATGTCAGTGGAGCTGCGGGCCTGCAATGGAGCTTATGGAGTTCAGTTCACAGGGTAGCAAAGCCCCTGGCGGGAGGGGTATCTCCAGAACCCTTGCTTCTGCCGTGTGCCTGCTGTGTACTGTGTGAGAGGATCCCACTGTTTCTAGTACAGTGTGGTCGTTTCATGGGGAAACCCCTCTCCTCTCTGGGCAATTTACTCACAGATCATATCGAAGAAGATTCTTATAAGAGCAACGATGCTTAGTTAAAGCTATGACTGGACTTTCTGAGTCAGCCTAAAAGATACAGGTGGCTAAGACTGTAAAGATGATGGGGACAATGGTTTAGGTTATTCTGCCAATTGCTCCAATAAGAGAAACAAAAAAAAGCAAAGATGGGTTAGAAAGTTACCTTCCCCTTTGTTAGATATGAGATCAGCAGAAGACAGTGATGGAGGTGGGTTTTGTATCTTATCTGTTGCTTTCATTGGTTAACTAATAAAAAAAAAAAAATAGACAAAAAAGAAAAAAAAATAAGAAAGAAAAAAAAAAAAAAAAAAAAAAAAGGAAAAAAAAAGCGTTTCATGATTTATATGGACATAACTGCTGCCTGTGGAAAAACAGTCCGATGATTAAAGAAAACACACCCTACACCCGAGGTTAGGCCTGAGTTCCTTGGTCTTGTAACTTACAGAATTAATTGCAGGCCCAGTATGCACCTTGAAAGCTGTGGAAGGACATTAAATGACCCTGTTGTGTGTGAAGGAAAATGGGTGTCAGCTGTGCGCTTGTGCAAAGGTTTTCATAGGCTAGGAAGCTGCTACACTGGAGTCATAAACCGCTGCCTGCCAGTCCACAGGGAACTGGCTGAAACACGCTTAGCTGGCTTCAAACTTTGTTAATCAATTATCAAAGAATCATTTGGGGGTAAAGATGTTTTGATAGGAAATTAATACGAAGAAAAATGTTTAACTGCTTGTGGGCTTCTCCAGAAAGCGTGCAATTTAATTTGTTCTTAGAAAATATGTAACTTATGGATGTGAGGTAATCTTTTCTTGTGTAGAAATCTTTGTATTGGCAGGTGTGAGAGGGATAAGAGGAAAATAAGAGCTAGAAGAGGGGAAAGAAGGGAAAACATCAGGAAAGAAATAGAAGGGAAACAACTGGGAAGAAAAAGAAAAAGAATAGGGAAAGAACAGAGCAGAAAGAACAGCCGACAGAGAGGGAAATAAAATGAAGAACTAAGCTTTGGCTCTCAAAGAAAGTTTGTGTGTGTGTGTGTGTGTGAGAGAGAGAGAGAGAGAGAGAGAGAGAGAGAGAGAGAGAGAGATTATCCACATCTCTCCAGTTTCTCTGACCTGCAGAGAGCCTGCTGGGGGCTGGGCCCCTCAAAGACAAAGATTTATTTGAGAACTTGGGGAAAAGAGAAACCAGAGCCTGCCTTTACCCTCCAGGAGGCCACAGGAGCCATGGATCCCAAACATCCATCTGTAGATCAGGCGCAGAGAATCAAGGGCAATGGGAGGGCGGAGCTTGTGACTGGGCAGTAACTACAGCTCCAGGAGAGGAACTAGAACTGTGGACACACACACACACACACACACACACACACACACACACACACCTGGGGACAGGTCACAGTCAGGCTGCTGCTGTGTGAGGAACAGGAGTGGCCCTGGGGCATGGGTGTGAGGAAGGTGGAGCCCAGGGGAGCTGGGAAGGGAGGCGATATCTGGGGTGACTCCACTCAGACTACAGCAAACATCAGGGCATCAGTGATGTTTCTCTGCCCAGGACTGGGTCCCCCAAAAGCTTCCAGGTCTCAAGTTCCTTGCCTCAGGCTCCCCTTGGCTCTGCCCCGCCCACAGTGACAGATGTTTTGTTTGTGTAGTTGATTTTGGTTTTGGGGTTTTTGTTTTTGTTTGTTTGTTTTTCTAAGCCCCAAGCTCTAGGGCCAGACTCTTGGGGTGACTTTGGGCAAGTTTAAGACCTGCCTAAGCCTAGGTTTCTTCAGGTACCTAGCACCTACCCCATGGAACTGTCCAGACAGATGAGGGAACTGTGTTTACAAGGCTCCCTCACCATAACCTACACGTTTTTTTCTTTCTTTTATTTATTTATTTTGACAGGCTCTAAGTCTAAGTAGCTGAGCGTGGCCTTGAACTTTGATTCCCCTGCCTCCACCTACGGAGTGCAGGGTTTACAGGCAAACACCACTCAGCCTTCTTTCTAGGGTGCTAGGGGTGGAGCCCCAGCTTTTGTGCACTCTAGGCAAGCAGCTACCAGCTGCGCTGCATCCCATGGCATCAGCCTTTTCTCCCTCAAACATCCGAACCTGCAGGAAGGTAGGAAGATGGCGTGAGAGGCGGGGCTATCCTGGAGGGGTTCAGTGCTAAGTCGCACCTGGTAACTCACAGAGTGTGGGAAAGTTCAGGCCTGAGAGCCAGCACCCCTCAGTGCCAGCCGGTGGGCAGGTCGCTCCCTCTTTATGGCCTCAATTCTAGTGACATATTAATTATTGTTGCCTAATCTCGAGCTAGGACTGTCTGCCCCTGCCCCCAGGCCTGCTCCTCTGTGGCTTCCAAAGTCTTTCACTGTGTGCCCAGGAGATAACCGTTTTTTTAAATGTGTATCAGTGTTTGCCTGCATGAATGCCCACGAACCCCATGCATGCCCGTGCCTGTGGGGGCGGGGCAGAAGAGGGGGTTAGAATTTGAATTACAGACTGTCATGAATGGTGCTGGGACACAAACCCAGGTCCTCTGGAAGAGCAACCAGAGCTCTTAACAGCTGAGCCATCCCTCCAGCTCCTCCCAGGGGAGTCTTAAAATAAATAAATAAATCTTTTTGAGGCAAGGCTTCTCTGTGTAGCCCTGGCTGCCTGGAACCCTCTATGTAGACCAGGCAATAGGTCCTAACTCTGCCTCCTGAGTGCTGGGATTAAAGCTGTATGCCACCATACCCAGATTATATATATATAGCATTTATTTATTGTGTAGGGCATGCCAAGGTGTGTGCACATGGAGGTCAAAGCACACTTGTGAGAGTGTAAGGTCATCTGCCTTAGCCGCAAGCCCCTTTACCTGCTGAGCCATCTTGCCAGCCTGGAGAGTCTGAGGTACTAACGGACCAGCGGGGGGCTGAGGCCATTGGGGTCAAGGACGGTCAAGTTCACCTCCTCAGTCCTTTCTCCCTGGATCACTGCCTCCGCTTTGGGCCTTTGGAGTCTTCGGCAGACGTTTTCCATTGAAGGGGATGCCCGTTTACAACACTCTGCTGTTTTCATGCTCTCGGCTCCTTTACTGTCCAGCAGGGTAACACTATGGACTCCTTCATTCCCCACAAAACACTGGGTGGGTGAGCAGGCGCAGGCGGGTACCATCTCCAGCTCCTCCCATGCCCGTGTCAATTGGCCTGTTTATTTTTGTTGGTTTCCTCTCCTGAAGTATCAGCTTCAGCAGAGGCCGTCAACTCCTTTGTCCATCACTGACTCCTAGCAGGCACTCAGTGATAGTTGAACGGATGAATGAATGAATGAATGAATGAATGAATGAATGAATGGTGGAAGAAGGCACTAAAGCCCAGAGAGGCTGGGAGAGCTGACATGTCACACAGCGTGCAGGTAGAGAAGCTGCCGAGCGAGCTGCATCTCTACTCTGTCTTCTCTTTTCCGACCAGGGGTCCCAAGTGGTACCCAGATTCAGCAGCCTGGGTGGCTTTGGATGAACTAACTGCAGCCAGAAAGAGCTCTTAGAATTCTCTAGATGTAGCCACAGGTCCTCGGGGTGAGGGAGCCCCCTTAGCAGATGGCTGGAGGCTAATCTTCATTTATAGCTTCTCATTCTCGTTGTTCTTATTGTGGGAACAGAAGATGTTCCCTCTTTAAATCCCTTGTTCAGACTCCTCAGCGTAGCAGAGACAAGAGGAAGCTGTTGTGGGGTCGCCTGGGCTCGTTGGAATGGTGAGGAAAAGCAAACTCACCCTCCGGGAGAGTCCAAGACACCGCCCAATCCACCTGCCAATCATCCATGAGAAGCCGGGCGGCCCAGAGAGATCACATGGTTGGTTAGGGAACCATCCTTTAGCTGCTTACCCTTCACCTGGTCAGAGGGAGGATTCTGCGAGCCGTGTAACCTAAAGCTGACACCTAGGACCCAGTGATGGTGGAAGGAGAGAGCCAACTTCACTGAGTCACCTTCTAACCTCCCCAGGTGTGCTGTTGGAAAACCCCCGATGTAGGGAGACTCTCACTCAAGTCTCGGGATAACACGACCCCCCCCCCCCAGTAACTCACGAGAGACCATCCTTGCTGCAATTGCATGAGGTTTATTGACAGGAACCAGCGCTGGGGCCGAGATGCTTAACCCACGCAGGGGAGAAGTTCCACCTCGAGTAGCTGGGAGAAGGGGTATTTAAGGGAAGAAACCACAACCAAAGGGGGTAGGGAGGGCGTCATTGGAAAATTCCAAAAATACCAGTAATCATTGAAAATTCTGAAAATAAGCCGGGCGGTGGTGGCACATGCCTTTAATCCCAGCACTCGGGAGGCAGAGGCAGGCGGATCTCTGTGAGTTCAAGACCAGCCTGGTCTACAGAGCTAGTTCCAGGAAAGGCTCCAAAGCCACAGAGAAACCCTGTCTCGAAAAAAACAAAAAAGAAAAAAAAAAGAAAATTCTGAAAATACTAGTGATAATCACAAGGGGGTAACCCTTGTTTCTCAAGATTATTCTCAAGATTACAATCTAACTTTATCTTCAGCTAGTTCCTGAAACACAGTCACTGAACCGGCTAATCCTAGATTTTTGGCTCGTCTCTTCCTGCTAGAGGGTCTGGATTTATCTGGATCTTTCACTGTAACACACACATGCCCAGATACACACGCTCACACAATGCCCTCTCACACACACACACACACACACAAACACACACACAAATAACAATAATAATAATTATTATTATTAAAAGATTTTGTTTATTAGAGCTATTCATTTTGCTTTTGTGTGAGTGTTTTCTTGTATGTTTGTATGTATACCACATGCATGCCTGATGCTCACAGAGGTCAGAAGAGAGCATCAGATCCCCCTGGAACTGGAGTTATAGATGGTTGCTGGGAATTGAACCAGGGTCCTCTGCAAGAACAAGTGCTCTTAACTTCTAAGCTGTCTCTCCAACCTTAAATAATTAGGACGGAGGGAGGGAAGGAGGGGAAGAAAGAAAGAAAGAAAGAAAGAAAGAAAGAAAGAAAGAAGAGAGAACCACAGCCTGAGTTTTTCTGCCTCTGCTGTTACCTCCTTGGCTGCAAGGTGATAACTGATTCTGAAAGAGCGTCCACGCTTCCTGGTACTAGATTAATCAGTGGACACGTGGGTGTCTCTGGCTCTGACCGTGCTGTCTCCCCACCGAGACCTGCGGCTGGTTTCCCCAGCAACCATCTCCAAAGCCATAAACAGCAGACCAAGGCTTGGAGAGAAGAAAGACTGGGCAACCCTGACCTGAGATAAAAACCTCAGGGCTGGGCTGGAGATGTGGCTCAGTGGGGAGCACGCTTGCCTGGTGTGTACAGGGTCCTGGGTTCCATCCCCAGCACCAAACAGGCCAGGCAAGTTCAAGGCCAGCCTGGATCCAGGAGACTCAAAACAAACATCGCAGTGTTCAGAGGGGACCTCGCTGAGCTGTCTTCTGTTAGCAAGACAAGAAAAGCCTGGTGCATTTGGGGACTTTCCACTGAAAAGGGGGCATCTCTCCTCCTTCCCCCTTCTCCCTTCTTTCTCCTCCTCCTTTTTGTTTCTTTGGAGTTTTTTGTTTTGTTGGAGACAGGATTTCACTATGTAGCCCAGGCTGGCCTAAAACTCACTATGCAAGCCAAACAGTGTGGGTTTTGTTTCTCCCCTGCCTCAGCCTCTAGTTCTGGTATCATAATCATCAACCATCATGCCCAATACTGGAGTTTTGGGGTTTGTTTTTTTTGAGACAGACTCTCCCTATGCCTTGCATGGAACTCACAGTGTAAACCAGACTGGCCTTGAACTCAGAGATCCGCCTTGCTTTGTCACTGTCAAGGGTTTCTACCCTGCGTGCACAGGTCACAGGCTTGTTACCCAACTCTCCAGGGCAGACTCTGGGTGTGTCCCAGGGAAGACTAGAGAAGTCCTCAAAAGCCTCCTGTTAACCAGAAGGAGGGTCAAGATTCTGATAGTGTGGCTCAGTAGTGAGCCCCTGCCTAATGTGCACAAGGCCTTGGGATTCTTGTCCCAGAAGCCTCCAAAGCTGGGGACGTGAATTGATGTGTCCGTGACCAGACCACCACAGAGCCTTTCTGGAATGGTACCAGTCCTGCCTTCCTTCAGCTAAGCCCCAGCCCTGACCACTCCCCTCCACCCTCTCACCTACACCGATTTCCAGCTGGGCTCTCTCTATCCCTTCCACCGTCCCCAGTGACCAGCTGAGAACATGGACCAGACAGCTGGGACCTTCCTCCTCACCTTCTCCTGGCTTTCTACCGTCCTTAGAGGAAAATCTGAACTCCTCCTTCCGGCACCTCTGATCTCGGCATCCCCCTCCCGGCCTCCACTTGGGGGAGCTCACTGGTTATGGACTTTGCACACACAGGACCCAGCCCCCTTGTCCGTCCTTCCAGTCCTGGCTTGAGCACACATTACCTCGAAGCCTACTCACACACACACACACAGTGACACACTTCAGACCACACCTACTCCAACAAGGTCACACCTCCCAATAGTGGCACTCCCTATGGCCAAGAGTTCAAACACAGGAGCCCATGGGGGCCACACCACCACAGGCTGCCTCCCTTTTGTAGAATCGTACAGACACCACCCCCACCACACCTCACTGGAGGTGTGCTCCACAAGCAGCGCAGGGCTTCCATGGTGACTCCCCCTCTCTCAGAGTCTAACCCAAAGCGAACATTCATGGGGCTTCCAAGCAGGAACAATAGGTGATAAAGGATGCCTTGGGTCGTCTACATTTATGTTGGCAGGGAGGTTGGCTCTGAGGGCTGGCCCTGGGTATGGATAAAGCTGGCGAGAGAGAGAGAGAGAGAGAGAGAGAGAGAGAGAGAGAGAGAGAGAGAGAAAGGGTCCACCCCCACACGCCTTCATATAGGAATGGGAGAACTTGTTCTGACATAGCGTGGCTTGGTGGCTTGGGTGAGGGGAGAAAAGGCGAGATGGGATGGAAGACAGGAGGACCGACAAACAGAGCTCTTGGAGGGGACTGCCTGCCACAGACGCACTGAGGCCCCTTTGTGTGTGTGTGGCCTTCTCCTGTGAATAAATATGACGGTCCCCAGCCCATCCCTTGAAACATCTCATTTCCAGTGCTAGATGGCACTCTACCCACTGAGCCATCTTGTTTTCTGAGACAGCATCTCACTCCTGGGTTGAAAGACTAGACCCTAATCACACGCAGGAGGAATTTCTGTCACTTGACAACTGTGAGTTCTCTGGTCCGTGGGTCCCACAGTCGGTCTACATCCCCCCCACTCCATCAGCTCGCCTCATCCGACTCCCAGGGGCGGGTCTCAATCTGCTGGGAGGGGGGGCGGTCCCTTCCTCTCTTTTGCCTTCTCAGGAGTCCTACCTGGTAGAAGTGACTGCGGGGGTGTCAGACCTAAAGTCCCCTCCAGTGGCTGGTCGAGAGGGCGGCACGTGGACACCGCGGGGCGGCGCCGGAGCGCAGGGCGGGCGGGGGTCACCTGGTGGGCGGGGCTGGACGGGACGGGACCCGGAGGCGGCGGCGGCCACCGAGCACTAGCCGAGCACTAGGAGCGGGGCCGGCAGGAGGCGGAGCGGGCGTGCCAAGCAGGTAGGTGTGCTGGGCGCGGAACGCAGGGGTGCGGGAGGGCAGCGTGCAGGGGCTCAGGCCCGCGGGGGATAGTTCTCGGGGTCGCCCGGGGCGGGGGTCCCCAGCCCGGTGCACCTTGACGGGAACGAGTAGCCGAAAGATCAACAATATCTCCAGTATCTGCAGACCCTAGTGCACGGAGGTGTCCAGGGCGCAGGCCGAGAAGCACCCCGAAGCTACCTGCATTGGGGTAACATCTCAGGCATGCGGAAAGCTGGTGGTTTCCTTGTCCCCTCCCGCGAAGTGGAGTGACCACGACTCCTGGGAAAAAGTCTTGGAGAGGTAGAAGGAGCCTTGACCCCTGCGGGACCTGAGTTCGCCTAGTCTAAGAACTGGGTGGGTATAGAGGAGAGCGCGCCCCCTCAGAGGCCCCAAGAGCTCTGCAATCCACAGAGACCAAAACCCGGAGGGGCCCAGGCTTCTGGCTAAGTCAATAAGCAAGACGTTGAACAAGCCGCTCCTTGATAGGGGGAGGTTCCAGTCCTGGGTGCTTTAAGGTGGAAAGAGATGTCTGTGATTCCTGCCTCTAAAAGGGCTGGACTGGGAACTGAAGAAGCCCTGGGGTGTGGGAGGAATATTCTTGCCAGAGAGGTTGAGGGATTTGAGGAGCTGGCAAAGGAGCAAAGAAGCCTGAGCGGTCCCAGTCAGAATCCCCTGTCTTCACCCACCTGTCGCCGCAGCCCTTTCTTTTCTGTGCAATCTGTTTTCATGTACCTACGTGAAACAACATCTTTAACAAATTAAGTCGTGGTTTTACGTAAGCTACTAATTTCTGTCAGACTGGCTTCTTGGTGACAGTACCTGTGTCTGGTTCACCACTGTCTCACCAGCTCCTGAAGGGTGCTGGGTATCCAGTAAAGTTCCTAAGGGTGGCTGCATGGGGCGGAGCCGCGTCCGTCCTGGTGTGTGTGGTGAGCAGGCCCTGGTGAGATGGACTTGAAGATAGGATCGCTTGGTGGTGGTCGCGGTTGCCTTAACACCTAGTTCCCTCCCCCGTCATGGTGTTGGGCTTCCATCGCTCTGAGTTGACTGAAACTATTGTAAGAAGCAAAGATCAGAAGTGGAGAATTGATATGGGGGGAGGGCCGCAGGTATCCACAGGAGCAGGAAGACACTGCCCCCCCAAAAACCCAAGTTCGGTGTGTACACAGATTTTTCCTTAGGCCGCCAGCTCACAAAAAACTACATGGAGCCGGGCGATGGTGGCGCACGCCTTTAATCCCAGCACTCGGGAGGCAGAGGCAGGCGGATCTCTGTGAGTTCGAGACCAGCCTGGTCTACAGAGCTAGTGCCAGGAGCTCGTGGCTTTTACCTTGCCTGCTCCATTTCCTGCTTCCTCTCCATCTTCTCTGGTGTCTCTCCTATACCTGGATTCATCTCCTCTCCTCTCTCTTTCCTCCTGCCTAACTTCTTCCTGCCTAGCTATTGGCCATTCAGCTCTTTATTAACCCAATCAGAAGCCTTGGCAAAGGCACATCTTCACAATTTACAAAAAGATTATTCCACATTTCCCCTTTTGTCTAAATTTTTTTTAAAAAAAAGGAAGGTTTTAACTCTAACACAGTAGAACTGTATACAATAAGAACAATGATCAGGTAAGAATTATATTCACAATGCCCAGTCCATTTGTACTTGGCAAATTCAGAGAAAATACTCCATTATCTTTCCTATCTTGCTGAATCCAAAGTTCTTGTACCTAATTTCCTGCCAGCAGTCAAAGCAAGGACAGCTTCTCGCCCAAATGTCTAACCCTACAGTGAAAGAGAACTCCATATGGAGGGTCTTAGATGCCCATCAACCTTTTATGAGGTAAACTGGTAATGACAGGAGCAGACATGTCTCATTCATGACAAAAGACTTAGGCTATTAAACATATTAAATGTCATATTCTGTACATCTTTGATTTTTTTTTCTTTTTTTCTTTTTTGGATTTTCAAGACAGGGTTTCTCCGTAGCTTTTTTGGTTCCTGTCCTGGAACTAGTTGAAACTAGACCAGGCTGGCCTCGAAACTCACAGAGATCCGCCTGCCTCTGCCTCCCGAGTGCTGGGATTAAAGGCGTGTGCCACCACCGCCCAGCACACTTTGATTTTTGAAGACCTTCTATCTATCTAAATACAACTGTTTAACCTTGAAAACATACCTAATGTGACTACAAGTTATTATAGATGACTAACTACTAACCTATATTTCTTAATTATACATTGCATTTTTACATGCTCTGCATAAGCACAATACCCCAAATAGGAGTAGAAACATATATATGCTATAACAAAAATAACTTTCAATTTGTATCAGTATGTCAAAGACAACAAAGCCCATGGTGACCTTGAACTTGAAGTCCTCTTGCAATCAGGGGCTGGAGTGTCAGGGTGCTCCGGGATCACTGAGAACGGACCAACCTGGGAGCCTAGCAGCCTAACCCATCAAGCAGGAATGACAGGCTGCAGGAACTGTTAGCTATGGCTGCATTCCATCCAGGGATGCCAAAGCTGTTCTTTGCCAGTACTGAGCCTGGCTGCTACCTCCCCAGGGTCACCAAAGCATTTGCTTGTCTTTGCTTTTGTTTTGTTTCCTGTCCTTTTGGGTTGTTGTTGTTGTTGTTGTTGTTGTTGTTGTTGTTGTTGTTTTTAAGACAGTGTCTCACGTAGCCCAGACTGGCCAGGTAGCCAAGGATGACTTTGAATTTGTAATCCTCCTGTCTCTGCCTCCTGAATATAGCAGGCTTTCTTTTGGCCATCAACCAGCTCCCAAATCATGACAGACAGAGAGATTTAATATAAGTTATGAATGCTAAGCCTTATTTTATGCTTGTCCCGCTAGCTCTTTAAAAAAAATAATTTATTTAACATTATGTACATTGGTGTGACAATGTCTGATTCACTGGAACTGAGTTACAGACAGTTGTGAGCTGCCATGTGGGTATTGGAAAAGTTTGAACCCAGGTCCACCTGGAAAGGCAGCCAGTGCTCTTAACCGCTGAGCCATCTCACCAGCCCCAGCCCACTAACTCTTAAAACTTAAATTAATGTGTTTCTCTTCATCTATGTTCTGTCTCGGGCTTCTTACCTTTCTTTCATTCTGTATGTCCTACTCTGTGTCTGTCTGCCTGGTGACTGCCTGGCTGACCCCGCAAATCTTCCTCTTTTTCTCCCTCGTTCTCCCCTTATTGTTTTTCGAGCCTGGATTCCTCCTCCTCTTTATTCTCTCCACTCGCCTATCACTCTATTGCCTCGGTAGGAGCCGTTTGGCTTCTTATTAGCCAATCAAGTACCTTAGGGAGGCAAAGCAACACATCTTTACATCATTGAACAAATGCAGCATGGGCAAAAGTAGCACTCATTTACACAGTTAGATCAGTACTCTGAAACATAAACAAATGTAGCACATCTTTAGACAGTTAGATCAGTATTCTGAAATATAAACAAATGTAGCACACCTTTAGACAGATCAGTATTCTGAAACATAAACAAATGTAGCACATCTTTAGACAATTAGATCAGTACTCTGAAATATAAACAAATGTAGCACACCTTTAGATAGTTAGATCAGTATTCTGAAATATAAACAAATGTAGCACACCTTTAGATAGTAAGATCAGTATTCTGAAACATAAACAAATGTGGCACATCTTTGTCTAGTTAAACAAATACTCTGTAACACCTGAGG
>NW_026067894.1:6384858-6396126 GCF_014885135.2 Alexandromys fortis
CCTGTCTCCAATCCACAAGGGCTAGGATTAAGATCATGTACCACCACACCCTGTTGGGGACTGCAGACCACTAGACCATGAATTTCTTGTAAACAACTGGTTTTCCTCTGCTCTGAGCAGCCTGCAGCTGCTCTGAGCACGAGACCCTGATGGCAGGGGAGTGGGTTCTGATGGATCCACAGTTGAAAGATCCCGAGAACTGGGGCGTGGCCAGAGCCCTATATAAGCTACCCCTGAGTACACTAAAGTGGGCATTCTTGTATCAAGGATGACCCGTGGCCCTGTCTATGTGTGTTTATGTGTTTGAATCTCCAGGCCCCTTGCCCAAGGCTCACATAGGGACCTGTAGTGGTACGGGCGCTACAACACCCAGGTCCAGTTCCTGTTTTATGTTTTGCTGTTGTTTTGGTTTTGGGTTTTTGAGACAGGGTTTCTCGGTGTAACAGTCCTAACTGTCCTGGAACTTGCTTTATAGACTAGGCAGGCTTGGAGTTCACAGAGATCCTCCTGTTTCTGCCTCCCAAGTGTTGGAATTGAAGACACATCCTACTACAGCCGGTGTAATTGCCCTTGTCTGAGTCCAGGCAAAATAGAAGCTCAGGGTCTGAAGCTGTGAGGTTCCTCATCTGCATCAAGGTGACAGAGGCACCCCTGCCTCTCACCTGAGCTCAGGCACTCACCTTTGTCCGAGCAGGTCCCTCTGTGTGCACCCACAAGGCTTCGCTTCCTTTGCTCTTTCTAGGACCTCCCATGAGGCAGCTCCAGGCGGGGTGCTGCAAGGTGGTAATGACTGAGACAGGTTTGTTCTCTGAAAATAAGGACAACGGGGCAGACAGAGCTGGCATGCCCATATGCCAACTGCTGCAAGAGGGGGGACTCGGGAGAGGTAAAGACAAGTCCCTGGACAGACTGGCTCCTAACTAGAGTGAGAGTCTAGGACTTCTTCAGCCCTGTGACTGAGCCACTAGGGGTCAGTGCACCTGGCTAGGTGACTTAAGAGGTAAGACTGCAGGGCCTGGTGTCCAGCTCAGGCTAAGTCATCGCCCCTGGTTAAGAGTTAGCGCTGAAGAGAAGGCACAAGCCAACCGATGGTAATGGAGGGGTTTAAGGAGGTTATAGCCCAGGGGACATAGCTAGGCCAGAATTCGAACCCAGGACCAATTCTGAAGCTGTCCTTCTCACCACGCACCAGGCTGTGGAGGACAGAACACAGGACAGTCAGGAGCTGGGCAACACCCTGCTGGGAAAACCAAGTGTCCTGAAAGAGTCCACCTGAATTTCCTCGTGGTCACGTGGCCATGGGACTTGTCTGTGTTCTTCCAGGTGGGTTGGGCAGCCCAGAGTTCGGTCTTCACTCCTGCCTCCTTGTCTGTCCTCCCTCTCCGGCTGCTGTGTTTGCTCGGAAGCTGGGCCTGGGGGCAGGGAGAAGAGGATACCTGGAGAAATTCAATTATGTAACTCCGAGTTGGCAGCAGGAAGGAAGGAGGACATTCAATTAAATTATTCTCTTTTTTCTTAGTCTTGTACATATTTGACCCTGGATAACTTGGCCTCCCTCCCCCTTCTTCGTCCCTTACCTTAGAGTCCAAGCTGGTTTTGTGTGGGTGGGGTGCACATGGTGCATGCATATAGAGGTCAGAAGACAACCGGCCCCGGTGTTGGACTTCAGATACCTTCCACCATCTGTTTGAGGCGCGGTCTCCAATCGGCCTGAAACTTCTCCACACAGGCAAAGAGAAAATCCTAGCTGGCCTAAGTGATTCCAGGGCTCCACCTATCTCCACTACCCAACTCCCCATCTCTGAAATGACTTATATGCTCCGCCATGCCCGGCCTTTCTCCTGGGTCCTCATGTTCTTGAGGCAAGTGCTTGACTAAGCAACACCCCCAGCTCTCATTCGTCTTGATTGGAAAGCAAGCCGGGAGTGTAGAGACCTTCCAACAGGTCGGGGAGAGAAGGGAGTCTGTTCATTGTAGTTTCTGATGGCTAAGGGCTTTTCAGCAAAAAAATTTTTTAAAAAGTCATTTTACTCAGACAACAAGCCCACAATATCTCAGCTACTGCCCTGTTGCTATGATAAAAAAAAAACACCCTAATTAAAAATAAAAACAAGCTGGACAGTGGTGGCACACACCTTTAATCCCAGCCCTCTGGAGGCAGAGGCAGGTGGGTCTTTGTGAGTTCAAGCCCAGCCTGTTCTACAAGAGCTGGGTCCAGGGCAGGCTCCAAAGCTACAAAGAAACCCTGTCTCGAAAAACAAATAAATAAAAATAACACAAAAGCAGCTTTAGGAGAAAAGAGTTTTCTGTGGCTCACAGTCGGAAGGTTGCGGTTCATTGCTATGTGGAAGTCACCGAGGAGGACTATGAGGAGGCTGGTCACATTGCATGCAGTCAGGAAGCAGAAACTGACAAAGCCTGGCGCTGAGCTGCCCTCTCCTTTCCTACAGTCCAGGATTCCAGCCCAGACAGTGCCCTTCCCCCTCCTGAGTGCTCAGTCCTCCGGACCCCAGTCTCCATTCCCACAGGAGAGCCCCGCCTGGCGGCTCTTCCTCCCTCTGCCGTACAAAACGATGCCTGGGTTGAGCTGGGTACCATCTGGAAGAGGATGTAAGCCCCTACGGGAAACTACGGGCCCAGGGCCTCCTACCTCCCGCCCCTTCATCCTCTGGTGGCTGAATGTCTCCCTCATAAGCGCTCAAAGGTCCCTGAATGGATAGATTCGGGTCCCCAGCTCTGCAGCTCTACGGTTTGCGGTGAACAGATGTGGCTCGGGGGTTCTTGGTAAGGAAATGAAGTCCCCGTGAGTCTGTTTAGCAACAGCCCCTCTTGGCCAAGGTTCCCCCACACTTGGGGCCAGCCAGGTTCACAGAAACATGCGGTGACAGGACACTTCCCCTGCTCAGCACCCTGGCACAACCAGGGCGTCAACCCAAGCTCTCCTGGGCCCGGTACGCTTGCCCAGAGCTCAGACTGTCTCCCACATTCTCTCCAGCATGCTCAGGGAGCCGCTGGGGCGCTGGGAAGCAGAAGGCGGGGTCTGGGTCCTGCTCTGATACCTGTGGACAGGAAGAGTCACTCAGCCTTTCTGAACCTAAGTGTTTTCGGGTGGAAGAGTGGAAAGGGGTGTGACGGGGCTTCAGACGGACCTGAGTGGGAAGCCTCGCGCACTGTGGTCGGCACCAAGGAGCTGAAAGGAGCCGCTGATGCTGAGTGCTCACGCCGCCCCCCCACCAGTTCTTGACAGTCTAATATATACCTAGACCCTGGGCACACCTGGACGCCCCCCCCCCATGTCTGAAATTCCTGGTACACCATCAGCCTCTAGGATGTATGCAGCCTTGGGAACAAACAGAATATGTACCACACGGAAGGAAGGACAGTATCGCCTACCAGGGCCCCGAGCTCAGCTCTGCAGAGAGTGCGGAAGCTCGGAGGACATGGGGTCCAGCAGAAGGTGGACAGACAGACTGGCACCTAGAAAATCCTGAACCTGTGTGGGGGCCACCTGGCACAGCAGGGAGGTCCACAATATTTTGAGGCCCTTCAGTGAGATCTTAAAATCAGGGATGGGGAACAGCAAGTGTGGTGGCTCACACCTGATACCCCAGCACTTTGGAGGCTGGGGCAGGGGGCTTGTGAATTTCAGGCCCAACTTTACAAAATGAGACTTTGCCTCAAAAGAAAAAACTAAAATGGGGGGATACTTTTTAAGTGGAATAAAGTGCCCCCCCCATATTACTAAATAAGTCTTTGGAGGTGTGAAGGGTACTACCGACTGTTGTATTGACGGGATATGGAGTTATTCAAGAAACAAGCCTCCTGGCCTGTCTGTGAGGACGTTCCTAGATTAGCATAATTATAGTGAGGAAAGCCCATCCCAAATGCAACCATCAGCACCACCGGGTGCCCTGGGATAACAATGGAAAATGCTGTCTGGGTACCAGCAGCCGCCACCCCCTTTCCTTCCTCACTCTAGACACGACCAGCCACCTCTTCTGCCACCTCGACGGACTGTACCCTCAATACCTGTGAGCCACAATAACCCTTAAGTTGGCTTGGTCAAGGGTTTTGACACAGCAGCAAGACAAGGAACTAGTACTCTGTTTTGTCCAGATGGGGGTCCCATGTAGGCAGGCTGATTTCAGACCTGCTGTGTAGCCAGGATGGTCTTGATCTCCTGCCCCTTATACTTCCACCTCCTGTGTGCTGGAATTGCTGAGGTGCACAATGCCCAGCTTATTCTGGGCTGGGGAGCCACATCCACAGCCTTGTGTATGCCACGCAGACACTCCACCAGTTGAGTGGTAGTGTTTAGACCTAAATCTGTCTGGGTCCAAACTTTGTCATCTTTTCTATACCCCTCTAGGTGTTCACTGCATCTTCTTTTCTATACCCCACTGGGTATTCACAAATCACTTCATTTAATGGGGTCCTCTCAATCGCCCCATTTTACAGTCGAGAGAACCAAGTCTGGAAGAGAAGGGTTCTGTGCCCATGGTTCCTTATCTAGCCAGTGAGTCTAGAACCAGTCCCTGGCCCTCTTGACCAACCCTGGCCATGTCCAGAGCGTTTCCTGCCTTCACCATCCCCACCTTCTTTCTACCCTCACTGTGACCCTCACCGCTGTGCCCTACACAAATGATGCCCAGCCTTTCTTCCCACCCCTTTCCTTGCCTGACTCCCAGCCTTACAGAGGGTTCTGCCCAGCATTCCTCTCCCACCTCACAGCCAAGCAGAAGCTGCTACTGCCGCCCAAGAGGGTGTGGAGAAAAGGAGGTGGCTTGCCAAAGCCAGAGCACAGGTTTACACGAGGCTGCGAGTCCCCGAACAAACGCCCCTCTGTATCTTGAGGCCTATTGTGACTGGCAGCCATCCAGCGCTCACCGCGGGCAGCTTCAGAGGCTGGGATTGGCCTCTCTCTTGTCCTCTCTGCAGCCCAGACCTGCCAGGTCCTGACTCGGGCAGGAAACAGGGGGTGTGCTCTTTCTGGAATGGAGGATGTGGGAGGCCAGCCAGCGTGAGGAGGGTGAGGGGCCATGTCCTGAGCCACTCAGGATGTCTGAAGTCTTAAGGTAGAAGGCTGAGAGGAAGAAGGTCACTGGGTCCTGGCTGGCCATTCCCTGCGAGAGAAAGCTGCCCTCTAGACACAGCAAGTGAGCAACAAAGGTAAGGTCTAAATCCAGGACTTCTCCCTCCCAGGCCAGGGTTCCAGCTATTAGGGGTCTACACTATGACCCCATGAACAGGCACAGCCATGAGACCACAGATCAGGACAAGGGGCTCCCAGAAAGAGTGGCCTATTTAGATAAAGCAGCACTGGGTCCCTGGCCCACCCTCCCTCCACACAGGTGCTCCAAAGCAGTGATTCTCAGCCTTCCTAATGCCGCGACCCTTCAATACAGTTCCTCGTGTTGTGGTGACCCCACCACCACCACAAAAATATTTTAGTTGCTACTCCATAACTATAATTTTGTTGTTATGGATCATAATGTAAATATTTGCTATGCAGGATAGCTGATACCCAACCCCTGTGAAAGAGTCCTTCAACCCCCAAAGGGGTAGTGACCCCTAGGTTGAGAAGCGCTGGGCCAGCAAGCTTTTCTCAACATAAGCCATCCACAGTAAGCACTTGAGCCTGCCATATCCTCAGGAAAGGCAGAAGAGGCAGAGAGCCAAATCCAGATCATGTCAGGCACAGTGCACAGGTCAGAAACCCCAGCACTGGGGAAACTGAGGCAGGGGGTGGAGTTAAAAGCCATCCTGGGCTACATATAAAGACCAGGCTGAACCCAAACGTTTAGAAATCGTGCTTCAGCCTCTAGAGTAACTGGAACTATCAGAGTGCTTTACCGTTCCCAGCAGACCATGTTTCTTCAAACAAACAAAACAGGCTGGGGAGGTGACTCAGTGGCTCAGAGCACTGGTTGTTCTTTTAGAGGACCCAGGTTTGGTTACAGCATCCACATGGTGGCTCACAGCCATCCACAACTCCAATCCCAGGAGATCTGATACCCGCTTCTGATCGCTGTGGGTACCAGTTAGCATCAACATACAATCAAAACTCTCGCACACATAAAATAAATAAATCTAAAGACAGTTAAGGGAGGGCTAGAGAGACGGCTCAGTCAGTAAGCTGTTTGCCACACAATCATGAGGACCTGAGTTTGAATTCCCCCAGCACCCACATAAAAAGCTGGGGGCTTGATTATAAGCCCATAGCTGGAGAGGCAGAGAGACTTAGAAGATCCCTCGGGTTCGTTGGCTGCCAGCCACTCTAGTCTGTTTGTGAACTTCAGGTCAACAGCTGACCCTGCTCATAAAACAGATGGATGGCATTGAGGAATGACATCCAAAGTTAAGCTCTGTCCTCCACCTGCACACCAATACATATGTCCTATGGGGGTGGGGCAATGCTATTATATATATATATATATATGATGTGTGTGTACATGTGGATGTATGGGTACGTGTGTGTGTGCATGTAAGAGAGAGAGAAACAGACAGACAGACAGACAAACTGAGAGGATGACTTCTGGGAGCCGGTTCTCTTCACTGTGGGTCCCAGGATTCGAACTTGTGTCATCAGGCTCTTACATGCTGAGCCATCTTGCCTGCATCCTGCTTTTAGTAAGTGGCTAGGAGTAGCTCTGCACCCTGTGTGGTTTATGAACAGGGAACAGTTCTGTCCTGGCAGCCGGGCACTAAAGGAGAAACCGGGGTGGGGGGAGCCTGCAACCTGGGGTCCACTTGAGGGTCACCAGCTGGTTATTTTATGCTGTGCAGTTCCCTTTGCTGTTGCTCTACCCTGCTCTGCACCCATCAGAAAGACAGTCACGAGCTTCTCCTCTGTGCGCGCTCTGAGGCTCTCTCGGTCCTCAGTTTCCCCGTTTGTAGAGGAGATGGCAGTGGCCTCCACAGTGTTCAGGCTAGCAGCTGCCTCCTTGAGTTCTCACAGAGGGTGTGGGGATGAGGAGGCGTTAGGAGACTGTTGAAAGAGAAGGAAAATTTCCTCTGTTGGTCCAGGTAGTGATGACAGAATTCAGGTACCTGTCTGAGATTAAAACAAAAAAATGCCATTCTGAGCCTAGTGTAATACCTTCTTTAAAATATATATATATATATATATATATATTTAACGTGCATTTGCATGAAGGTGTCAGATCCCCCTGGTGGAGTTACACAGACACTTGTGAGCTCCCATGTGGGTGCTGGGAATTGAACACCAGTCCTCTGGAAGAGCAGCCAGTGCTCTTAACCACTGAGCCATCTCTCCAGCCTGGTACATACTTTCAATACCAGCGCATTATAAACATTACCGGCTCCGTCCAGCCCACCTTAAGGACTATTAAAATGGAAGATATTTAACCCAGAGAAAAAAAACAGAGACCATAGAATGACTATTTTCCCCGGGCAGAAAATCCTTAGAATTTCAGGTTCTGCAGCCTAACCTACAACTCACTGCTATCGCCGCCTGCTGGACAGAGGTAGAATTGCCGCACTGATATACGCTGAGCTAGTAGGGGACCCAAGAAGTTTCCAACAAAGCAGGGCTCTTAAACCTGCCGGGGTTGTCACGTGGGGAAGAGAGCAGAAGGGAATAGTCCCAGTGGGTGAAAACTACACTGGCCGACATGAAGGCCAGTTATCTGTAGTTTGAATCCGACCCAATGTTTTGGAAAGTTGGGGCTTTTTAAAATTTCATTTAGCTTTTTAATTAACTATTTATTTTGTGAGTATGCATGATGGTACATGTGTGTAGAGGTTAGAGGACAACTTCCAGATGTTTTCTCTCTCCATCCATCCTGTGGGTCCCAGGGATTGAACTCAGATTATCAGACTTGGCAGCAAGTGCCTTTACCTGCTGAGCCAGCTTGCCAATCCCTATCTCATTATTTATTTATTTGTAATTTTTGAGACAGGGTTCTCATGTAGCCCAGTCCGTACTCAAACTCAATATGTAGCCAATGACGATCTTTAACTTCTGGTCCTCTCGCTTCCGGCTTCCGGGTGTACACACGGTTTATGCAGTGTTGGGGATTGAACCCGAGGCTGCTTCATACACTTTAGGCAGGAACATTTCCTACCAGGCTATGTCCCAGCCCCATGGAAGACGAACAGCTTTCATGGGTTACAGTAACTCTGGCTGCAGTTGCTTATTTGTGGCTTTTTCCGCTGGGATATTTGTTTTCCTTGTCTTATCCAGGGAGGAGCTTGGAAGCGCGGCAGACAAAGAGGGGAGGCGTTGCATTGAGGGGTTGAGGGGGCAGCATTCTTCCCGATAACAGCTCTTACACTCTGGGAGAAACAGAGAGGGATGTGTAAGTAAACACTAAAAGGTCCTGACCCTCTGCTTCCCAGCCCTGCTCCCATACAAGACAGTTAATGTGTGGGGAGCCATAGTCCCCTGTGGAGTCTGTGACTGAGGTAGAGGACCCCAGTGTGACTAAAGGCAGTGCACAGTAGGAGGCAGGGTCAAAACCCAAGGCAAGTTCTCCGCTCTGTGGGTGGAACCTTCCTTAGCCTCTCGGGGTTTCGGTCAAAGCCCAACACTGATGCAGGCTTCCCCTTCTGTGTGTGTTCTCTGGGAAGCAGTCTAGGGTGGTTCCCAGAGATGGGGTTATGCAGTCTACAGTGGCTCCCTGGAGATGGGGTTATGCAGTCTACGGTGGTTCCCAGAGATGGGATTTTGCAGTCTACAGTGGGTTCCCAGAGATGGGGTTGTGCAGTCTACGGTGGGTTCCCAGAGATGGGGTTGTGCAGCCCCAGACCCGCGCCTACCACCTAGTGTAGCGATGTTAGGTGGGGCTCCTGTCTGCACTGAGCCTCTGGCGACCCGTATGTCCAGTGGTAACAGTGGCCCCGCACTCCTTTCCAGAGTGAAGATGAGGACGGACCGGGACCTTCCTTGCCTGTGAGGCACAAGGACCATGCTCACAACGGTGGCTGTGAATTAGTCTTGCTCTCTGAAAAACAGCCTTGGTTTCCCTAGAGTATCCCGACATCCCCCCCCCCCCCCCCCCCCCCCCCCCCCCCCCCCCCCCCCCCCCCCCCCCCCCCCCCCGGCACAGGCCGGCACAGTGTTCAGTCCCCGGTCTTGGGCCTGACTTGGTTAACTGCAGTTGCTGGGGCCCCCACACATGAAAACATCCATATTCTTGCCACCAGTGTTCACCGCCCTCCTCCCACCTCCTCTAATGTGGCAGGAACAGAGATGTCATTGAGAGCCCTTGCTGCGGGTCTGCACACTGTTGTCCTTGAAGGAGGAGTTACTGGCCCAGCTGGAACCTGGAACCCAGCACCCAGGAGGTGAACCCAGCACACCTGAGGAGGAGCCTGTGTCCTGTGTCCTTGGGAGGCCACTCACCGGTCAGTGTGTGTGTGTGTGTGTGTGTGTGTGTGTGTGTGTGTGTGTGCATTCATGTGTACATGTGTTTATGTGTGTATGTATGTTTGAATATGTGTGACTGGATGTGAATAGGTATGAGGGTATATGTATGTATGCATTTATGTGTGTGCATAGTGCACATGTATGAGGGAGTAGAATATGTGGGACTGGGTGGGAGTGGGTATGAGGGTATCAGTGGGTCTGTGGGTGCATGTGTGTGTGTGTGTGTGTGTGTGTCCACCTCTGTGCATTATTGCGGTGACCGGTCACAGCCCCTACCAAGTGCATCTCAGGACAGGTGGGAAGGTGGAAAAAAAATGCAGGCTTTGCCGTTGGCAAGGTCAGGTTCATGAGCTGCCCTACAGCTTTCAGGCTAGATTAACACAAGAGCAAGCTCCACAGCCCTGAGCCTCAGAGTCCTGACTGAAGCCAGGAAAAAGGAAACCCTGTTTTCTGTGGTCTCCTGCATTGGAAGCAGTGGGGCTAGAAACAGGCTTAGGCAAACTCATCTGAGTACCTCTGCCTTGCTGTGATGGGAGAGGCCAAGGGCTTTGCTCAAGAACAGAGCAGGTCCCAGCACTCGGGAGGCAGAGGCAGGCAGATCTCTGTGAGTTCGAGACCAGCCTGGTCTACAAGAGCTAGTTCCAGGACAGTCTCCAAAGCTACAGAAGAAACCTTGTCTCAAAAAAAAAAAAAAAAAAAGAAAGAAAGAAAGAAAACAAAAAGAACAGAACGGGAGACCTCATTCCAAATTCTCATCCTTGGCCTTTTTTATTTTTTAGACAGTTTCTCATTTATATCCTGGGCTAGCTTCAACTCCCTTTGTAGCCGAGGATGGCCTTGAAATCCTGATCCTCATGCCTCCACCTCTCTGCTAGGATTACAGGCATTGCCACGGTGCCCAGGACATTGAACTTACCAGCGCTTTCTAGATGCCACTCAGTTGGCAGAGTACCAGCCTAGCAAGCATGAAGCCCCAGGTTCAATCCTCAGCACCACGTAAACCAGGTGGGATGGCACACACTTATAATCCCAGCACTGGAGACAAGGGGACAGGAGAGCCAGTTCATGTTCATTCTTAGCTACATAGTGAGTTCGAGACACTGTCTCAAAAAACCAAAAGTACTATTCACATCCTTAACCCTCTGCTCCCTTAGGACGGGGCCCTGCATGAAATTCTGTCCCTTACTACAGTCCTCCCTCAGCAAAGGGAAGATGGTGGTTTATCTGGGGGAGAAGGACAGATCTGAAAAAGAACCAGACATGGCTGTATCTTCAAGGGCTGGCAGGGAGCACACAAAGCCAAGCCAAGTCACAGACACTAGCTATGCTTTCTGGCTAATGGTGGCAGCGGGGAGGAAGAGAACAGCCTCCCGGACTCAGTCTGGGTGGGAGTCTTGTGGGAAGGGTGCCTGGCTTGAGACTCTGTTCTTTCTTCTGGGAAGCATGTGGCCCACCCCAGTCTATCTAAAGTAATCAGGTGACCAGAAGCCCAGGGCAGAAGACAGATATGCAAGGGGAGGTCAGGCAGAGCCCTGTAGGGGCCATGGAGGGGCACTGAGCCATAGGAGGGTCTGAAGATCCCAAGAACAGGGCAGGCAGGACCCTGGGCTTGGATTTGGGGCAGAGAAAGTGAAGGCAGTGCCTGCTCTATAGATTAACATGGCCAGGCCACCAAGAGCCTTCTTTTTTTGTTTTGTTTTTTGTTTTTTTGAGACAGGGTTTCTCTGTGTAATTGCCCTAGCTGTCCTGGAACTCGCTCTGTAGACCAGGCTGGTCTTGAACTCACAGAGATCCGCCTGCCTCTGTCTCCCTAATGCTGGGATTAACCACCACTCAGCTTTTTTTAATGTGCATTGGTTTTTTGCCTGCTTATATGT
>NW_026067894.1:6396231-6398657 GCF_014885135.2 Alexandromys fortis
CAGTGCTCTTAACCACTGAGCCATCTCTCCAGACCACCAAGAGTCTTCTTATGGCTGTAGCTGACAGAGCCTCCAGCTGAGTGCAGATGGCCTCCCTCATGTCTCAGGCAGATACCTACCCCTGTTTCCAATAGAGCCGGGAGAGTGGAGATGGGGGTTCTTGGGGAGGTTTACAGTAGAGAGCGGGGGCTGATGCCTGCAGTAGCCAGCACAGAGACATGTAAGATGATAGCAGGTCTCTTGTGCCAGCAATCCCACAGAGCTGGTATGAGTACAAACCACCTTGAGGAAACAAGTTCTGGGTCTTGAGAGATGGCCCAGTGTTAGAGCACTGACTACTCTTCGAGAAAACCTGGTTCTGTTCCCAGCACCCATATGGTGGCTCACAACCGTCTGTAACATCAGTTCCGGGAGGTCTGAGGCCCTTTTCTGATGCTACCTGCACCAGGCTTGCATGTGATGTACACACATACATGAAGCAAAGGTACTCATACCCATAAAATAAACTAAATCAAAATAAATAAAATAAAAGCATTTGAAAAAGAAAAACCAAGTTCTAAGTTCTTTGCTGAGCGTGGCAGTGCACGCCTGTGACCTCAGCACTTGGGAGGTGGAGTTCAAGGTCATCCTCAGCTAACTGTAGAGTTAGGGGGCTTGCCTGAGCTACATGAGACCCTGTCAGAAGGAAGGGGAGGAGGGAGAGAGGAAGAGAAGGAAGTTAGTTCCTTACAATCCTAGGGTACTGTTTTTACACACAGAGTTTCTAGGAATGGGCCTCATTTTCACTTGCTGCCAGAAGAAACTGCACACTTGAGAATTCTAGAATCATTCAGGCAAAGAGCAAAAGAGGCATCGTATAGACGTGGAGAGATTAACCCTGGGTTTAAGCAAAATTTCTTCTTCGTTCTCAGCAGGGTCAAGATGACCACAGCCACCACTTTGGGGGAAGCCGTCTTCTCGCTGAATATGACCAGAGGAGAAGACTTCTTGTATAAGAGTAAGGTGCAGTTGGGGGGAAGGTTGCCAGGGCAAGCTTCGGGGTCAACTTACCGCTCCCACCGCTCGTCAACCTTGTCCATGTTTTCCTTGCCCTGGGCCTCAGTTTCCTCACCTGTAAGATGGGGGCTAACCCACAGGAGGTTTGCTGTGAAGACTCAGATGAGCCATGGGAAGGGCACGGTTCCTGTAGATGTGCACACTGAGTACCCAGCTAGCCCTGTGACAAGCATTGTTACTTCCGACTGCAGCTCCCACTCCCTCCTCCTCTCCACCAAATCCTGGGGTCTAGGGAGGGATGGAAGCTTGAATCTCTTTCAAGATATTGAAATAGGTCTCCTTGAAAAGTAGCTGCTCACTACATGTGGTGGCACACAAGTTTAATGCCAGCACTGGAGAGGCAGAGGCAGAAGGATCTTTGTGAGTTCAAGGCCAGCCTGGTCTACAGAGTGAGACCCTGCTTTGATGACGGCAGCAACAAAAGCACTAAAGAGGAGGAACACATACTACTTTTTAAAAAAGAAAAATACACTGCTTACTTCCTCTTTTTAAAATGTGCATTGGTGTTTTGCCTGCATCCTTGTCTTTATGAGGGAGAAGGATAGTTCAGCTGCGTGGGGTGGGAGGAGGCCATGAAGGGTTGTGGCTTGGGCTCAGGCCACGTTGGGCGCCAATTTGTAGTGTACCAAAGAGTTCCACAATAGCCCAGAATGGAGCATAACAAAGGTTTATTTATTTGGGGATAAACTCACAGTAAGGGTAGCTATCTGCACACCTCTGCATGCGCTGGGAACTGGAACCGAATCCAGCAAAAAAGAGACCACACATGCTTTGCTCTTTGTCTGCTCTTAGAGTACATGAGACCACACCCAAAGTGGGCTGTTATCTTAAAGGCTATTGGCTCAAGGAGTTCCCACAACAGTTGGGTACCTACCCTGGAACTGGAGTTATAGACAATTGTGAGCTGCTATGTGGGTGCTGGGAATTGAACCTGGGTCCTCTGGAAGAACAGCTAGTGCTCTTAACCACTGAGCCATCTCTCCAGCTCTTCTTGCTTACTTCTTAATGAGCAAATGAATGAAAGTAGGAATGGGTTAGTTCTGGAAAATGTTTACCAAGAACCAGGGGTTCCCAGGATAAGAAAAGCAAATGCCGGGTGGTGGTGGCGCACGCCTTTAATCCCAGCACTCGGGAGGCAGAGGCAGGCGGATCTCTGTGAGTCTGAGGTCTGCCTGGTATACAGAGTGAGTTCCAGGACTGAGTCCATGGCTACTGGGAAACCCTGTCTCGAAAAATGGAAGGAAGGAAGGAAGGAAGGAAGGAAGGAAGGGAGGGAGGGAGGGAGGGAGGGAGGGAGGGAGGGAGGGAGGGAGGGAGGAGGGAGAGAGAGAGAGAGAGAGAGAGAGAGAGAGAGAGAGAGAGAGAGAGAG
>NW_026067894.1:6402786-6417575 GCF_014885135.2 Alexandromys fortis
GAGAGAGAGAGAGAGAGAAGCAGATGACAGCTCTTCAGGAAATCAGCCCCAGTCCCAGCATGTAGCTCAGTTGGAAGAGGGCTTGCCTAGCAGGCTTAAAGCCCTGGGTTTGATTCCCAGCCCTGGATAAACTGGATGTGGCATACACATACATGAACCCCATCCCATCACTGGGCTTGTGGAAGCAGGAAGATCAAGGTTATCCTCAGCTAATAGTGTTTGAGGCCACATGGAACTCTGCATGCCAGTTCGCTTCTCCACCGTTGTCATGTACGCCATGACTAAAAGCCACTTGGCGAGGAAAAGGTTTGTTTTAGCTTGTAGCTTATTGTCCTTACAGCCCATCGCCATGGAAGTCCAAGGCAGGAGCCTGGAAAGCAGAAACCATGGAGGCGTGCTGCTCACTGGCTTGCTCCCATGACTTCTCAGCCCGGTTTCGGATACGACCCAGGACCTCCCACGTCAATCGTTCATGTAGAAAATGCCCTGCAGACCCAGGTCCCCAGGCCGATGTGTTTGCATCAGATGGACACAAACTAACTAACGCACCCATCAAAAGAAGACAACATAGTTGTCTAAGGAGTGTAGGTCCCTTCAGCCTTTTCAGCTGATGGCGTGTGCACTCTGCATATGGTCCAGGTGTCCCCAGGAGCAGCTCCATGCATTTGGAAGCAGCTCGGTATGTCTCAAACGGTCCTGAAGGGAGTTACAGGAGGGGAATGACTGAAAGCCAGGTGGAAATGATTCTGCTTGTTTGGAAACAAGGTCTCCTTTGGTAGCCCAGGCTAGGCTGGGACTTGCAATCCTCCTGTCGTAGCCTCCAGAGTCATTTATTTTTTATATTTCACAAATCTTTGCAGGGCTGGAGAGATGTCTCAGTGGTTAAGAGCACTGGCTGCTCTTCCAGAGGACCTGAGTTCAAGTCCCAGCACCCACATGGTGGCTCACAACCATCTGTAATGAGATCTGGTGTCCTTTTCTGGTGTGCAGGCATACACACAGACAGAACACTGTATACATAATAAGTAAATCTTAAGAGAGAGAGAGAAAACAAATCTTTGTAAAGGTATTAAAAAGTGCACAACTCATGTGTGTACTAACTTTTCACAAAGTGCACACATTTGTGTCACCAGCACCCATACCAGGAAACAGAGAATACCAATGACCCCAGGTCCTGGTCCCCAAAGGAGCCCACCAAATACTGATACACTGATTGATTCTATATGGTTTTAAATTTTGTGTGAACGGAAAGAGAGCCATATGCATTCTTTTGTATCTGGCTTCTTTTAATCTGATTTTTTTTTATATGCAGCAATGTTTGTCTGCATGTGGGTACCGATATTGTGTATGCAGTACCTGTGGAGGCCACCCAGGGACTAGAGAATGGGAATGGAACCTGGGTCCTCTGCAAGAGCAGCCTGTGCTTTTAACCACTGAGCCATATCTCTGGTCCCCTGTCAGCTTCTTTAGCTGAACCTTGTGTTCCCATGGCCATACGCTAGTGTTGCACGGTGTCCTAGTCTACCCTCCACACCTGAGATGGTCTTAAGTATTCCCATGTAACCCACAGTCTTCAAAATGCATCACTGAAGCATTTCATAGTATCTCATGGACTAGTCTACCCGCCTTACCTCATTAAATCACTCAGGATGTCAATAGTTCAATAGACAGACACTTCCACTCAAACAGCACTGGGGACTGATTATTCCGGAAATATGAAATTCCCTCTGACGTGATAAATTGGCACAAAGCCCAGACGTAGTTATGGCTCTTGAGGTTTTCAAAACTCTGACAGGATGTTGTTCTCGGACCTAAAGTTAGAACTTGCCATTGAGAATGTATTGAGGTTAGACACTGACACCGTGAGTCAGGACTCGCACACTGGCTCTGTAAGAGCAAAAGGTTGAAAGCATGAACAATCTCACTAGGGACTTGGTGAGCAAATCATGGTGCAACCAAACATGGGGTAACATACGTCCAGCCACCAAAACCATGAGTGGAACAGATAAAAGCATGGCGAGATGACCATGATAACACTGTAAGATAACATATGTAATTGTACTGGCTGTTTTGGAGGTTTGTTTTTTTAAGATTGATGTGAGTAGGGGGTTTGCATGTTAGTGACCAGATCCTCTGGAACTGGAGTTACAGGTGGTTGTGAACCATATGATGTGGGGGCTGGGAACCAAAATTGGGTCCTTTACAAGAAGAGTATGCACTCTTAGCTGGCTGAGTCATCTCTCTGGCACTTAGTTTGCTTTATTCTGTTTCGAGACAAGGGACGAGTCTCAAGGACTGGCCTTCAGCTTTCTTTGTAGTTAAAGATGTCCTTGAACTCCTGATCCTTCTGCCCCTCCCCGTGTGATGCAATTACAGGTGTGAACACCACAGCTGGATATGTTGGTGTCTTTTTAACAAGTGCGTGTATTTCCACATGTAGGAATATTTCCTTGGGATGGCTGTTTCAGACATAGAACTGATGTTTTTAAAGGTTTATTTGTTCTTGCATATATGAGTGTTTTGCTTGCATGTGTGTCTGTGCACCGTGTGTGTGCAGTGCCCAAGAATGCCAGAAGAGGGCAGCAGGTCCTCCAGGTCCTGAAGTTACAGAAAGTTGTAACCCATTGTCAGGGGAACTGACCTGGATTGTGTGCAAAGCAGCCAGTGCTCTTAACTGTTAGGCCTTTTCTCTCTCCAGCCCCTAGTCCTAAAATCTGCACAGGCTTTAACGTGCACACACACACACACACACACACACACACACACACACAGCTACACGGATGAAAGCACAGGTGCAGACCATAGTGACCCAGCCTCTCCCATGGTTTGCTTATTTTTATATTTTCAAAATTATCCCCAAAATCACATCAGTTGCATATTTTCAGAAAGAGGGAGCCGGGTGGTGGTGGCGCACGCCTTTAATCCCAGCACTCGGGAGACAGAGGCGGGCGGATCTCTGTGAGTTCAAGGCCAACCTGGTCTACAAGAGCTAGTTCCAGGACAGGCTCCAAAACTACAGAGAAACCCTGTCTCAAAAAAAAAAAAAAAAAAAAAGAAAGGAAGGAAGGAAGGAAGGAAGGAAGGAAGGAAGGAAGGAAGGAAGGAAGGAAGGGACTTGCTGATCTGTCCCGCAGAAGTTGGGAGCTATGTTGGGGCTGATAAGCAGACTCAGACAGGCGCAGTGGCACAAGTCTGCAATCCCAACCCTTGAGAGACAGAGGAGAATTGGGAGCTCAAGGTTATCCTGGGCTACATGGGAGTCAGCTCCTTACTACTGTGCCAGAACATCTGAAAAAAATCAACTTAAATGGGGAAAAGATCTGTGTGGACTCAGGGCTCAATCCTGGTGGCTTGTGTCTGGGCTCAGTCTTCATGGCTTGGGTCCCGGCTCAGGTCTCGGTCCTGGTGACTTGACTCCACAGCTGTGGGCCTGAGTTGAGATAGTGTCATTCAGAGAGGGCATGGTGAGTTGCCCCTCATGAAGGCTGGGAGGCAGAGAGAGATAGAATGAAAACACGGCAAGATGACCTTCAAAGGCCCGAGTGACCCACTTCCTTCCGTCAAGCCCCTCCCCCATACAGTTTCTGTCATTGCTCAATAATGCCATAAAGCTATAAATCCAGTGGCTTAATCTACTGATTGAGGTCCTCATGTTCCAGCCAAAGGTCAGCAATTCAGCCCACCAGCTGGGGTCAAACCATAAGCGTGTAAGGTTTTGAGGAGACACTTTCTGTCTAAATCATTTGTGACAAGTGCCCACTGGGGGCCTCCCAATCTGCGTGTCTGCTCAAGTCCTCACCGTCTCTGCTCTCTCGTAGTTTATATTTCAATTAATTCACTTTTTATTGTGTGTGTATGTGATGTGTGTGCGCATTTGTTTATGTATGTTCATGTTAGCATGAGCATGCCGTGACACATACATGGAGGTGAGAGGGCACCCTCCGTCTCAGCCCTGCCCTTCTACCTGGCCGACAACAGTCTCTCTGTTGTCTTCTCCCATCACACATAAGCACACACCAGGTTAGGGGTCTGCAAGCTTCTGGGGATCCTCTTGTCTCTGCCCATGTGGTTTCTGGGGACTCGTCTGTGTTTGCCAAGTGCTTCTACCCACTTTCGGTTCCCTCTTTTCTGCAGGTTCTGGGGCCATCGTGGCTGCCGTCGTGGTGGTCGTCATCATCATTGTCACCTTGGTTCTCATCCTGTTGAAGATGTACAACAGGTACAGAATGCCCAGGACTGCCTGGTTTCCCCACACACACTGCTCCCTCTTCTGGTTTACACATATACACACACACACACACACACACACTGCTCCCCCAACATGTGCAGGCACACACACACACACACCTTTCCCATTCTGGCTTACACATATGCAAGCATGCATGCACAGAGACACACACTCCTCCCCATTTTGTTTACATGCGCGCACACACACACTCCTCCCTCATTCTGATTTACACATGCACACACACACACACACACACACACACACTCCTTCCCTATTCCAGGTGCAGAATGTTAGCGCATGCCCAGGGTAGTTCCGCCCTCCTGCCCTCCTGGTCAGAGCTGAGGTTTAAACCCAATCCATCCGGTTTCAAAGAAAATATTCCCACCTTACCATGTAATAAGAACAGGGGATGTGGTTCAGTGGGTAGAGCACTTGCCTAGCATCCATGAAGGCCTAGGTTCGATTCCCAGCATGGCATGAATAAGTATGGTGGCCCTCAGGGGGTAAAGGCAGGAGGATCAGAAGTATAAGGTCATCCTCAGCTACATGATGAATTCGAGGCCAGCCTGGGCTACATAAAAACCAGTCTCAAACAACAACAGCAACAATAGTAGCATCAGTGTTATTTGTAAAGTCTTTGGGGGTGTTGTTACTCGTGAGCATCTTGGAAATAAGGAGGTGGCATTGAGGTCCAGGTCTCCTGTCATTCTGCCCATCATTGCTGAAACTCTGATTGACCTGTGGGTAGGTACCCCTTCACCTCACACTGGTTACACTGATGTCCTGGGACTGTGGACATTTTAAGTCTGTTCTCTTCTTAATCACATAAGATGTTCTTAAATATTCCTAGCAAAATGCTTAATGTGCATAATCATGCTACAACCCTTGAGTTCCACTTAGCCTTGAATGCAGCCCCTGCTCGGACTCCAGTCATTGTCAGGGGCAGAATGAAGCTTAGCAGTTTATTCTTTTTTTAATATTTATTTATTTATTATATATACAATAGTCTGTGTACATGTATGCCTGCAGGCAAGAAGAGGGCACCAGACCTCATTACAGAGGGTTGTGAACCACCATGTGGTTGCTGGGAATTGAACTCAGGACCTTTGGAAGAGCAGGCAATGCTCTTAACCGCTAAGCCATCTCTCCAGCTGAAGCTTAGCAGTTTAAACAGAATATCCCGAAGTGATCCAGGCTGGCGCCAAAGGTCCTTTTCAACTGTCACCAGTGTGACTTTACGAGCCATTGTCATGGAGCCCATTCCTCACTGTCTCTTACAGGAGAATGAGGACCAGGCGGGAATTGGAGCCCAAGAGCCAGAAGCCACCTGTGCCTCCTGCCCTGGACCCAAACAGCAACGGCAGCCAGCAGCCTGCGACTGTGACCTCTAACCCTGCAGACATCCAAGTGGAGACCCGGTGACCCTGTCCCAGTGCCGCCCCTGCCTCTGCAAGGAGCTTTTATGGCCCAGAAGCATGGTCTTCTAGCAGCTTCACTTGAGCTTTTTCTGGTTGGGTAAACTGAGGCACCTTTTGTATAGCCCTTGCAGCTTGAAGCCATCCTTAACTGCATTCTGCTCTGGCCACCCCAAGCTGTGTCCATATCCCTTCTGCCACTATACCAAAGAGCTAAGGACATTCTTTTGTCACCCGATGAGAAGCACTGTGCTGGGATACAGGTGTGAGTCTGGTCCTTGCCCCATGAATGCTACAGCTAAACAGACAGGCAGACATCTGAGTGTTCTGGTCAGGGGTCATCACCCAGGGTCTGCCACTTGGAAGCATCTTGTCTTAAGCATCATGTCCACAACATTGCAGAACAGATTCTCAATCCCATATTGGGTGCAGGGAAACTAACTCGGACTAACTAACCAACAAAACCAACTTGGTAACATCTAACCTATTCCAGTACTAGGTGACCTCGAGCCAGCTCACGAGGGCTGATTGGAACGCTCTCCCCCTTAAGGGACAGAGGGTACCAGAGACTCAACTTGGTAGCACAAGTCTGCCATTTCAGTCCTCAGTAGAGACAGGAACATTGTGATTACAAGGCCAGCTTGGCTGCACACGGAGATGTTAAAAATTACAGAATAAACAGTATTCTCCAGAAAATTCTACTTCACTAGTAGTCAGGAGAAGTTGCTCTGAGGAGTAGAGGCTAGCCCTGAGGAACAGAGGAGAGGCTGGGGAGCAGAGGCTAGCCCTGAGGAACAGAGGAGAGGCTGGGGAGCAGAGGCTAGCCCTGAGGAACAGAAGAGAGGCTGGGGAGTAGAGGCTAACCCTGAGGAGCAGAGGAGAGGCTGGGGAGTAGAGGCCAACCCTGAGGAGCAGAGGCTGGGGAGCAGAGGCTAGCCCTGAGGAGCAGAGGCTGGGGAGCAGAGGCTAGCTCTTGGATGAGACGTTGTTACAGTGCGCAGGGCCCTGGGCTGTGTGGTCGCTGCTCAGGACCCTCCCTGCTGCCCCAGGTGGACTGCCCCCACTCCTCATTTTCTGGCTCCTTCCTATTTATATGTTAAACTTTCTTGACAGTCCCCTTGCCTCCGGGACAAGTATTTTGTCCCGTTTAATTCTGTATTTTCTGTGTCCTTCCTAGTCACCTTGGAGAGACAATCAAAGCACAACACAGACTAGTCATTGTCTGTGACAGCTGATCTGTGGGTCCTGGGCCAGGGGATGCTCCTCTAACAGGGACAAACATTTCAGAATTAAGAGTTACACCCAAGCTCTACTCTCTTATTGACCTTGAAAAAGAGATTCAGGGGCTTGTGCGGGGACTCGGTGTGCATAGCCAAGTCTGACAACTTAAGTTCAATTCTCAGGACCCCCACGGTGGAAGGAGAGAACAGATTCCTGCAAGTGATTCTCTCATCTCTCCATGTGTGTTGTGGCGTACCACAAACCCAAGAAACAAACAAATTAAATCTAAGTAAAAGTTTTGTTTGGAAAAAAAAAAAAAAAGGTTACTGGGGACCTAGGGAGATGACTCAGTGGCCAAAAATGCTGGCTTGTACAAGCATAAGGACCTGAGTTCAAAGCCCCAGAACCCACCTAACAAGCTATGCATGGTGAGAGGCACCTGTAACCCCGGCACTAGGAAGAGGCAGAGATGGAAGAATCAGTGTGGCTTGCGGACTGCCAGCCTGGCTTCAGGATCAGTGGGAAAGCCTGTGTCGAAGGAGTTGGACAGAGAACAGCAGGGCACTCGGAGTCCTCCTCTGGCCTGCAGGTGTGCTCATACAGGAGCACACTCCACACACGTAAAGCAGACATACACACAAATTGTTTTTGACACAGGCTCTCTCTACACAGCCCTGACTGGCCTGGCAGTCATTATGTAGACCAGGCTAGCCTTGAATCCACTGCCTCTGCCTCCTGAATGCTGGGATTAAAGGTGTGCACCAACCACTCCTGGTTAAAAATATTTAAGTGATTCAGGCCTGGTATGGTGGCTCCCACTGAGAATCCCAGCAGAGATAGAGACCTAGGGGGATCAAGAGTTTAAGTTACACAGAAAACTCAGGCTCAGCCAGGGCTATGAGAAATCATGTCTCAGAAAAAAACAAACAAAACCCAAAAACCTCCCTTTGAGAAAAGTACTAGGACGTTCTCATGGTTCCTCAGCCGTCCGTCTTTCCATCCTTCTGTATCTAAATACCCATCAAGCCTCAGGCACTGTGAGGGCATCCACTAAGTTATCAGAATTCCACTCTCTCCAGGAGCCTAGGTCACTGTTCCACTCTCAAATGAGAATTTCTACTTCAGAAAGCGTAAGAACCTTCCAGAGTCACGTGGCTGGTGATGTAGAAAAAGGGCTCTATGCAGGCTAGGTCCCAGCTTGACAAGAGCCTTCTTCTCGGTCTGTCCTCCTCTTCCCACCCCTCCCCAAAGATGTCAGCTCTCTGGGAACCGATGAGGAGAACGGCACGGTCTTGTCCTTGTCCCGTGTGCAGCACAGGAATCTGGTTTCCAAGCTGAAAGCGGGGGCAAAGCCACTCCGGTGGCCTCCTGTGGGCTCTCATGAACTCTCTGTAACTCACCCGGGCTCTGAGGGCCCTGCTTCATCGGCTTCCTGCCTAGGCCCTGAGCAAGCCCCGACATATAATAATGCTTCCCTAACCATTTTGTTTTCAAAACAAACAAAACCGTGTGCCGCTAGAGACCCAGCTCCTTGGGGCCCTTCCCTCCATCCCCAGTACTTGAGGGGGAGGAATCAGCCTCAGTGTTCCAGCGTTAAAACTAACCTCTCCTGCCCACAGCAAGCTCTTTTGCTAACTAATGCTTGGGAAGGAAGGAGGGAGAAGGTGGACAGATGGTTTACGGTGGGAGCAAGGGAAAACGATTCATTGTTCCACTTTCCGATAATGAAGGTAACCCACTAGGGCTCCCCTAGTAGCTCTGTACACATCGAGGGGCTCCTCAACACAGGAAGACAGGGCCCCTGATTTCAGCTGGGGATGGCGAAGCCCCATCTGTTCCCTGTTCCGATAGGTACCTCTCTCACCTGGGCGGGTGCTCCTTCAAGTGGCCGCAGAACCGATGAAAGATAGTAAATGAGTCCGCTGTAAAATAAAGAGGTTTAAATCAAGCACGTGTTGTTCATTTCAGTTACGTGGCGGGCTAACAAATCTCCTTTCTAGAAACCCCCTTTCAAGCTGGGTGTGGTGTCTCAGAATCCCAGAACTAGAGGTCTGAGACGGGAGGATCGTCACAAATTCGAGGCCAGCCTGGGCTACATAGTGAGCTCTGGGAAAGAGTGAGTGGCCACCACCAGACCTTTCAAGAGTTAGGAAACTTGCTGAGTTGTGCGAATGTGACAATATGTCAAGGACCTGGGACCACTGGGGCTGTAGAAGATACACCACTATCAACTTCAAACCACCGGTGGCGATATATACCACAAACTGTGTCCCCACCATCTACCAGACACGCCACTGGCCATGTGAACCCAGCAGCGCCTTTGACCCTCTCTCCAGATCCCATGTGAACTAGATATGCAGTACACACCTGTAATTCCAGCCCTTGGGAAGCTGAGGCAGGAGGATTAAAAGTTGTTGGCTGGAGATGTAGCTTACTAGGCAGAGTGCTTGCCTAGCACACATGAAGTTCAGGGTTCTGTTCCCCAGCACGGCATGAAACCTGGTTTGTCAGTGCAACCTGTAACCCCAACATTTTGGAGGTGGCAGCCCGTGGATCAGAAGTTAAAGGTCATCTTCAGACATTTCGGGGCCAGCCTAAGATACTCAAGATTCTGTGTCAGTGACAGCAAATAATAACAAAATTAAATTAACTAATTGTGGTTTCTCTGAGCCCTTCACAGAGCAGGCTGTTTTGAGAATCTTGAGTTTTCAGTCATCGGGTACGTGTGCAGTGAGGTCTCAGAATGGATGGATTTAATTTGTATTGCATTCCCTGATAACTAGCGGGGCGTTCCCGATTTGTTTAAGGGCCACTTGAATATCATTGTAAAATTACCTTTCAGTTCAATCCAGTCTTTTAATTAGTTCATCCTCTTTCCATGTTGATGTGAAAGAGTTTTACAGAAAAAAAAAATTCATGTCGTTTGCCATCCCGTGGCTTGCCTTTAAAGACAGACTACATGCAATCAACATGGGAGACTTACCGCTCTCTGTGGCCTGTTGAGGTCAGAGGAGAACCCACTGAGGCAGCTCACTGATGGCTGATTGTCGTATACTAAGCCAACCTTACTTAGATAAACTAAGTCCTGCTAGGCATGATGGGAAACACCTGTCATGCTGGCACGCAGGAGCCAGAGGAAGGACTGTCACAAGCCGAGGCCTTTGTTAGGGTGCAGAGGACCTTGCTTCAGACCAAATCATCATTGTCGTCATCATCCCGCTTAAACATTGCATAAAACTTCTTATGTCTGTTGATTCCAGAAACAGAAGTCTGATGTGTTCATGTACTATTATAAATTGACCTCTGATACAGTGAAAATGTTCCTTTCTTCCTTCCTTTCTTCCTTCCTTCCTTCCTTCCTTCCTTCCTTCCTTCCTTTTTCCCTCCCTCCCTCCCTTTCTCTCTCTTTTCCCATGTATATACATACATACCTGTGTACAAGTCTGTTACCCTCGAAGGTGAAGGTATCCGTGGAGACCACAGGATGTTGATGCTCTTTCTCTGTCCTCTCCCTTTGAGGCAGGATCTCACGGAGTCTGGAGCTCTTCATTCTTTTGGCCCGGCTGGTGGCCCTAAGTCTCCATCTTCCTCCATGTGCTGAGGCTGCAAGTGTGAGCAGCCACGCCCAGCTATTTACATCAGTGCTGCGGGTCTGAACTCGGGACTTCATGCTTGCACCGCAAACACACTTCACCTGCTGAGCCATCTCCCAGACCTTCTTTTTTAAGTTTAAGACAGTGTCGGGGCTGGAGAGATGGCTCAGCGGTTAAGAGTACTTGTTGCTCTTCCAGAGGACCCAGGTTCAATGCCCAGAACCCACATGGCCTCTCACAACTGTCTGTAACTCCAGTTTCAGGGGATCCAACACCCTCACACCAATGCACATAAAACTAAATAAATTATTTTAAAAAAAATGTTGGGCTGGAGAGATGGCTCAGAGGTTAAGGGCACTGACTGGTCTTCCTGAGGTCCTGAGTTCAATTCCCAGCAACCACATGGTGGCTCACAACCATCTGTAATGAGATCTGGTGCCCTCTCTGGCAAGTGGGTATATATGAAGACAGAACACTGTATACATAATAAATAAAAATATTTTTAAAAAAATGTTTAAGACAATGTAGCTGAGGACGATTCTGAATTTCAGATCCTCCTGCCTCTACCGCCAAGCGCTAGGATGTGGATTACGGGCCTGCACACCTGCTTCACTACACTGGTCTCTGTGCCGTGAACCCAGGCACCACTCTACTCACGGAGCCACATTCCTGCCTGTCCTAGATACAATAAAGACAGCAGAAAGAAAAGCAGAGGGAAATCCAGGAGCTGAAGGAGGCCGGTCACGTGCCACTTCTCACTTTCTTGCTCAGTTTCCAGGGTACAAATCAACATCAGGGAAAAACAGACATGGCCTGAAACCCATTAGAACTTGCCTCTCTCAGTGGAGAGAGACAGCTACCCACCTCACAGAAGAAGCCTTTGTACGGTGGAAGGCCCTTGGCGTCCTGGCTGAAGATCTGGCTGGAGCATCCAGCACAGCCTGGAAGCACTGGGCAAGCAAGGGGCACCAGGAAAGGCACCTGGTGGAAATAACAATGACATGAAGCTCAAAAGACAGTCAAAAAGTGAGTCCTGGGGGCTGGAGAGATGGCTCAGAGGTTAAGAGCATTGCCTGCTCTTCCAAAGGTCCTGAGTTCAGTTCCCGGCAACCACATGGTGGCTCACAACCATCTGTAGTGAGGTCTGGTGCCCTCTTCTGGCCTGCAAGCATACACACAGACAGAATATTGTATACGTAATAAATAAATAAATATTTAAAAAAAAAAGTGAGTCCTGGGAAAAGTGGGAGAGGAAGAAGAAAGCTATGCAGGATGGAGACAAAGGAGATAGAGATGGCCGAGGAAGAGGAGGGAGGCTCTGGTGGGGAGGATCATCAGGGCTTCATTATTTTTCAGGCAACAGAGCTGTTGAAAATCCTTGAGCACACACTGGTGGAGTTACTTTGTGGGTGAAGGCATTTGCTATCAAACCTAATGACCCAGGTTCGATCCCCACGACCTATGTGTGGAAGGCAAGAACGGACTCCTGAAGATATCCTCTGACCTCGACACGCAGGCCACGGCATACGTGTGCACACACATACACAGTATAATGAAAAGGTTTTAAGGAAAGAAAACGCTGGGCTGGAGAGAGATCTCAGTGGTCCAGAGTTCACAGTGCTCTTCCAGAGGACCCAAGTGTGAGTCCCACACAGTGGGAGGTGGCTCAGAAACCAGGGTCTCTGGTCTCTGAGGACATGGGGACATATGTGGGAAAATTAATTAACAATAAAATAAAATCGTAAATAAACAAAAGTCCTTGACCAGGGACAACAGACACGGCTGCCGAGATCAGAGCTGTAAGTCCTGCCTCAGTGTGCAGAATGGGCCAGCGTGGGAGCGACTGGGGGCGGGGCAAACAACATAGAGTCTGTGCATGCAAGACATAGCAGTCCCGTCTGTGTATCTTCTCGTTTTTAAATGCCTGTTCTAAATAGCCCTCAAATTGTCCTGGCTTTTTTTTTTCCTTTTTCTTTTTTAAGTCGTTATTTGTGGGTGTATAGTAACCCAACAAAAATGTCTCCAGGAGCCGTCTGAAGCCCACTGGATAGGCCTCACAGCAGGGGCATTGTCTTGGTTCTGTAGTCCTTTGTCTTGGAACGTTCCGCCACAGCAATGTCCTGGCAAGGAAGCAAAGTGCTGCAGCTAGCAGATGCTGCGGTCCCGGAGGCCGGGGGTCCAGCACATCTGTGAGACACAGGTAGCAGCAAGCCAGCCTTCAGGTATCTGTTAGGAAGCCCACTTTATATCAGCCCAGGGGTCAGCTCCAATCTTTTGAATGAATAAAATTCACCTGGACCTCTTGGTCCTTTGTTTTATCTGGGACGGGGGTCTCTTTATATTACCCAGTGGCCTTGCGCTCACTGTGCTGCCTAGACTGGCCTCAAACTCTCCAGCTTCTTCCTCTAATGGATGGAATGACAGGCATGTTTCCCTAGACTTAGATTCATCCCGATTTCTTCCGGGATGCTGCCTCAGAGAAGCATGTTAGCGTTTAGCCAGCTTCCCTCTACTGCCCAGTTCTTCCCTTGGAAGCACTTTGGGAGTAAAGGAAATTTTTTTAAGATTTATTAATTATGTATATAGTGTTTGATCTGCACGTATACCTGCAGGCCAGAAGAAGGCGTCAGATCTCATTACAGATGGCTGTGAGCCACCAAGGGGTTGCTGGGAATTGAACTCAGACCCTCTGGAAGAACAGCCAGTGCTCTTAACCACTGAGCCATCTCTCCAACCCCTCATATTTTCTTTTTGTCTCTGGTTTCCCACAGTTTGTCAAAGATATGCCTCAGGGTGGTTTCCTTTTTAGTTACCTTCCAAAAAGTCTGTTACATGGCATAGTTTTTTTAAAAAAATATTTATTTGTTTTATACATATGAGTGTTTGTTTTATATGAAAGTGCTCCAGGGCCGGAGAGATGGCTCAGTGATTAAAAGTACTCACTGTTCTTGCAGAGGACCCCTATAATTCCTGTTCCAAGAGATCCAATGTCCTCTTCTGACTTCCACAGGGACCATGCACACATGTGGCAAACAGACATACATGCAGCTAAAACATTCATATGACAAACATATGTGTATATATATACATATATATTTTTAAATAAATAAATAAAATAAAATAACTTTTAAAAGGGAAGAAAGTACACCACCTGCGTGCAGTGTCAAAGGAAGCAGAAAAAGGTGGCATATTCCCTGAAACTGGAGTTGTAGATGGTTGAGAACCACAATGTGGGTGCAAGGAACCGAACACAGGTCCTCTGCAAGAGTAATAAGTACGTGCTTTTATCTGTTGAGCCAGCTCTCCAGCCAAAAGATCTTTGAGTACTTTGTTGTTGTTGTTGTTGTTTTGTTTTGTTTAATAATTTATTTATCGTGTACATTGGTGTTTTGCCTGCATGTCTGTATGTATGTATGTATGACGGTGTGTATCCCCTGCAACTGGAGTTACAGATAGTTGTGAGCTGCCATGTGGGTGCTGGGAATTGAACCTGGGGCCTCTGGAAGAGCACTCAGCGTCTTAAGTGCTAAGCTATCTCTCCAGCCCCAGTAGCCCAATTTAAATGAACTCAGAGATGATGTGAGTCACCGCCAGTTAACAACCGTTGCTGCCGGCAAGATGGGAGATCCACAGCTGAAGAAAACTAATTCGGGCCTTCTTTTCCCTTTGTCAGTGGTGAAGGGACAAAGACACAGCTCCACACTGTCACACCCAGCAGCTTAAGGAGGTTCCCTCATCTTTTAGGGTCTACCCAAGTCAAACCAGGATTTGTGGCTTGGAGTCATAAAGGAATTTTAGGCCTAGCCAGTTTGAAGCAGAGTTGAGAATATGTTAAAGCACTTTAATCCAGACTTTAAGTGTAGGGTTAGCAGAGAGAAAGGGGCTTAGAAAGCACGGTGTACCCTAGTGTGGGTGTGGGTTCTTCAAAGGAGAGCAGCAATTAAGCATATCTTAGCATTAACCACTGTACCTATCCTGGTTAGCTTTTGTTTGTTTTGTTTTACCAACTTAATACAAGCTAGAGTCATCTGGGAAGAAGAGCCTCAACTGCCATTCCAGGGAGTGTTTTCTTTGTAAATGGTGGATGTAAGAGGGTCCTGCCCATTGTAGATGTACCTGGTCAGGGCTGGTTGTCCTGCATTGTATAAGAAAGTAGCCAAGGGGAGAGATGGCTCAGGGGTTGGGAGCATTGCCTGCTCTTCCAAAGGTCCTGAGTTCAATTCCCAGAAACCACAAGGTGACTTACAACCATCTATCATGAGGTCTGGTGCCCTCTTCTGGCCTGCAGGTATACACACAGGCAGAATATTGCATACATAATTAATTAATTAA
>NW_026067894.1:6423016-6423691 GCF_014885135.2 Alexandromys fortis
GAGAGAGAGAGAGAGAGAGAGAGAGAGAGAGAGAAGTAAAGGGGGGGAGAGGGAGAGCCAGTAGTTACCTCTTCAGAAGAGAGACAGAGAGAATGAGCTATGCTTCTTACTGACAGCCGGTGAGAAGTTTCTACCAGTGTCCTTTCCTGTGTCCCATCACTTCCCCTGCCTTCCTGCTCTGCACACTGTCACAGACATCTGTCCCAGCTGGAAGGCTGGTGTGCTCCCGAGGGTAAGATCTGTCTGTCGTTCCTTCTCCAACTGTTTGCCTAAGGCTTAAGGTTGAGGCCTCTGGACTGCCTCAACCCTAAGCTCAGGAACCAGATCCTGAAATTGGCTTCTGCTTCTATGCTGGCTGTGTGACAGCTCCCCTCTGCTGGGTCCCCCCTCATTTATCTGAAAAGTGGGTGCAGAGCCCAAAGCCTGCTAAGGCTGTCATAACAGCACCAAAACCCAGAAGGCCTGACAACAGGACAGCAGTCATCCAGAGTGGGGCCCACCTAGTGACCCCACTGTAGCTTAGTTACCTCTGGAAAGCCCAGTCCCCTAGCAGTGTGGGGTTCTGCTGGTGAGGAGGCTTCCTCATGAAGGGGAGGGGCCAGAATTCAACATATAACAGCCCTGTTATTACTGTGCCGAAATTATTTACTTATGTGTTTACCTATTTATTTTTTT
>NW_026067894.1:6426418-6428888 GCF_014885135.2 Alexandromys fortis
ATTCAAACTAAGGGGACAGATTATGTTTAAAAGTCCTGAGGGAGAAAAAAATAAAAAATAAAAATAAATTAAAAAATTAAAAAAAAGTCCTGAGGGGAGCCGGGCAGTGGTGGTGCACGCCTTTAATCCCAGCACTCAGGAGGCAGAGGCAGGCGGATCTCTGTGAGTTCGAGGCCAGCCTGGGCTACAGAGATAGTTCCAGGACAGGAACCAAAAAGCTACAGAGAAACCCTGTCTCGAAAATCAATAATAATAATAATAAAATAAAATAAAAATAAATAAAAAAATTTAAAAAAAGTCCTGAGGGGAGCCGGGCGGTGGTGGCGCATGCCTTTAATCCCAGCACTCGGGAGGCAGAGGTAGGCGGATCTCTGGGAGTTCGAGGCCAGCCTCGAACTAGTTCTAGAACAGGTACCAGAGCTACAGAGAAACCCTGTCTTGGAAAAAAAAAAAAAAGTCCCGAGGGAACAATCGGTCTCAGAGAAAAAGGATACAAACTGTTCTTAAGATGTCTCCACCCCCTTTCCCCATTTTTATGATTTTTTTTTATGACAGTCTCTCCCTAGGTTGTCCAGGCCGGCCTGTAACTTGTAATCCTCCTCCCTGTGTCTCCCAAGGGGCTGTGATTAGAGGCATGTGCCCCACACCTGGCTCTTCTCTGCCAGGGTTCATAACCTTGGGTAATCCTCTCGCTGGGCTTCGGAAGGGCAATCAGCGTGATTAATAGGATTTTGTAAAAGCTGTGCTACGTGTCTTTAGAGGTTCTTTCCTGCTGGTGTTCTCTTCCAGAGCACCTGCTCCGGAGGAAAGCCATGTTGCCACGTCATGAAGATAACCTAGGGACAGCACGCTGTGGCAAGGAGCTGAGGCTGCTGGCCAACAGCCGTGTGGATCCCCGCCAACATCCCGAGAGATGTAAGCCAGAGCATTCACCTAAGCAACTCCAGAGTCCTGGCCCACGGGAACTTTGACACTTTATTGTTTAAAGTTGGGGACGATCGGTTATGTGTGATCCTCGCTGATGCTCCTGGAGCTTTTTTTAACCTGTATCTCTCTGGTGGTGCCGTGGGTGGGCCCCAGGGCAAACACTCTCCCACGGAACTATATCCCAGGACAGACAGGAAGGAAGGAATGTAGGTAGCCAGCCTAGACCTATGTTTACTCAGGAAGCGCAGGTGCTGCTGAGTATGCTCGCTGGGCTAAAAAGCCAAGTTCGGTGAGTTGGGGCAACTCTCTTATACCCCATCTTAAAAGCCAGCTTCACTAATTAATGTTAGATAGGGTCTCACTAAAGAGTCTCCTGAACTCACAGAGAGTCACCTGGTGCTGCCTCCAAGTGCTGGGGTTAAAGGCGTGCACCACCACACAGGCTCAAAAGCAAACATTGTTTAAAAGTGGCTGAAGATATAGTTTAGGTTGTAGGGGGCTTGCCTGACTACATAAAGGTCTGAGTTCAAGCCTCAGTATTGAAGAGCAAGGAAAGTTAAAAGAAAAACAGAGAAGGCAGTAAACATATAATCAAAACAAATGCAAGTAAATACAAAATGCTAAGAAGAGGGCTTCCACCGTTTTAGGAAGGCTGTCTTATCTGAAGAAATGACATTTGGGTGCTGCAAAGATGGCTCAATGGTTAAGAGCACTGACTGCGCTTTCAAAGGTCCTGAGTTCAATTCCTAGCACCCACATGGTGGGGTGGCTCACAACCATCTGTAATGAGTTCTGGTGCCCTTTGCTGGCCTGCAGGCACCTATGCAGGCAGAACAAAAAAAGAGAAGAAATGACAACTGAGTAAGGTTTCCTTGAGAGAGGGTTTTGCTAGGCAGCCCGGCTGGCCTGGAGCTCCAGTTACTCAATTACTTCTTCCTCACCGTAGGCTTACACATTCACAGGCTAAACAACTGCCATTTCAAGTCTAACCTGTTGTTCACAACACAGACACGTGTCCTTTACAACAGCTTCAGCTTAAAAGTCAGGGACCGGGTGGGTGGGGGTGGGGTGGAGCGAAGGCGCAAGTGTTCACAGCCCAAAGCCTGAGGATGTGAATAGGAAGAACACGCCCATGGGGTGAAGGTGGAGAAGGGAGCATATACCAAATCATAAAGGCCTTTGTCACAGTTAGCATTTTATATATACACACATTTTTTATTGATATTTATTGAGCTCTACATTTTTCTCTGCTCCCCTCCCTGCCTCTCCCCTTCCCTCTTCAATCCAACCCCCAAGGTTCCCATGCTCCCAATTTACTCAGGAGAGCTTGTCTTTTTCTACTTTCTACTTCCCACGTAGATTAGATCTATGTAAATCTCTCTTAGTGTCCATATTGTTGTCTAAATTCTCTGGGATTGTGGTTTGTAGGCTGGCTTTCTTTGCTTTATGTTTAAAAACCACCTATGAGTGAGTACATGTGATAATTGTCTTTCTGTGTCTGGGTTACCTCACTCAAAATAAAATAATGTTTTCTTTTTTTTTT
>NW_026067894.1:6430481-6437981 GCF_014885135.2 Alexandromys fortis
CAGGACTGCCAGGGGTACATAGTGAGATCCTGCCTCAAAGAACAAAAGGTTGGAGAGATGGGTCAGTGGTTAAGAGCATTTATTGCTCTTGCAGGACCCAGGTTCAGTTCCCAACACCCACATGGTAACTAATAACAGTCTGTAACCCCAGGTCCAATGTTCTCTTCTGGTCTCCTTGAATACGTGACATGCATTTGTGATACACACGCAGATAACAGACCCATACATGTAAAAACAAATAATCTTAAAGAATATATAGATAGAGGGTTGTTTTTTTTTTTTGAGAGAGATTACTATGTAGCTCTGGGTGTCCTGGAACTCACAAATTCCCATTTCCTGAGTGCCAGAGTTAGGGGCCTGAATCATGCCCAGCATTTTATACAGGGTTTTCCTTATACCCAGGATGGCCTCCTACTTAGAATCCATGGACTCCCTCTGCCTTCACCTCTCTTATGACAGGATTTCAGGCTTGCCCCACCACGGTCCACTAATAAATATTACAAAAAACAGAAGTCAAAATTTGACAACAGTGGAGTATGAAGAGAATGACCAACGGAAGATGGCATCGTTCATTATGAGAAGCAAAAGGTTGAGGGCAGGTGAAAAAAAAACCAAAATCCTAGAAACTTTAAACAAGTATCAGAAGGAGATACAAGCTGCGGGAGGGGTACTGGATGTGGAGCGAGTGGGGGCTGCTTCCTGAGGGGCAGTTGTGTGAAATTTGTAGATTGGCAAGTTATTTTGTTGTTGCCTGTTCGAAGCAGATGAGAGGCCATGGACAGCAGGAGCAAATGTGGGAAGTTCAAGCAGCGAGTGGGGTTGAGGCACGGGAGATCAAAAAGAGGACGACTTTGATTTTTGGAGGGAAAAAACTATGAGGAACCGCTGGAGACGTCAGCATATGAGTGCCTGTGATTCAGCGGCGCTACTCTTCGGGCCTCCTTCAGAATGGATACTGGGCAGAAAGACCAGGAACAGGGATCTATCTGTTACAGGGCTAACGCAGGAGTCACAGAAAGGGATCTTGGGCTTCCAACAGAGTGGGTTTCTTGATGATTTTAGAGGGGACGTGCAGGTCTCCACACCAAGGTCGGTCCTAAACAAAAGAAACGCTATTGCCGTCTACAGAGACAGGGGAGGCTTCGGAGGAAGCCAGCCTGACCGCCCCCATTTTTGCTTGATTTGTTGGTTTTGATGGCCGGGATAGGCCCAGTCAAGTCTGGTCTGCGAGGTCTATGGACACCCAAGTGGAAAGGTCAACCAAGTGAAGCTTGAAGCCCAGGAAAAGTGCCTGGGGGCATGTGGGTGTTTCACAAGAATGGCACCTAGGGCACCCGATGCTTCTAGGGCATAGACCTAGAAGGCTCCCCCCCCCCCCCAAGAAAAAGCAGGTGAGCCTGTGAAAGAGGGACTGATACAAGGTAGCTAAGCTTTTCTGAGAAAGCAAGAAAGCGCTTGGGGGACACCCTGGAGGCCCTGCCCCGCTCCCACTTCCGGCCCTTTAGCGTAGTTTCACAGCTCAAGTACAGGAACGTATTCAATGGACACCTCAAGCACACGCCAGAGGCGACGCACATCCGGCTAGCACGCGGATTTCATTCGTGCTGACACTCCAGGGCCAATCCCGCCGGCAATATAAAGCCGACACAGATCTCAACCCTCACAGTGCACAATGACAACACCGGCGGTAGCGAGCTCCTAACTGGCGCACCGAGCCTAACAGCATCTCCCTCTCCCTAACCCCGCAGGGCGACCTTTCTCTTCCACGACGTCTCCCCCCTTCCCCCCCGTCACCCCAGAACCGAGGCCTCCCCCCCCCTCCACTACGGGTCGAAGGAAGGATCAACTCCCGCCGCGCGAACCAGGCTAATCACGCGCCACAAAAGGCTTTGTAGAGTGGGGCGACTCCAGGACTCGCCCTCCTGTCTCCATTGGTTGAGGCCGCCGGACTCTCCTCCCCTCTTTGCAAAAAGACGGAGGGCCCGGTGACTTTGCGCACGCGTGTCGGTCTCTCGGAAAACTGAGCAGGCGCAGCCGCAGGCCCGCGGAGGTGGGGAGCGCGTAGAGGCGCGCGCAGCATCCCGGCGCTGGGCTCCCCTCGGCCGGTCCCGCCCTCCGTCGCGGCGGCGCGGTGCACGCTGGGATAGGGAGCGATCTCCGAGCGAGGGAGCAAGATGGACGCGGGATTCTTCCGCGTAAGTAGAAGCGCGGGGATCTGGACGGGGGTGGGGGTGAGGGAGGAGGCGAGAGGCTTGAATGGAAGACCCGATAGGGGGCTCAAACTCGGGACACGGGGGCCCGTGGAGGGGGGTTTTAGAGACCCCGAGGGGGCTTGGGGCCGGCGTGCTGTGCCCTCGGCGCTGCGGCCGAGACCGGTGCGCCCCTGCGCAGTCTCCTCCTCCGGGATCGTCCCCCCCCTACGCGGCGGCGACGGTGGCCGGAAAATGGCGGCGGGAAGGGACCAGAGCAGAACCTCACCGGCCGCCTGGCGGGGCCTGCAGGCCGGGCACCGCGCCGGCCGCCGGGGCTTTGGGGCCTAGCGGAGCCCCGAGGAGGAAGTCCCTAAGGGGAGGCCGGTGGGAAGCCTGAGGCGGCAGCGGGGTACCGGTAGTACGGTTTGGGGGTACGTCCCGAGAGGGCTTTGGAAGAGAGGGGCGCTTTTTCTAGCGGCTGTGTGTCCCCACGTTTAGCGTCCACCCTCCGGGTCTTAAGCCTCTGCGGAGGCGCAGGGTCAGAGTTCGTGAGCGCTCCCGCCCAATTTGATAGCTCCTCGGGAGGGGGAACGTAGATAATTTGTAGTTGGAACGTTTGAATCGGAGGCTTTTTAGGGCCAAATACGTGCGCGAGGGTGGAGGCAGATGACGGCGTGAATCCATTCCGCTTCCCGCTCTTCGCCCGCACCCTTTCCCAGCCCAGCGGCCAGTGTTTGGAGTCTGGTGGTTCTTGCCTAGATCCAAGCAGTGGACGTTACCTTGTTGGAGTTGGCCCACAGATCCCCCGTTAAGGCAGTTTATTAGGTGGGAGCCGTCCACTCTTGAAGGAAATTAGCTACAGGTCGAGATCCAGATGGATGGCAACGGACACTTGTAGGATTAAAAGTTGAGTAGCAACGATCCCTTCCTTTAGGGTTCGCTAGTTCTTTTAATGCAGAGTAGAACCAAACGTTTAAATCCCAGCTAACTGTGATTCGGCTTAATTTTGCATTCCCTGGCTCGAGCTTGTAATTTGCAGTTTGCTTACCTTTAAAAAAAAAATTAGAGGGAGGGGTGCTAATAAGAATGTCTCTTGCGGACTGGGTATGTAGTTCATGAAAGCTTGCCTAACCCGAATGAGACCCTGGGTTCCCTCTCCAGCTCTCTAAGTCTCTTGGTACTGCAAACTAGACATTCACAATATTATGCCAAGCATTTAACCTAAAGCGCTTAGCCAGTTTTTTATTGGATCATACAAACACTAAAAGAGTTACGTACTTGGAGGGTAATAATTTCGAATGGGTTTGTATTACAGTGAACACTTATTATTTCTTAGGGCACAGAAGTTACACTTAAAAGCAATTGAAGGCTTATTCCGCTTGTCTGTTAGTTCTCTTCATCTCTCTCTTTTCCGTTTGGTTTTTCGAGACAAGATTTCTCTGAGGCTGTCCTGGAACTCTAGGCTAGGACAAACTGGACTTGAACTCAGACCTGCCAGTCTCTGTCTCCCAGGTGCTGGGATTAAAGTAGTGCCCCACCACTGCCCAGCCTTGTCAGTTATTTCTAGTGGGAAGGCGATTGAATAAAGAATGCAAAGTGATATGAAAAGTCAATTTTAGACAAAGTTTTCCCTTACAATGAACAGAATCTGGAAAAGAGTCCAGTTTTTAAAAATATCTCATTACATTTCCTTAAATGAAGTGTCTTTTTGTCATTGGGTTGTTGGGGGAGAGGCAGTTTTGAAACCTTAAATTCTCTCTTTTACCCAGATTAGCCTTGAACCCAGAGTCCTACCTTGACATTCCAAGTGCTAGAATTTTAGATGTTTGCCTCACAGCTGGCCAAATGGGGGCATTAAGATTTTAGAACAGTTATCTAGTACACTGCCAACTGAGATCTGATTTAAGGTAGAAATGGTGCCTGGTGTTTCCTGAACAACTGCTCTTGTGTCGGGTACTTGATGTAAATCATTTCCCATTCATACAACAGCCGTGCAAGGTAAATTTCTATTTGTGTTTTTGACGAGGCGGTTGACAGGATCTTGATAGGCAGACCAGGCTGGCTTTGAACTCTTATAGATCACCTGCTTCCCCAGGCAACTTTGGGATTAAAGGTGTAGGCCACCACTCAGCCCAAAACTTTTTTTAAAACCTTTTGATTTTGCAGTACTAGGGACCATGCTCAAGGCTTATATGTCTTAGCCTAGTGTTGTGCCATTCAGCTACAGCCTTTCTGGCTCACTTTCCAGGTGACTTTAATAGGGGTTTGTTTGGGGGACAGGGTTTCTCTGTGTAGTTCTGGCTATCCTGGAACTTGGTCTGTAGACCAGGCTGACCTTAAACTCACAGACATCCACCTGCCTCTGCCACCTGAGTCTTGGGATCAAAGGTGTGTGCTTCCACTGCCCGACTTCGGTTTGATCTTTATCTGGCATCTAATAGTTACACACAGTGGGGATATAGTGTGGCATTTTAGCACACATTTGCCATGTAATGATCAGTGAGGAAAATCAGCATACCTTATCACCCCAGACTTCAGCTTTAGTTTTTGATTCCTTGCCCCTAATTTTGCGCATGAAACCACGTCAGAGATTAGGTTGTGTGTTCTCAAGACATGGTAGAGTAGAGCAGACCTGACATACTACTACAGGTTTTTTACCTTCTCAAACAAAACTTTTTGGTTCTGAACTCACTGTGTAGACCAGGCTGGCCTGCAACTCATAGATACCCTCCTTCCTCTGCCCCCTGAGTGCTGGCATGGGACACCATACACAGCCAAAAACTTGGTTACAGTACTAGGGACTGTCCCTAGGACATTCTATATGCTAGCTAAATGCTCTTGCCACTCTGCTATATTCTCAGCCCAAACAAAAGTTTTCTTGATCACTTTCCAAGTGATGTAGTCAGCCAGTCCTTGGATTTCAAATCAGAGAACCAGTGACTTCCTTATTTAATTGAGCCTGGAGGAAGGGTGGAATAAACAGTAAACTGTTGGTGCCTTGCCACTCTAATGAGTTTTTTACTGGTAGTTTTTATGGACTCAAAATGGTGTGTGTTTGTTTTTCTCCAGACAGGTTCTCATTGTAGTCCAGGCTGCCCTCAGATTTGCTATGTAACAAGGTTGGCTTGAACCTCAATCCTCTGCTCTTGGTTCAAGTTTTAGGATTTCAGAAGTATCCCGCCTCGCCTTGCTTCAGTTTCATGAATTCGTATTCTTTCTCATTCTTCTTCTGTCCCCACCCTCACCCCATTCTTTCTCTGCCCTCGGAGAGATTGGCCTGAACTCAGTAGTTGATAATAATTTCTGGTCTTCCTTAAACTCCTAAGTGCTTGGATTATAGGTGTGTGCCACTGTGCCCCACATTTTTGGCTTTGGCATGTACTCCATCAAACACATTTACTGGGTTTCCTGTATCTTTCTCAAACTGTAGAGCTAAAGATGACCTTGAATGACTGACCTTCCAAATCCTTAGTCCTGGGATAACAGGTACCACCTTACCTGGTTTGTGTAGTGTTAGGATTAAATCCCAGACTTTGTGCTAGGTACTAGGTAAGCACTGCCACTGGGGTATATATCCCCATTCTTCAATTGTGTTCTTTTAAAAAAAAATATTTATTTATTTATTATGTATACAATATTCTGTCTGTGTGTATGTCTGCAGGCCAGAAGAGGGCACCAGACCTCATTCCAGATGGTTGTGAGCCACCATGTGGTTGCCGGGAATTGAACTCAGGGCCTTTGGAAGAGCAGGCAATGCTCTTAACCACTGAGCCATCTCCCCAGCCCCCTTCAATTGTGTTCTTTTGATAGTATTTTGCTGTGTTCACTGGAACTTGGTGTGTATGCTAGGCTAGCCTCAAACTTGCCACAGTCTTCCTGCATGTCTGTTCACATTCTTAAAGCTGTGACAGGCTGAAACAGTGTGGTCTTAGGGTGCTCTTGTGCCTCCGTGCTATGATCTTGCAGGCAGAGCTCCTGTTTGGGGGAGGAGAGGATGAAACTTGAACTATTTCAGTGTCCTCATTTAAACAGATCTGCAGAAACATACATGTCAAGCTCAACATGGATGTGTACAGGAGTCTTACTCTGAATATTGCTGTTATGTTTGACTTGTTAAGGATGTACATTGATAATATTGAAATATAGGTGCTTTATTTGTCAAATACATTTAGAGAAGGATGTACAGCTTCTATCTTTTTTTTTTTTTCGGAGACAGGGTTTCTCTGTAGCTTTGGTGCCTGTCCTGTAACTAGCTCTTGTAGACCAGGCTGGCCTTGAACTCCCAGAGATCGTCTGCCTCCCGAGTGCTGGGATTAAAGGCCTGCGCACCACCGCCAGGCTACAGCTTCTATCTTAATGTTAGTTAAGGTGTTTCTACTCACTCAGTAATTGTAACTATAAAAAAGTCATGACCTTTATTTGCTACTAAAGAATTGTACTCTGGCCACTAGGCTGCGATGGCGCAGAGGCAGGCGGATATGTGAGTTTAAGGCCAGCCTGGTCTACAAGAGCTAGTTCTAGGACAGGAACCAAAAGCTACGGAGAAACCCTGTCTTAAAAAAAAAAAAAAAAAAAAAAAAAAAAAAAAGAATTTTACTTTGGGGTCTGGTTAGATGGTTCAGACATAATGTAGGCAAGACATAGGCAAACATTAAAAAAACAATCCTAGAGATGACAGTGGCGCACGCCTTAAATCCCAGCTCTCGGGAGGCAGAGGGGGGAGGGTCTCTGAGTTGCAGGCCAGCCTGAGTTCAGATACAGAAAGTTTTGTTGGAGAAGGTAAAAAACTGTAGTGTGGTGTGTCAGCTCTACTAACAGTCCACCATATGTCCTCAGAACACACAACCTAATCTCTGAAGTTCCACTTTGTGATGAGTTCGAGGCCAGCCTGGTCTACAGAGTGAGTTCCAGAACAGGCTCCAAACTAGAGAAACCCTGTCATGAAAACAAAATCACAAATCCCCGAAAACTAGAAGAGCATTGTAATGTGATAAAATGAGCAAAGTTCTTACAAGAACTGTGTAAGCACAGTGGAAACTAGGCGTATGCCCTAAAAAAGTGAAGGAATTATTAGGCCATAGAACTGGCACGTGCCTTCAATCCCAAGCTAGTGGTGGATCTCTTGAGTTGGAGGCCATCCTGGTCTATATAGTGAGTTCCAAGACAGCCACTGCTGCATTGTGAGATCCTTGTATGTGGGAGCTGGGAAGGGTGTACAGATGTAACTAAATAAGTGGGAAACTTTACTTAAGTTTTGGGGGTTTGTATTTTTGCTTTGTTAAACTTTGAAATCACTAGTGTGGTGATT
>NW_026067894.1:6440481-6445599 GCF_014885135.2 Alexandromys fortis
TAGATCCTTTAGAGAAAGTTACCTGTAATGTAAAGAGAGTGTTATGTACTTTTTCAATTTCTTGTTGGGGGAAGTTTTCCAGCCAAGTGAACACTTGTTAGTAAATGCAAGAATTTATAGATGTTCCATGATTGTTTTTAAAGTTGATAAATATATAAGGCCCACTAACAGCCATACAGTCTAAATACTTAGGATCCACAAAGGCTGCTCTGATGCTTTTGGTTCAGGGAGGGAGACTGATAATCTAGAGAGTACATTACCAAGAAGCAACTAGGGAAAACTTAAAATAGCAGAGCATATATGTACCTAAGCCCCTTATGATAGACTTAAATACTAATTTAAATGAGTTTTAGGTTGGTTGGTTTCGAAGTAAACTGTTTTTCTTCCTGTCATGTCTTTTTGCAGAATCCAGATTCCAAAATGATGCAAATCAACCTGACTGGATTTTTGAATGGGAAAAATGCTCGAGAATTCATGGGAGAACTGTGGCCCCTGCTGTTGAGTGCACAAGAGAACATCGCTGGGATCCCCTCTGCTTTCCTAGAGTTAAAGAAGGAAGAAATAAAACAGAGACAAGTAATAGTCCTTTTCATATTGATGAGAGAAGTGGTGTGCGGACTGACGGTTTGCCTTAAGAATTTCTGTTTGTTGCCTTTGGCCTATTTTAGCTTCTGTGATCTGGCTATGGTTTGCTGTGATATATTTGTACAGTGTGTTGTGGTTTGCCACTCCTTTGAAAATTAGAGTGCCATTTTCCAGGAGGCCGGTATTTGGGTAGATGCTTTATTTTTTTGATTATTAAAATGCAAGTGCATTTAACTTTAAAAGAAATTTTAACTTAAGAAAGTATGTGCAATTCTCACATAGACAGTGATTGTAAAGTCACAGGAGTCGGATAGGTGAAAAATGTTGTAAGAGTAAAGTTGGGAACACATGAGCACATCTGAAAACCCAGGACTGCTGGGGCGGTACAGCCCTAGCGTATATCAGCATAGTGTTTGGATTGTGTGTTCTCATCTTTCACCTGTGTACTCGTAGATCGAACAAGAAAAATTGGCTTCTCTGAAAAAACAAGATGAAGATAAAGATAAGAGGGATAAGGAAGAAAAAGAAAGTAGCAGAGAAAAAAGGGAGCGGTCTCGAAGCCCAAGAAGGTATGACATAACAGGTGCATGTTAAGGAACACTGGCAGAAGTTCCTCAGCTAGAGGACTTGGAGAACGTTATTGGAGGAGCTGTTGTTTGCCTCTGGACTAACGCAATCTTTTATGTTGATAGGCATTTTAGCACATGTTTTTATAAAGCTACGCAGGAGGTTGAGGTGGTAGAGGTAGGGTGTGTGGCTTCTAGGCTAGCCTAGATAGCACTATGATACTCTCTGTTTGAGACAGGTTATTTGACTGAAATGATCACCTCTAATTTAGGTGAATTACTTAAGTAGAAATTTAAATTTCATATTGCTTTGCTTAAGTACAGCATTTGGGTTTTTTGTTGTTACTACATTCTGACTCTTTCCATTTCCCTTTTATTAAAAATCTGCTCGTTGGCCATTCATATACTTATAATTCCTTGTTCTGCTTTTCTCAGATGGTTTACTGAACCCAAACCTCAGACCATTTATTTGTTTTCTTCTTCCAATGAGACAATTGTTAGGTTCACATTTTTTAACTCACTGTTCAGCTTCTACTATATTTGTGGTGAAAGGTGAGAATTCCATTAGGCTTTTAATTTTTAGGATTTTTATTTTAATCTGTGGGAATTTGTAAAGAAAAAAGGAGGTGATTTTTTTTTCTTTAGTTTGTGCTGAATTCTAAAACCTACTATAGAAGCAGTGGATGCTTCTAAAGCTGAGTGTGGCCAGTGGTGGACCACGTCTGCTGTTAGGGATGATAACACTTTTCAATTAGGCACACTACAGTTACAAAGGAAGAAGTCCCCCCCCCCCCCCCATTAAAAAAAAGGCATCTTTTTGTGAATTTGGCATTTCTCTTTTCCTGTGCTTGCATTTCACCAGCCATTTTACGCATCTTGAGGCTCTGCCTGATCGGCTCTGATAGGAGCTGCCTGAACCTCAACTCTGTATTTTGGTAGGGTTGATGTTTGCTAAGGAAATGGTGGCTTTAAACCTCTTCATCTGAGGCGTTGGTCTTTGAAAGATCACACGGAATAGTTGAGAACCAACACCTACCCAAGTCCAGTGCCTCCTCCTCTAACTGGTACTCGAGGCTATTACCTCTGTCTGCTTGTCCTTCTAGTTCTCTCTGGCCTTTTCCCTCTCAAGTAGATGAAATGGAAATCTTGTTTCATGTGAAACTTCTCAGATACAGACGACAGTGGGTAACTTAAAGATTAATCCTCGATTTTCCCTTGTCTGCGCCACACCACATTATTCAAAAATCTGAAAAACTTGCTTTCATCCTAGACGCAAATCCAGATCTCCTTCCCCTAGAAGACGATCTTCCCCTGTCAGGAGAGAGAGAAAGCGCAGTCACTCTCGATCTCCCCGTCACAGAACCAAGAGTCGGAGCCCTTCCCCTGCCCCAGAAAAGAAGGAGAAATCTCCAGAGCTCCCAGAACCATCAGTGAGAACGAAAGACTCTTCAGTACAGGAGGCCACATCTACAAGGCATGTTCCTGACATTGTGTTACATAATCACGCTGTAGGCTGTTCACACCGCCTGCAAATAGATACTGCTAATTCAAAATGATTGCTTTCCTTTGAGATATTTTCTAAGGTTTTTTTTTTAATTACAAAGTTGAAATTTTATATATAAGGAAGAAAATAACCTAACCAATTGAATTGTTTTGTTGTTTTGTTTTAATGTGGTTTAGTGTTTTGCCATGGGTGTCAGGTCCCCTGAAACTGGAGTCACAGACAGCTATGAGTTGCCATATGGGTTCTGGGAATTGATCCCAGGTCCTTTGGAAGAACAGTCAGTGCTCTTAATGCTGAACCATCTCTCTAGCCCTGTGTGTTATATTCCTTAAAAATTTTTAATGTATTTTTTGGTTTTTTGTTTTTCGAGGCAGGGTTTCTCTGTAGTGTTGGAGCCTGTCCTGGAACTAGCTCTTGTAGACTAGGCTGGTCTCTGCCTCCCGAGTGCTGGGATTAAAGGCGTGCGCCACCACCACCCACCCACAAAATTTTTATGTGTTGTAATGTGATCTTCCTATCCTCTTGCCACAATATGCTGTGGACAAGTTCCTGTTGGTTTTTGTTTTCTTTTTGTAATGGGGGATGCAACCTAGAGCTTTGCACATGCTTTGTTATTGACCTACATTCTCAGTTTTTACCCCCGACCTCTGCTAACTGAAGTACAAACTATACCAAATAAAAGCCACGCCCTCCCTCTCTAATGGGACCGTCTTGTGCTCTGGCTGCCTTAAGCTTGACTGTGGCATGCAGTACATGACACTGCAGCCTCCACAGCTGTTGACCTGTGACGGGTGCTGTCCACACATTGCACACACGATGGTTGAGTAGGTAAGGGGATGCTGTCCTGACTGGACTTTGTGCATTAGCTTCTGTCCCCTCATGGTTCCAAAGGCTCCCGGGGGTCAGGCTTTGTGGACTCCAGCAGTTGGACAGTGGCACAGTCCTTGCCCACATGTGAAGCAGGGGTATAAATTCTTAGTTGCTCAATGAATTCTGATGTGTACCTGTCGTTTGAAGCCGGGGTCTTTGCAGATAGTGAAAAGTTTTTTTGAATAAGGTGATTATATCTGTTAATTTATTGCTTTTTAACTTATTTGCACTGGGCAACAGGTCACATTGTTGAGCACAGCTTTATGGAGTTGGCCTGCTCCTTGATTAACATGGGCTTCCAGGGAATTTAACTGAGGTTGTCAGACTTGCACCAGAAATGCTTTATCAAAGGTAGCCATTTTGCTAGCCCTTGAAAACCCTTAAAAGAGAGCCAGGTCAGTATATGTAGTTATGTTGGCTTAGGATTCTAAGAAGAGTAGAGGAAAAAAACAAAGCAATGTTATTTTCACAGTGACATCCTGAAAGCTCCCAAGCCCGAGCCTGTACCAGAGCCCAAAGAACCTTCTCCAGAAAAAAATTCCAAAAAGGAAAAGGAAAAGACCCGACCAAGATCTCGATCACGTTCCAAGTCACGATCTCGGACCCGTTCTCGATCACCTTCTCATACTAGACCAAGACGACGACATCGATCCCGATCCAGATCATACTCTCCTAGAAGGCGGCCAAGCCCAAGAAGGCGACCATCCCCTCGAAGAAGAACTCCGCCAAGACGGCTGCCTCCTCCACCAAGGCACAGGAGGAGTAGGTCTCCAGGGAGACGAAGGAGGCGTTCTTCCGCATCGTTGTCTGGAAGTAGCTCTTCGTCCTCTTCATCTCTTTCCCGGTCACCGCCAAAGAAGCCTCCCAAGAGGACATCTAGCCCCCCTAGAAAAACTCGTAGGTTATCTCCTTCAGCAAGTCCTCCAAGGCGAAGGCACAGGCCATCGTCTCCAGCAACTCCACCACCCAAAACTCGCCATTCTCCAACCCCCCAGCAGTTGAACCGCACAAGAAAAAGTTGTGTTTCTGCATCTCCAGGAAGAACTTCGGGTAAAGTGACAAAACATAAAGGTACTGAGAAAAGAGAATCGCCGTCACCAGCACCCAAGCCAAGAAAAGTGGAGCTGTCTGAGTCTGAAGAAGACAAAGGCAGCAAGATGGCTGCAGCTGATTCTGTGCAGCAGAGGCGCCAGTACAGACGACAGAACCAGCAGTCATCGTCTGACTCTGGCTCCTCTTCCACCTCAGAAGATGAGCGGCCCAAGAGATCCCATGTGAAGAATGGTGAGGTAGGCAGACGGCGGAGACATTCCCCTTCTCGGAGTGCCTCTCCATCACCTCGGAAGCGCCAAAAGGAGACTTCCCCTCGTGGTAGAAGGAGGAGAAGTCCCTTCCCACCACCAGCCAGAAGGCGAAGATCTCCTTCTCCAGCTCCTCCTCCTCCTCCCCCTCCTCCTCTGCGGCGCAGATCTCCCACCCCACCACCGCGACGAAGGACTCCTTCTCCTCCTCCACGCCGCCGCTCGCCTTCTCCAAGAAGATACTCTCCTCCCATTCAGAGAAGATACTCTCCTTCCCCGCCTCCAAAAAGGA
>NW_026067894.1:6449932-6466083 GCF_014885135.2 Alexandromys fortis
AGTGACATCCTGAAAGCTCCCAAGCCCGAGCCTGTACCAGAGCCCAAAGAACCTTCTCCAGAAAAAAATTCCAAAAAGGAAAAGGAAAAGACCCGACCAAGATCTCGATCACGTTCCAAGTCACGATCTCGGACCCGTTCTCGATCACCTTCTCATACTAGACCAAGACGACGACATCGATCCCGATCCAGGTGTGTTGTGGCCTTGGGATGAGTACACATTTCGGGATGTGAGTGCTGATGCTGGAGGTGGAGTAGTAAACAGTGTCACAGTCTGTTCAGAGTGACGGTCACTCTGCGTTTATATGAAGTCCACTTTTCTGTGCGCCTTCAGAATGCACACAAGTAGTTGTGGCACTGGAAATTATGCCACGAAATTCCTTGATCTTAGTTTATTTGGGGTCTAATTCTGTTTTGGCAGATCATACTCTCCTAGAAGGCGGCCAAGCCCAAGAAGGCGACCATCCCCTCGAAGAAGAACTCCACCAAGACGGATGCCTCCTCCACCAAGGCACAGGAGGAGTAGGTCTCCAGGGAGACGGTGAGACTCTCTTAGTGGCAGGCTCCTGACACTTTAGGGTGATCTTTGGTATAATTTCAGGATCCTTTTTTGGTTTTTGTTCACTGGAAGACAGATCTTATAAATGATAGTAGGGAATGTCTTCTAAACAGCATGATGGCCTTCAAGTGTGGCGATCCGGAGCTGTGGGAAAGAGTCAAGTCACTGGTTTGTAGGTCCTGTGCATGTACATGTACATATACACACCAAACAGAAACACTGCTTTTCTGTCTGACTTTTTTTTTTTAAATATTTATTTATTATGTATACAATATTCTGTCCGTGTGTATGTATTCTGAAGGCCAGAAGAGGGCGCCAGACCTCCCTACAGATGGCCGTGAGCCACCATGCGGTTGCTGGGAATTGAACTCAGGACCCTTGAAAGAGCAGGCAATGCTCCCAACCACTGAGCCATCTCTCCAGCCCCCTCTGTCTGACTTTTTAAGACGTATAAGTGTATATTATGTATATTATGTGTACAAGTGTTTTGTGCAGTACCCCCAGAGGACAAAAGGAGTTACAGGTAGTTCTGATCATTTATCTCCTTTGCAAGAGGAGCAGGTGCTCTTCACCCCGAACCATCCTTCCCTCCCATCTACTTGTAACTTATTACAACTTCTGAAAGACAACTGGTTGCATAATAAATCAGATTATTTTACCTGTTTTTTAAAGAATTCATTTGCTATTTTACCTTACATTTTAAGAACTTACTTTGTCTGTGCATACACACACACAATAACTTGTTCCTGGAGGTCTGTGCACAACTGGATTCCATTATCCTTTGTTTGGTTCTAGGGGATTAAGCTTGGGTCACCTGGCTTGCACAACAAGTACCTTTATAATGTTCCTCTTTTTTATAAAAAGATTTATTTTGGGGGCTGGAGAGATGGCTCAGTGGTTAAGAGCATTGCATGTTCTTCCAGAGGTCCTGAGTTCAATTCCCGGCAACCACATGGTGGCTCACAACCATCTGTAATGAGGTCTGGTGCCCTCTTCTGGCCAGCAGACATACACACAGACAGAATATTGTATACATAATAAATAAATAAATATTTAAAAAAAAGATTTGAATATGTGTAGAGGGGGGAGAGAGAGAGATTGAGACTGAGACTACCTGCAGAGGTTTTCAAATCTTGGAGCTGAATGAAGTTACAGGCAGTTGTGAGCCTGTAGGTGCTGGGAACTGAACTTTTGTCCTCTGGAGAGCCACTAAAGAAAGCTTTAACTGCTAAGCCATTTCTTCCACGCTTTGTAATAAAGCCTTTTATAGCAGCTCAGACAGAGGAAAGTTCCCTTATAATTCCATTCCTTTACACTGTAAAGATGTGTTTCTGCTTGATGTGCCTTCTGATTGGTTTAATGAAGAGATAAGTGACAAATAGCTAGGCAGGAGAGATAGGCAGGATTTCTGGGAAGAGAGAATAGAGGAGGAGGAACCTAGGTGACTAGCGCAAGTCAGATGTGCCTCACTAAGAAGCCATAACAGCCTCATGGAAGAATGTAGATTTAAGAAAATATGAGTTAATTAAGTTATAAGAGCTAGTTGGGGAAAGGCCTAAGCCAAGGCCGTGCTTTCATAATTAGTAAGTCTCGGGTAACTATTGGCGGGCTGGCAGTTCAAAGATAGTCCAGTAAGAAAGCTTGATACATTGAGCCATTACTAATAGCTTACAATGGCTGCATTTGTGGCAATTAGGCAGTCATCTAGTTCAGCCAATAGTATTAACTCTTTTTAAACATTGCTAAAATGTTTAATATGTTTAACCATTCTAAAACAGGCATAAGATAAAATGTTTTTATCTTAGATATATTATAGAAGTAGATTGTGTCTAACTTTACACAAAATGAGAGACCTGGTGCACAGGAAAAGGATTTTCGGTCATGTCGATTTGTGTTGACTGGGCTTTCTTTTCAAGTCTGCTTTGGACAGAACTTTGTTGTCTGTTTTTCCTTGTTGATGCTGGTTGAACCAGGACCTCACTCAGACTGAGTGTGTGCGCCAACTCTGTAGTACACCTCTAGCCTTGGAAACGCTGTTGAATTAATATTTTTTCAAAAACCACAGCAGCTAGAAAATGGGGAAACATAAATAAGCTTCTCCAAATTCTGTCTGTACAGGTAGGACTTTTAGACTCAGACTTTAATAACAACAAATACCATCTTTGGGGAGTGTTGTCAAGGTACTGCTTTTTGTTGTTGTTTTTGTTTTTTCGAGACAGGGTTTCTCTGTAGCTTTGGAGCCTGTCCTGGAACTAGCTCTTGTAGACCAGGCTGGCCTCGAACTCACAGAGATCCGCCTGCCTCTGCCTCCCGAGTGCTGGGATTAAAGCGCCACTATCGCTTGGCCAAGGTAATGCTTTTTAAGTGTGTAGAATTGGTGCTGCAGCTGGTGGCTAGGACAGTTGTGTAATATGGTGGAATTCCAGGCATCACACTTCACATTGATCATTCTGTTTTGGAGAGAAGTAATGCCAGTGCTCATTAGTATGCACTAAACAATTTAGCACTCACAGTGTTTTGCAGATTGTGTAAGATTCCCTTTCAGCCAGTTTATAATCTCACACTTAAGGTAGGGTTTCTTTTTTTCAGGTTCTCAGGAATTCTTCTGCCAAAGGTGAATTCTGCAGGTACACGTAATTGCAACAAAACTTGCCCACAGACTTTGCCGCAGAATTCAAGAGGTCCCCACTTCTAGGTTTATGTAGCTAAATGAATTTCAAATCTTGCACATATTTTTAGTGCAGCCTAAAAGTTGCTTGACATCACTGAGTGAGAAGTGCTCTCTCACCCCCAAAGCTGTACAAACTCAGCTCATTCATCACTCTTCAGGAAGAGGCTGCTTCGCTACTGGATTATATAGCACTCAGCTCAGACACAGCCACGATGAGTGTGTGTATGTACTCTCAGAAACAGCTGTTTCCTGTCCTAGGTGATGGTTTTGTTTCCAATCTTTCTGAAGTAATTTGTGTACTTAGCTACATAAACTCAAAAGTTGGATAAGTTAGCTGTATTTTGTGTACATTGTACATACTGTGAAGTAATCCTCCATAGGGATGCAGGGGTAAAGTGAATGCTTTCTTCCGCAGAAGGAGGCGTTCTTCCGCATCGTTGTCTGGAAGTAGCTCTTCGTCCTCTTCATCTCGTTCCCGGTCACCGCCAAAGAAGCCTCCCAAGAGGACATCTAGCCCCCCTCGAAAAACTCGTAGGCTATCTCCTTCAGCAAGTCCTCCAAGGCGAAGGCACAGGCCATCGTCTCCAGCAACTCCACCACCCAAAACTCGCCATTCTCCAACCCCCCAGCAGTCGAACCGCACAAGAAAAAGTCGTGTTTCTGCATCTCCAGGAAGAACTTCGGGTAAAGGTAAAAACAAAGCATTTTGTTCTCTTTGACATCAGGATGAACCCAGTTGTACCCATCTGCAGAAGCTGCTAGGCATTACTTTCTGTGTGACACTGTAAATGGCCTGCTTGCCCTTCTGTTCTCAGGGCTCTGCTGAGAGGTGGTGATAGGGAAAGGTAGATTGTTTTTCCAGTGCTCTCTGTGTGGGCAGTGGTGCCGCAGAGCACTTGGGATTGTTTGAGTTGGTAACAATTGGAACTTGTTCTTCCTGTAAGGATTCTTTTTATTACTCTGAGACCAGTTAACTATCCCACCCTCTCCACACCCTTTCTTAAGACTTTTTGTCTGATACTTTCCTTGAGAATTTTGTATTTTGTTACTCTTTTTGGTCACGTTTATGCCCCCAAGAGAAGATTGATTGATTTGATTGATTGGTTGCTTGATTGATTGAAGGTCTAGGTGGGGTTCTTAGGTGCTGTCCTCATTCTGTTCAGTAGATTGATTGGTTTCTAAGAAATTGATTGCTTGTGATTGTGCCAGCCAAGAGTAGAATGTTCGTTAGTTTGTTAGTGTTAAAGCCGCAGCAAGTTGTGGCTTGCAGGGACTTTAGCACTAAAATACATATGGAGAAAGAGGATAGGATCCATTCGAATGGTGCCTTTGGTGCTAGGACTGGAGTAACACGGGCATCCTGAAAGGTGAATGGAGTAGGTGGGAGGGTTGGGAAAGCCCATTGGCTGCCCGAGTGCTAGAAGAAAACTGACCACCACCGTTTAAACCTGTTAGGACGAGGATCAGTGGAAAGAGGATCTGCTGGTGGTGGCAAGCCATAAAAATAATGTGCAAAATCTTTATTGACTTTAATGTCAAGTTCATTCAGGGACAAATAAAACGTATTTAAGACAGCTATTTTTATAACATGCACTGTATTACTTTATTTTGTGTGTGTGGTTTTTTTGAGACAGGGTTTCTTTGTAGCTTGAGCATGTCCTGGAACTAGCTCTTGTAGACCAAGCTGGCCTCAAACTCACAGAGATCCGCCTGCCTCTACCTCCCGAGTGCTGGGAGTAAAGGCGTGCGCTAATATCTCCCTGCTGTATTACTTTTTATATAAGATGAGAACATTTCAGCCTTTCTGAAGTTCCTCTCACCATGTCCTAAATCTGATACTTAATGCTCTAGCCTTCTTGTCTTTTCCAGTGAGCTTTACATTGAGAATATTTCTTTTGTTTAGAGCTGGAAAGCTCTCTAGGAGGAAGATACTCTTAAGTGTTCCCACTATTTAGAAAAGTACATGTTTTTTCTATTTAGATTATAGAGAAGAATTATTTTAAAATACCTGACCAAAAGGAGTTCTATTAGAATAGGGCAGTTGTTGAGATTCATTAGTAACCTTTTATGAGTCTGCACAGTGCTGGTCTCCTGTCTTGACGCATGCCTCATCCATGTGGAATGGGCACTCGAGATCGCTTGTGGGGAGCTTAGTCTCCTTCGTGTCCACCAAAGCTCAGAATTGATGTGCGCTGTGTGGGATCACCCTTGTGATGAAATGAGAGAGCTGGGAGAGACCCTGAAGTGTCGGGCTCTTCAGCCAGGTGACTTAGCCAAGATAACGACTTCGTAAACAACTAAAAGTTCCTTCCCAGTTAGAGTAAGAACCATCGGACTCCAAATGCCTTTGTGTTGATTAGGGAGGAGGGTGAAGGGCAGAATGAAGTTCTTTGTTGTCTCTACCTGGTGTGATTTCAGAGATGCCCGCTGTGGGGATTTCTGGACACTTAGAACCGTGGCACTGCTGTAATATGGTAAAGTTCTTGTTTGTGCTTCGTTAGCAGATGTTTGTGGGGTCTGGTGGGCTGCTGTTGATAATAGGCTGAGATGGGAGGAAGGAAAGAAAAGTGGGCGATTTGACAGTAAATCATTTGGAGTGCAGTTAAAAGTCCCATCGAGGGTGTTTGGAGAGACTTTGAATCAGTAAAATCCAGTACTGCGTGAACTTTTACCCTAGTCAAATGTCCTGGCACGTCCTGTACCTTTTGAATCAGCCAAACTATTGTGCTCTGTGGACACTTGATGTGTTTTACAATTTCTGCTTACAGTAATTTAACTTTGCAGGTTATCTTTTGGGCACTGTAAGATTAATAATTAATAGGACTTTTGAAATGCTTCAGAATTCTGGTTTTAGAGTTGTTCTTTTGAATTTCTTATTTCATGCTAGAATGATTTGCTCCTTGAATTTCTGTTTTGTTTTGTTTTCTTTTTTCAAGACAGGGTTTCTCTGTGTAACAGCCCTAGTTGTCCTGGAACTCTCTCTGTAGACCAGCCTGGCTTCAAACTTACAGACATCTGCCTGCCTCTGCCTCCCGAGTGCTGGGATTAAAGGCATGCATCACTACTGTCTGGCAGAGTGATTTAACTCAGGAGTAGGATAAAGTGTGTGCTAAATACGCTGTTATTAAAGTTAAGTCATTAATGAGGACATCAAGCCAAGATGAGCCCTCCTGTGTGTTTATTCCCTCTGTTTAACAAAGTATGTAATGTTGGCTAGATGTGGTGGTGCAAGCGCACACCCTCACCCGCCAGACCGGTTTCTTTGTGTATTCCTGGCTGTCCTGGAACTCAAGGTTCCCCCAACCTCTGCCTCTGGAGTGCTGGGATCAAAACCATGTGTCATCACTACCTGATGATAGTGCACTTCTTTACTTCTGACATTACAGTAGTGAGACCTTATCTCAGGAAATATAAAAGCAATGTTAATTTTAGTTATGTTTCTTTAAAAAAAAAAATGCCTTCTTATAGCCAAGCAAGCCACCTTCCAGATAGTTTTAAAATTTGTTACTTTGAGAAAGTAAATTTGACATGTAGGCGGTTTCCTTTTTTGTTTGTTTGGTTTGGTTTGTCTTTTAAAGTCTTGGGAATAGTATATTATGTAATCTAGGCTTGCAGTTCTGTCTCAGGCTTCCTCTGTTATAATTTTCAAAATTATGTATGTTCTGTGGTAGGGGATATACATACTAAACAGGTGTCCATAGGCCAGAATCCTATCTGGAGCTGGAGTTACAGGTAGCTGTGAGCTCCTCATACGGGTGTTGAAAACCAACCTGGGTCCTCTGTCCAAGCAGCAAGTGCTCTTGACCACTGAGCTTCACTCAGCCCATTGCTTTTATGAATTTTTAGGTGTTGACTATTCTCACCCCAGTTCAGTGGTTTGTCCAAATAACATTAATAAGTAGGATCATTAACTAAAGGATTGTGGCTCAGTAAGTAGTTCAGGACTTGTCTACTGTGTGTGATATTTCAGTGGTAATTATCTCTTTGGTCACTTTAACAAAGATAAGGTTGAAGTGTTAGACCAACAGTTCTCGTGGTTGCTACTCTGCATAGTTAGTCTATGACAATTCCTAGAATATTAAAGAAGGTATAACTGCGTTTTAATAAGATCCTAACCCTAACCAGAGGCAGGCATATCTCTGAGTTCGAGGTCCACTCTGGTCTACAATAGCTAGTTCAGGACAGGCTCCAAAGCTAAAGAGAAACCCTGTCTCGAAAAACCAAAAAAAATAAAAATAAAAAGACATCCTACTGAAATTCATTAGTCATTCACAGGTAAAAAAACTAATACTTGGATCTGCCTCTGCCTCCCAGAGTGCTGGGATTAAAGGCTTGTGCCCCTACCACCTGTCTAGTTTCTTTTCTTTTTAAAAAAAAAATTTTTTTTTCCTGGGAGTTGATTCTCCTCTTCTTCCTTGTTGAGACATGGTCTCTCTGGCAGGGCTTCCCTGCTTTCTGCTGCTGTGTGTGCTCCAGGCCAGCTGGTCCAAGCCTCCAGACCATTCCTTCATCTTCACCTCCCCGTCTTGCCGTAGGAGTCGTGGGATTACACGTACATACCACTCACTACATCCAGCTGGTTTTAGCACATGGACTCCAATTAGGTTAAGTTTTTCATGTGAACAGTCATGCACACTTTTATACTATTAAAATACTGTTCTTTTTTTTTTTTAAATATTTATTTCTTATGTATACAATATTCTGTCTGTATGTCTTCAGGCCAGAAGAGGGCACCAGATCTCATTCCAGATGGTTGTGAGCCACCATGTGGTTGCTGGGAATTGAACTCAGCTCCTTTGGAAGAGCAGGCATCTTAACCGCTGAGCCATCTCCCCAGCCCCTAAAATACTATTCTTGCTGGGCGGTGGTGGCACACTCCTTTAATCCCAGCACTCCGGGAGGCAGAAGGATCCCTGGTCTACAAGAGCTAGTTCTAGGACAGGTGCCAAAGCTACAGCGAAACCCTGTCTCGAAAAAAAATAAATAAATAAATCACTGTTCTTTGTTATTGTGTGTATTTTTTTTTTAACTTGTTTTTAGTGACAAAACATAAAGGTACTGAGAAAAGAGAATCGCCGTCACCAGCACCCAAGCCAAGAAAAGTGGAGCTGTCTGAGTCTGGTAAGTTGTAATGATTTTCTACAGGTCAGCTTTTTCTTTTCCCGTCCATATTTGATTATTCCCCTTGGGCTGGCGAGTCATTGTACGGGCAGCACAGTAGAGAACAGCTAAAACTGGCATCACCGAGACTGTTTGAGATCCCCAGCTCCAGCATTTAAGTGTTCTCTGTATGTGGTTATTTTATTCATCTTGACCTTGTTCTTTTTCTTCTGTATTTGGACATAATTCTGGGTTTTTACAGCTGGCTGAAATGTTTGTCGAATTCATCTCTCCCAGTTTTACTTGCAGTAAATAAGTTTAGTAGTTGGTGAGGGTTTGAGTGCCTATTTTCCTGTCGTTTGTCACATTACCTTTGAGAAACTAAAGAGACACTTTCTAAATGCACCCGTCTTTCAGAAGAAGACAAAGGCAGCAAGATGGCTGCAGCTGATTCTGTGCAGCAGAGGCGCCAGTACAGACGACAGAACCAGCAGTCATCGTCTGGTATGGACACCAAGAAAATGCTTTCTGCTTCCACATCTGTTGTAAATTCAGCACTTGGGAGGTGGAATCAGGAGAGTCCCTGGGGAGTATAAGGCCTTTAAGGGCTACATAGTGAGAGTCCAAAAAAACAGCAAACCCAGACACACCACAGCATTCAGGAGGTGGAAGCAGAAGGGTCAGATACTTATTCTTGATGGTGAACTTGAGATAGCCTGGACTACATGAGGGGGGACCCTCCCCACCCCCGCTCTTTTTATGTATTTTATACAAGTGAGTGTTTTACCTACGTGTATATCAGTGCACCATGTGTATATCTGATCTCAGAGGAGACCAGAAGAAGGCATCAGATTCCCTGGTATCTGGAGCTGTAGACATTATTATTGAGCCACCATTTGGGTGCTAAAAATTGAATCGAGACCCCTGAAGAGCAGCAAGTATCCTTAACCTCTGAGCCCTGCTTCTGAATGGGAGGACGTGAGGGACAAAGTGTTTGCCTTCCTGGGAAGTTCGGTGTCTCAGTTGGCTACTATGTATGTTTCTTTTTTGTTTTTTGTTTTTTTTTTTTTTTTTGAAACAAGATTACTCTGTAGCTTTGGGCTCTGTCTTAGAACTAGCTCTTGTAGACAAGGCTGGCCTCGAACTCACAAAGATCCGACTTCCTCTGCCTCCCGAGTGCTGGAGTGCTGGGATTAAAGGCGAGTGCCACCACTTCAGGCTTCTTTCTTATTTTAAGCCCTTAAATTTTTCTTTTAAATTGTTACATTGTTATGAAAGTTATAAATTTGGCCAGGAGTGTGGTCTGGTGCAGGTTACCGAGTGCAAAACCCTGGGCTTTCTTCCCAGCATTAATAACAATAAGGTGATTGACCTAGAGCACAGTAGTAAAACAGAAAATGAAAATGGATAACTAATGTATCCCTAATATCCGGAGTCTGTGCTTTTAGGACACCTTAACTAGTTTCGTGAATCTCATTTTTTTGCTAGTACATTTTGTTTGTTTCTTTGTTTTTGGTGGGTATTAAGGCTGCTTTTAGGTATTTTGTTTGTTTCGTAGTAGGCAGATGAAATTTTCTGATAATTGTAATTGTTGGCTTAAAGAAAAAGCATGCGGAAGCCTGATGTTTAAGTCAAATGCTCTGTTCTTGGGTTTTGGTGGGTTTGATTTGGTTTTGAGACAGACTTGCCTTGAACTTGCCTTGTAGCCACAAATGACCTTAAACATGTGATCTTCCTTTGTCTGCCTCTTAAATATTGAGATTTATAGCCTTGCACCACTGTAGCCAATTTTATGCAGTGCTGGGGACATGTGCTAAGGCTAGCACTGTAGTAACAGCCATACCCCAGTCCCTCTGGGGATTATTGTAATTATTATGGCAACAATTTTTATTTTGTATTTCAAGTAACTTATTGATGCTTTTTTACTGCTAGCATGGAACCCAGGGCCTGCTCTTGAAGCTTTATTTTGTTAATTGGGAATAATTAGTTTTGTTTTGGTTTTGTCTTGTTTCTGAGATAGTCTCGTGCTCACAGGCTGACCTTTGACTTACTATGTTGCTGAGACTGGTGTTGAGCTTGTTGAGATTTTCCCGCCTTTACTTCCCTTGTTATAAGATGGACATGCACCAACAAGACTGATTTAAAATCCCTAGATTTCTTAGAAATGTATTCAGACCTCTGCACTCTTGATTTTTTTTTTAAGCCACCATGCAACAAGATGCACTCTTGATATTATAGGAGTCTTGTGTTGGCTAGTTTTCTGCTGGGTGTGGGGATGTTGACTGTCACTAGAATTGTCCTGATTAAATTTTTGTGATGGTACTGAAAATTGAACCTATGACTTTATGCCATACTAGGTAAATACTGTGTCGCTGAGTCTTAGCCACTAACATTTTCCCCAGTGCTGGGGTAGAACCTAGGACTTTGAGCATGCAGTGTAAAGGGGAGTGGGGAGAGCGATAGAGGCGTGCGTGTGTGCGTGCGTGTGTGTGTGTGTGTGTGTGTGTGTGTGATATTTTGTTGTTGTTCTTTGCTCTGTGATTACAGACTCTGGCTCCTCTTCCACCTCAGAAGATGAGCGGCCCAAGAGATCCCATGTGAAGAATGGTGAGGTAGGCAGGCGGCGGAGACATTCCCCTTCTCGGAGTGCCTCTCCATCACCTCGGAAGCGCCAAAAGGAGACTTCCCCTCGGTAACCACCTTCATTAATGCTTTTGACTGCTCTGTACCTTACAGGGTGGGCCGCAAAATTATTTTAGCATTGGGCTAGATTCTTCCTGTCATTAGAGATGTGGGGTCTGGGGTTTTGGATAGCTTGGGTTTTTTTCTTGTTGTTGGTAGTTCTTAACATTAAAACTAGACAAGGTTTGAGTGATTGCCTTATTTGTGCATGGATAGAAAGAGCAGTTAAATCACAGCATTAATTCCAGACATTTTGAAGCTTTAAACAATGCCTCCACAAGAAGTTAACTTGTGTGAATAGAGCTCTTGACGTTTGTTTTTCTCCGCTGCTCTCAGGATGCAGATGGGAAAACGATGGCAATCGCCAGTGACTAAAAGGTTGGTTAGACACAATTATTGTAAATTAGGGTGACATTCCAAGTTTTCTTCATTTTTTGTTCAGGTGACTGTCCACACTTTACAGATGATGCATTGTGTCAGTGGAGAAAGTCTAGAGTTGGTTTGGTGTGTGTTAGGAAAAGCTACATGTGAAGTGTTGATTTTACAACCTTTTCTAAGCTGGTAATTCTGACTCCCTAGACCCGGTAGGGGATGACCTTTGTATTAGGGTGACTTAAAGAAAGCAAGAAAAACTAAAGGAGAAACTTAAATGCTGAAAATGAAAGTAAGAGTTGGTTCTGTAGTCTTTGCAGAAGTATGGGGAACTGTGAGGTCAAAGTCTTCACTGTATTTATATTTGTCCTGTATTTGTGTAGGGGCACACACCACAGGACACCTGTAGTAGTTGGTTCCCTCCATTCACTATGTGGGTCCTGGGAATAGAACTCACTCAATTTTTCAGGTTTGGTGGCAAGTACCTTTTATCTGCTGAGCTCACCTCATCAGCCCTGGCTTTCTCCTCCTACCTCCCACTTACTGAATTTTTTTTTTTTTTGATCATATGTTTATGTGACCATAAAACTAATATTTTAGATCCAAACCCTATATAAAAATCTTATAATGGGCTGGGCGTGACAGTGCACACCTTGTAATCCCAGCACTCAGGAGGCAGAGGTAGGTGAAGCTCTCTCTGAGTTCAAGGCCAGCCTAGTCTCTATAGAGTGAGTTCCAAGATAGCCGGGGCTACTTAGAGAAACCCTGCCTCATACAACAAGAAAAAACCCTTTTAGTTCAGACCTGTCTCACAAGTAAGAAAGGCACAGGGAGAAGTAGTGTCCACACAAGGTCTTTGACCTGTGCCATTGACATCTGTCTGTATTCCTTTTCTGAATACAGGTTGAACACCCCCTGTCTAAACTGCTTGGGAGTGGAGATGCTTCTTGTTTTACCTTTTCCCATTTTAAATTCTTTTAGAAAGACATTTGGGAAGCAGTCATGGAACAGTGGAATATTTATGCTGTAGAGGGAACTGTTTCATGATAATGAAAAATAGAGATATGAAAGAAAGAAATTGGATACAAAAATATTTTTCTCCCAACTGTAGTGACTTCTGACTTCAGTGAAATTGTTTAACTGAACATCAAAAATTGCTTTACACAGGATAGTGTTAATTAATATTCTAGCCGGGTGTGGTGGCACATGCCTTTAATCCTAACACTAGTGGTCCACATAGTGAGTTCCAGAACAGCCAGGGTTCTGTGGAGAGACAACTGTCTCAAGAAACAACAACAAAAGCGAATATTCTCTACTCTGCCCAGTGGTTTTAGGTTTTATTAGTAGCTTCTAGTTTAAAGCTGTTAGAGATCACCACTCGCCTGGGCACAGTGCCACACTCAGGATGCAGAGACCAACCAGGGCCATGCAATGAGACTCTTTATCAGAAAGCAAAACAAACTTTGAGTTGTTTCAGATAGGGTCTTTGTATGTAACCCCTTATGTAAACCGGGCTGACCTAGCACTCACAGAGATCCACCTGCTGCTGTCTCCTGGGAGCTGGGATTAAAGGGGTGCACCGCCACACCTAACACAAAATAAAGTTATTTTGAATTATGGGTCAGTATCATATTTTTGATGTTTGTTTTGAGACAGGGTTTATCTGTGTCAACCTGGCTGCCCTCAAACTCAGAAATCTGCCTGCTACTACCCAGTTCAGTATATTTTAGGGAGGATAAAATTAAACATGATTTTGAATGTTTATGTAAAGTGCTAGGATGAAGTACATTTAATCAGATCATCTGCAGATGTAAATCAAATCTGGTTGGAAATGAGATCTGTGGATTTATGGCTTTTCTCTATGGAGTCTCAAGTAGAAGCTGGGTGGGACCTGGTAAACTTTAGAAACTGAGTTCTAGGTTCATACCTTTAGTCCTGGCTGGTCAAGGAGTCAAGAACATTGATTCTCTCTCGATGTGTGTCGATTTGCCTCAAAGGGGACAAAGTAGCTCAGCCTACATTTAAGTCTTCCTTGTCTTCCTTGAAGCAGCTTCTAGCTGGTTAATGCATGTTTGTATGTTACTTGCGTTATTTAAGTCTGTTGCAGAACTCAGAATTGGGGTGTGTTTGTTTCTTGAGTATATTTTTAGCCACCCCACGCCCCCCAGGGCAGCCTCATCCTGGCTTTGTCGTTTGTCTTCAGGGTGTCATTAAGTATGATACCAGTTCCTCTTCAGTGCTGCACATGTGTTTTTAGTTAGGATGGTAAAGGCTTGAGGTGCAGCTGAGAGAGGTAGAGTACTTGTGTGCCCTGTGTACTGTAGAGAAGGGGCAGCTTGGAGCAGTTGTCTCCAGCTTGGGCCTTAAGCCTTTGGTGTCTGTTTAACATCTTAAATGTTTCTCAAAGAATTAAAATACCTGAAAAGCCTTTTCAAGGCCCAGCTTGACTGGATTTTTCCCTCACGTAGTCCACATAAGTCTCAGATAAGTTTTTCAACTGATTGTCATGTGTATCCCATCTAAAAAATGTTCTGGTCATAATCTTTTGAAAAATTTCACTTCCTCTGCTGGATGGTTTATGTTATAACCAGATAGCTATTTCAGAAGCTAACATTACAAAGCTCTGTTTTACCCATTTCAAAAGTAAAACATTGATTGTTAAATTTTGTTTTTAATGTTGGCTGCTACCCAGGGTCTCAGCCTTAGCCTGAGAAAGCATGCTCTGGAACATAGAGAACACAGAGTACATCTCTGCCTTGGGTTATTGGGGCCTTTGCTTACACATCTTACTGACTGAGAATCAACTCTTACTTTAGTGGTAGAAGGAGGAGAAGTCCCTCCCCACCACCAGCCAGAAGGCGAAGATCTCCTTCTCCAGCTCCTCCTCCTCCTCCTCCCCCTCCTCCTCGGCGGCGCAGATCTCCCACCCCACCACCGCGACGAAGGTACTGTGTCCGAGGGACTCATGGTGGCTCTGGGTCTTTACTGTGAAAGTTGTGTTGTGTGTGTTCAGGCATTTTTAGTCATAACAGATCACATAGTAAATGTGTGTTCCCTTATAGAAAAATCCCAAAACACATGACTATGCAGAAACAGAAGTTAGGAGCCAGGTATATAATTTATGCTTGGAATCTCAACTCTTGGAAAACTGAGGCAGGAGGATTTTGAGTTAGAGGCCAGTCTGGGTAATAGAGCAGCCAAATCCTTGGTGTCTGGGATAAGCTGGGGAGTGAGGAATAGCAATGGCTGCACAACCATGGGAGGTTCTAGAACCATCCATCCATTTGTGCACATGAACAGCCGCACTGATCTGTTACTGGTCATGTGCATTTGGGATTCTTGGTAATACTCTACCAGTTATACAGAAATAGAAGAGCTAGCAGTCCCAAGTTAAGGGTGGTCCATGAAGTGAGAAACCAGAAGTCTTCTAGAAATGTCAGTCATAGGCTGTGTGTGTCAGCACACGCCCCTAATCCCAGTTCTTAAGAGATGGAGGCAGCCTGAACTATACATGAGTTCCGTTAGGCTCAGTCTTAAAGAAACCCATACGAACATGTGACCCAAGGTGTCAGCTCAGGCACAGCAAGAGAATGAAGAATGGTACAGGTTAGTGGGCAGAGAACTAGGCAGTAACTGGTTAGTTTATTCTTTTGTGTCTGTAGATACAAAAGAGGGGAAATGTGGTTGTTTTGTTTGTAACTTTGGTGTGTGTTGGGGATGAGTCCATGGCAGACTAACTGTACAAGAATGGTTGTTTTGTTTTACTTTTTCCTATGCTTATTCCATGTGAAATAGAGAAAGGGAAACCCCTTTTTGGAGGAGGATGTTTTGTTCTTTAACAGGATCTTAGTATGTGTACCACGCTGGCCTCGGATTTAGGACTGTCTCAATACTTGCCAAGTACTGAAATTACAATTGAAGCCACTGTGCCTAGCTAGAGTTACTAAATGATTGCCCAGTTCACTCTACCACCTTGTCTGAAGATTGCTTATTGTAAACCCAGTTCTGAGCAGGAATTGGTGCTGGAAGACCCAAGCACACAATTGCAGTTAGCCTGAATGTTGTATTGAGTCCTAATTCCTAGGTGACATAAGATGACTTTGTCACCTGTAAGAGAAAAAGCAGATAGACCTTTCAGAGAGCCCTTTGCCGGGCAGTGAACTGATAGTAAAAGGCCGTCCTCTGAAGAAGACCAGACAGTCTGTGTTAGGAGCTTGTGCAGGGGAGATGGCACATCACCCCATAAAATAGTTAGTTATGTTGGTGTGTCTATGAGTGTTTTGTCTGCGTGTGTGTGCACTGTGTGTACCTTGTACCTGTGGAAGCCGGAAATGGCGTTGGATTCCTTTGAATTTGAGTTATGAACTTTTGTGAGCTACAGTATGGGTGCTGGGCACCAAGAACTGAGCCACATCTACAGCCCCTGTCACAAAGAACTCAGTAAAACAGACTTTCTCAATTGGCCAGTGTTATTACCCGGCAACAGCTGGTGCTCAGTTACCACAATGCAGTGTGAGGTTCTCTTATTGTGAAATAGTGAATTGATTCTATAGAAATTCTATTGACTTGGTGAATTTAAATTGTTTAAGTTGTAGGGGCTGGAGAGATGGCTCAGAGATTAGGAGCATCGCCTGCTCTTCCAAAGGTCCTGAGTTCAATTCCCAGCAACCACGTGGTGGCTCACAACCATCTGTGACGGGGTCTGGTGCCCTCTTCTGGCCTGCAGTCATACACACAGACAGAATATTGTATACATAATAAATAAATA
>NW_026067894.1:6466495-6481307 GCF_014885135.2 Alexandromys fortis
CGCCTCACCCCCGCCCCCACCCAAGCGAAGGGCATCACCATCTCCACCACCAAAGCGCCGCGTCTCCCACTCTCCGCCTCCCAAACAAAGAAGCCCCCCAGTCACCAAGAGACGCTCACCCTCCTTATCTTCAAAGCATAGGAAAGGGTCTTCCCCAGGCCATTCCACCCGGGAGGCCCGGTCACCACAGCCAAACAAACGGCATTCGCCCTCACCACGTCCTCGAGCTCCTCAGACCTCAAGTCCTCCCCCTGTTCGAAGAGGAGCATCTGCATCACCCCAAGGAAGGCAGTCCCCATCTCCAAGTACTAGGCCAATTAGGAGAGTCTCCAGGACTCCGGAACCTAAAAAGATTAAAAAGTAAAAATATTTAATGCTTTTTTTTGTTAGGAATACATAGTTGCATAACATGTAGAACCCCCCCTCCCCCATTGAACAGTTATAAAATAATAAACAAGCCAGGCAGTAATGACGCACCCTTTTAATCCCAGCACTCAGGAGGCAGAGGCAGGCAGATCTCAGTGAGTTCAAGGCCAGCCTGGTCTACAGAGTGAGTTTCAGGACAACCAAAGCTACACAGAGAAAACCTGTCTCAAAAAACAACAATAATAATAATTATCAAACTTTGGGTAATGCCAGAGAACTTTACTTGGTTCTTAGCTTCTGGTATCTTAGTCTGGGATGAAGAAGCAACCTTTTTCTCTTTGTTGTTTTATGTAAATGGGTGTTTTGCCTGTATATGTTTGTATGCTGCCAGTGGGCAGTGTCAGGAGGCCTGAAGCAGGTGTCAGATCCCCTGGAAAGGTAGTTGCAGTTACCTGTGAGCTGTGTGAGTGCTGGAAAAGGAACCCTGGTTCTCTCAGGGAACAATCGGTGCTCATAACCACTGAGCCCGTCTCCAACCCCAGAAAAATATTTAATACTGATACAAAGCAGGCTTGAGGGAGCTGAGAAACTGCTGCTCCTAGTGTAGTCATCATCAGTACAGTGGTAGAGAATTGTGAGCATGAGTGATAGAAAAGCAAGTTTCTGGCCTCCTTTGTGTGTCTGTTCTCAATGCTGTGTTCTTTGTTTTTCCTCTCTGTCTAGGGCAGCCTCACCAAGCCCTCAGTCTGTAAGAAGAGTTTCCTCTTCCCGATCTGTCTCTGGATCTCCTGAGCCAGCAGCTAAAAAGCCTCCAGCACCTCCATCTCCTGTCCAGTCTCAGTCACCCTCCACAAACTGGTCTCCCACAGTACCAGTCAAAAAGGCTAAAAGCCCAACTCCAAGCCCGTCCCCTGCCAGGGTGTGTATGTGCCTTGTTTGGGGCAGCTTTACAATTAGTTAACTGGGGTTGAGGTGATGGTGGGTGCTTACAGTCCCAACTCTTGGTGGGCAGCAGCAGGGTCAGGAGTTGAGGGCCAGCCTGGGCTACACAGTGACCCTGTCTCAAAAACAATTAAATTACAAGTTGTCAATTAAATTCATACATAAATTTAGTCTCTGTTAATATGGTGGTTCAGTTAAATAATCATTCTGTGGTGTGAAATTGATTTTTATTCGGTAGAAACCATACTTTGAATTTGGATTTTGATCCTCTTCTAGGTTAGTAAATAGCAAAAGCTACTGTTGACATACTGAAATTGAGTAAATTATATGAGCCATTCAACATATTACAGTAAGCTTTGTATTAGATGACTGCCTAGCTGTTTGTTCTAAGCATGCTAGACGCCATTGGGCTAACCATGGTATTCAGTAGATGTAACGATACATTCTCTTAGATGGACTATAACTTAAGAGGGCTTATGAGGATGCAGCTGTGTTGTGGAACATCTGGGCTATGAGTCAGACTAAAGAGTAAAAGTATTTAATGCTTTTTTTTTTTGTTAGGAATACATAATTGTATCACATGTAGAATTCCCTCCCTTATTAAACAGTTATAAAATAATAAGCAAGCTGGGCAGTAGTGGCGCACGCTTTTAATCCCAGCACTCGGGAGTCAAAAGCAGTAACTAATAGTGGGTACAGGTGTCTGCCTCTAGTCTGAAAGCCTGAGTTCATTCCTTAGGACCCCGTGGTAGGAGGGGACCATCTCTGCAGAGAAGCAGGTCACTCCTATTTTTAAAGTAGGCATTCAGTTTATCCTGGCTTTGTTTGAGCTCCTCACCACATATTGAAATCCTGCTTTGCGTTAGCCAAGTATTTGAGTGGTTTCTAATTGCCCCTCATTAAGGCTCGTGTTTAGGAGCTGGAAGGCAACTCATGCTTAGCCCATGACTCCAGCTGTTGACACCTCATTCACATCCTGAAGTTGGAAACCCAGTTTAGGATTAGTAGGAAACTGTACAGTCAGTCGGTGTCAAGGCTCTTCCTGCTGGATTTGTGGGTGGGCCTTGACACTGGTTGTTTCACCTCTAAGAATTCTTGTTGGTGGTCCTTTGCACTTCGGTGAAACATGTATTTGTCTATTTAAGATTCTCTCAAAATAAAACAGGATTTTAATCAGATTGATTACCTCACTGTTTGTTTCTGGGTTTCTAGAATTCTGATCAAGAAGGAGGTGGAAAGAAGAAAAAGAAGAAGAAGGACAAGAAACACAAAAAGGATAAGAAACACAAGAAGCACAAAAAACACAAGAAAGAGAAGACTGAAGCTACAGCCACCGCAGCTCCTGCAGCCCCTGCAGCTGTTTCTGCTGCCACAACCACGTCAGCACAGGAAGAACCTGCGCCAGCACCAGAGCCCAGGAAGGTATTCACACACCACCTGGCTCTTTTATCTGTTGCTCATGGCTAATGTTTCCTGCTGACCTGCCAGGAACCAAGGGGAAGAGTACAAATGGCTTCCCAAAAACTTAATGCTAGAATGCTTTGAGTTTTGACTTTTTGAGACAGGGTTTCTCTGTAGCTTTGGATCCTGTCCTAGAGCTAGTTCTTGCAGATCAGTCTTGCCTTGAACTCACAGAGATCCATCTGCCTCTGCCCATCAGTGTGCATGTAGAAGACATTGGTGCCCCCCCTTTCTTTTGTCATATTTTTATTACATTTTACTTGTGTGCATATACACACAAAGGTCAGGACAATTTGCAGAGTTAATTCTAGCCTTGCCCCGTATGGAGTTCTTAGGATTGATTACAAATCATCAGGATTGGTGGCAAGCTCCCCTAGCTAACTCTCCTAAAGTTCACTATTTCAGGTAGACTGAACCACCAGTTAGACCACCTCTTCAGCACTTGGGTCTGCAGGGGCATTGTTACCTGGGGATCCTAACTCAGGTTCTCATACTTGCATAGCAAGCATAGGGATAGAACTCTGCTGGGGGAACTCCGTCTATATAGCAGTTTGTGGAGCACTCAGCATGCTCAAGGCCCCCTGGTGTGTTCCTCTAGCCCCAGATACCCTGGGTGTGGGAGTATGGGTGCGTGTAAGCAAGCACAGCACCTGAGAGCAGAAAGATCAGAAGCTCAGGGTTGTTTTCAGTTCCTTAACAAGTTCTAAACAAGCCTAGGGTAGAAAGAAGTCATGATTTAAAGTGGGTGGGTTTGTATGTGCAGAGTATGTATTGTTGCGGCTGTGTTGTTCTGTCTGTGCACAGCATCTCCCAGCGTGTCTCAAGACTTAACATCTGCCTGGTTTGCCTTTGTTTTCCAGGAGACTGAAAGTGAAGCTGAAGACAACCTTGATGACCTAGAGAGGCACCTGCGGGAAAAAGCCCTGCGATCCATGCGGAAGGCTCAAGTGTCCCCACAGTCCTAGGTGGACATGTTTGTTACGTTGTAAATTTTATTTGGTTTGTACTCAATTCAATTTCAAAATCGCTAAAATGTGTTTGAGCTTTAGACTATAACATTTGTTGTAATAATTGCTAGGTTGAAGTTCGCCATGTTTTTTTAAAAAGGGGGGCATGGATTTGCATTACACAGGTGTCCATGGTGTACTAGTGACATTCTTCCATTGACATTTAGAGTGAAATACTTTAAGCCAAAAAAAAAAAAATTTAGGGGGCGTTTAAAATATTGTTGGCATTTTTACCGTCCCTTTAAATGCCCTTGCCTCTCCCCCAGAGGTTCCCTCCCCCCTTTTTTTCTTGTTTCTCTTGAAGTTTAGCACCATGTAAATTATGCTTTCAACCTTGTATAGGTTTGTAAGCTTGCCCAGAAGTGAGACCACTGTTAAGTAACACAAGGGTCTGAGTGAGTGTTTTAATGCCGCAAATACCCCTGTTGGCTGTGGAGTCTCTGCTGACAGCTCGGGATTCCAGCTCTAGAGAACAGGGGAGGCACTGCTGGGTGCCGGAGATTGTCCCTGATGACAGGTTCATAAGTTGATTAGAACTCTGGAATTTTGTCCTCTTTGGGTTGGCTCCTGTTTTGTTTTCTTTCTCCCCCTTTTTTTCTTTATCTTTTGTAAAGGCAATTTACTAGACCTAGCAAGGATCCTTCAGTTAGATAAATTTGTTTTATGAAACTTCATGGCTCCCATCCAGAATTTTTTTCCTTACTCTTCCAATTGGCACACAAAACTGAAGAGCTCTTGTATTGGCAGGCTGGGAGGGCCTGGACTTGGACATAGTGTCTTGGTTTCACTTGTTTTATTTTATTTTATTTTTTAACTAAAGCTATATAAAGCTTGTGGATTAAACAAAATAAATTTCTAAATTTAAGAATGTTGCCATTTACTTTTACTCAACTTACCTAGGTACTACAAGACAACTCTACCTTCTTAGTAGAGCTGGTGTACAGGGTAAATAAAGCAATGAAACAGGGTTTACCCTTTTTATTCAGTAATTAGCTGCAAAGAGTGCTAGGATGGGCAAGTGCAGCAGCTCCGGAAGGAGAGGTATCCTAACTTGGAAGCTTGGGCCCAAGATGTTAGTTACTTCTGCTTCACCGCTAAAGGGGAAACTCCTGAAGTGTAGCAGTCTCCTCCAGCTCCAGCAAAAAGTTACCTTTTCTGCTCCACTCAAGAGAGTTTCCCACCCAGTGTAACTTCTGGTTTTTCTGCTCAGCACCTCTAAGGGAACTCTTAACAGAAGAACCTGCTCCACACTGCTGAAAGATCTTCACCAAAAAATATTTTTGGTTTTTTGAGACAGGGTTCTCTGTGTAACAGTCCTAGCTGTCCTGGAACTAGTTCTTGTAGGCCAGGCTGGCCTTGCACTCAGAGATCTGACTGCCTCTGCCTAGGATTAAAGGCGTGCACCACCACCAGTGGCCAACCAAAAATCTTTCAAGAAAATTTGGGAAGGAGTCCAGGAGCCTGGCTGCCTGTGCCAGGGTAGAAAAAGGACAGCCTGCGATTGAACAGGCAGAGGGGCTTATGTAAGGCTTCTTAGGGGAAGACCAGGGTAAAGATTTTCTGCTCAGGGATTGGCTGGTTTAGTTGCTCAGGGGCAGACTTTTCTTTCACTCTGGTTTCAGAGTTAGGGTGTGCTTCTTTGGTTCTGGGTTCAGAGCTAATGTGTTTCTTTTGCTGGCTCTGGTTTTTTTGGCCCTTTCACCATACAATCTGAGCTGAGAATTTGGACCCATGGTTAAAATTTCTGATCGTTGGAACAGAGGCACAAAGTGCCCACTTCTTAATTTCAGGAAAACTTGGGGGATTTTTTTGTTTGTTTGTTTGGGTTTTTTGCTTTTATCCAAAAGTTATAGACAAGACCTCAGCAGCGATGGGCAGATTATATACATGGGTGTCTGTGGGGTGTAATAAGGAAGGGGGCACTAAATGAAGACAGTCCTGAAACTCCACTGGGATAGTAGAGTCTCACATGAGTGCAGAACTCTCCAGGTTCTTCCGTGTGTTAACAGGGGAAACCAAACTCATATGATGGGAGGAGCCGAGTTCAGCTTCTGGAAGTTTCCTCCCAGTATAAACCATAAACACCGCTGGAGTATGTCCGTCTGTTTAGCCCTTCATTTGGAACACTTTTGACTCCTGGTACTCATGGGTTTTCATTCTTCCCCTTTGGCTGCTCTTAGCAGTAACTCCATTTTACCCAACTAAAACCAGACAAACCATAGTCTTTGACTACACAGCGAGGTCAGTTTAGAGATGGAGCCATTTGTGTTAGCGCATATCTCTAATCCCAGCATTCAGGGAAGTCCTTCCAACAAATTTAGAGCATTTTCTGTTTGGTTTTTTAAAGAGTTTTTGTTGTTGTTTGTTTTTCTCAGGAGGGCTGAAAATGTAGCTCAGTTGGTAGACTGCTTACCTAACATGCACCGTGCCCTGGGTTTCCGTCCCAGCCCTGTATGGAGTCCAGGAGTGGGACACCTGCTTTTCCAGCACTTGGAATGTGTGCACTGAAGAACCGAGTTCAGGTTCATGAGATCTTGGGGACAAAGGAAAAGCTGAGGTTTAAACTAGTGTGTTTAGGGCTGCTGGAGAGATGGCTCAGGGTTAAGAGGGTTGCTCTTCCAGAGGTCCTGAGTTCAGTTCCCAGAAACCCCATGTTTGCTCACAGTAGGACCTGGTGTCCTTTGATGTGCAGGCATGCATGCAGAGCACTCATACATAAATCATACAAAAAAAAAAAACTAAAAATTAGTGTCCTGTGCCTGCATTGCAAGCAGTGAGTGTTGTAGTTTCATCTCTCAACTTGACACAAACCTAAGAGTCGCCTGGAAAGAGGAAACCTTCTTCAAATTGGCCCGTGGCCATGTCTGTGAGGCACATTTCCAACTACTAATTGGTGTGGGAAGTGCCATCTCCCACACCATCTCTGAGGTGGGCATGGGCTATATAAGAGAGCTAAGAACTAGATGTGGTAGCTGCCGTTTTAATGGCAGCACTTAGGAGGCAGAGCTGGATTTTTTTTTTTTTAAAGTTTGAAAAGTGAAAGCTACACAGAGAAACCCTGGCTTGGGGGAAAAAATGAAAGCTTAACTGAGCAACATTTCTTCGGGGCTTCTGTTTCAAGGTCCTGCTCTGGCTTCTGTAAGATGAAATAAACCATTTTCCTCCCAAGAGCTTGTTTTTGGTCATGTATCACAGCACAGAAGTAAACCAGGGCCCTATTTTATTTTTGATCACGTGTATGTGTGACTGAATTTGTGCACAAGGGTGCAGCACCGGAGGAGGCCGTAAGAGGACGTGGAATGGATCCTGTAAAGCTGGAACCAAGCTGTTGTGACTTCCAGTATGGGTGCTGGGCACTGAAGTCCTGCCAGAGCGATTTATGTGCTTGACCTCTGAGGCCAGTGAGGGGCTCATTGTTGTCCTGGCTGACCCGGAACTTTCTTGGTAGATCAAGCTGGACTTGATCTCACAACAGATCCACCTTAAGCCTTTTGAATGCAGCAGGGATTAAAAGTGCGTGTCCCCGTTCCTGCTACTTTGCTCCCTTTTTGAGACATGACCTCGTGTATGTAGGCTGATGGGGAACTCACAAGGCTCTTCAGTTTCTGCATGCTGACAGATGTGCCCGTATTTCTGTGCTGGTAGTCTAAGGGCCTTGCTGCAGGACAGTCTACAAACAGCTGTATCACTATCTCTCCCCTCCTCCCATTTTTGCCATGCTATCCCGCTATGTAACCCAGACTGGCCCTGGTCTCCCAAATGCTTAGGATTACAGGTGTCTGCTACCATATCCAGGAATAGTATACAGTTCATTATGAAGATCTAGGTACACGGTTTTCGGGAAAAAATGGATGCACTGAATACCATCCTACATACACAAAAAAAAAGAGCACATGAGTTTGTTGAACAGCAAGGGAAGTCTGCTTGAACTGTGCAGAGTAAAGTAAAAAAAGAGGTGAGGGGGGCTGGAGAGATGGCTCAGCAGTTAAGAGCATTGCCTGCTCTTCTAAAGGTCCTGAGTTTAATTCCCAGCAACCACATGGCTCACAACCATCTGTAATGAGGTCTGGTGTCCTCTTCTGGCCTGTAGACATACAGACAGAATATTGTATACATAATAAATAGATAAACATTAAAACATCATGAGTTTTAGACTGGGCGGTGGTGGCGCACGCCTTTAATCCCAGCACTCGGGAGGCAGAGGCAGGCGGATCTCTGTGAGTTCGAGGACAGCTGGGCTACAAGAGCTAGTTCCAGGACAGGAACCAAAAGCTACAGAGAAACCCTGTCTCGAAAACCAGCAACAAAGGCGATGGTGGCGCACACCTTTAATCCCAGCACTCGGGAGGCAGAAGCAGGCAGATCTCTGGGAGTTCGAGGCCAGCCTGGTCTACAATAGTTCCGGGACAGGCACCAAAGCTACAGAGAAACCCTGTCTCAAAAAACAAATAAATAAATAAAATGAATTTTAAATCGTAAGAAGATTCGAGTGTATCTTTTAACCAAAATACAGTACAACCACTTTTGTTTACTAAGAACAGGCAGTCTGCTTATGCCTATGGCATCAAACTCTATGATTCAGCATTTGGCAGGCTCTTAGGGATGAGTTTTTTGCTCTCTGCTGGATGTGGAAGCATTTTCTCTGCAAAAGTGGTTGAGATGATTGAAGTGGTGGTTGGTTGGCAAGGTGAGGGTGTGGATTGAGATCAAACTTCGAAGCCCAACTTGGTCAGCGTTTGCAGTGGGTGTCTAGCAAACAATGAGAACTGGTCCCTTTCTGCTCAGTGGCAGCATTGCCAGGTGTGTTCCCAGGCACATTTGGACAGCAGACTCCAAACAGTGCCTGTGACTTTCTTTCTTTGGCTTAGGAAGTACTTTGGAGCAACCAGTAAGCTGCTCATTGCTGTTTGCCATTTACTTTCTGTACAATGTTTAAAAATTGTTTGTGTGTGTGTGTGTGTGTGTGTGTGTGTGTGTGTGTGTGTACGTGCACATATGCAATCTTGTATGTGCTCTGGCACCTGTGTGAAGTTTGAAGGACAACCTTAAGAAGTCAGCTCTCCCTCCACCTCAGTTCCAGTGGGCTGACTCAGGCTTCGTGGCAGGCACCATCACCCACTGGGCCATCTTGCTGGCCATATGGTCCACATTTCATTGCTCCTCACAACAGCTGAAATTGTTGACTGCTGGGTAGAATAGGAGATTGACAATTCGTTTGTTTGTTTGTTTTTGTCTAAAACTCTTGATTTGTAGACCAGGCTGGCCGTGAACTCACAGAGATCCGCCTGCTCTGCCTTCTAAGTGTTGGGATTAAAAGTTGGTGCCACCCACCTGCTGAGATTGACAAGTTTTGTTTTGTTTTGTTCCGTTTCACAAGACAAGGTTTCTCTGTGTAGCCCTAGTTGTCCTGGAACTCGCTCTGTAGACCAGGCTGACCTCGAACCCAGAAATCTGCCTACCTCTGCCTCTCTAGTACACCGCCCGGCCAAACTTTATTTATTAAAGTACAAATAAAACATCACTACAGCCGGGCGATGGTGGCGCACGCCTTTAATCCCAGTACTCGGGAGGCAGAGGCAGGCGGATCTCTGTGAGTTTGAGACCAGCCTGGTCTACAGAGCTAGTGCCAGGACAGGCTCCAAAGCCACAGAAAAACCCTGTCTTGAAAACCCAAAAAAAAAAAAAAAAATCACTACAGGTCCCTGGGGACAAGAGCAGCGGAAGAGAAAGAAGACACAGACACGGAAGGTGGACAAGGCTCACCTTTTAAAAGGGAACGTAGTGAATGTGCACAGGAGGTGCTCTTAGTGGCTGCAGCTGAGGATGCATCCTGTCAGGACCCCAAGGGCAGGCCAGTGTAGATGCCTGAATACTAACAGAAATTATTAGATTTTGCATATTTGTTTAGCATAATTTTCATAGTGTAAAACATATAAAAACAGCAAGGAATAAGTCGTTAGTGTAAACTGTGAGAAATGCACACTGTACAACCACAGCCATTTACTGAGAGTATATTCCAGCCCAGTAGGAGTGGGAGACCAGCCTGATCTACATAGCAAGTTCCAGGCCAGCCACAGCAATATGGCGAGACCCTATCTCAAAAAAAATTATTCCATTATTAAATGGCAAATTTCAACAAAGCAAAACCCAAAATTCGTTTGACACCATTTTAACAGATTAGCAGAGGCTTTTCAAATCTTTCTCTCCTATCTGAGCTGTTCTCAGATTTTTCCACTAGGTGGCGCCAAGCCCCTGCTTGGTCACAGCGGGAACTAACCCCTTAAGAGAGTTGGTCCTAAGCTCTCTGTACTCCTTTAGCTTTTCTTTTTATTGTTATTATTTCAGGCACGGTCTTGCGTAGCCCAGGATGACCTTGAGCTTGCTGTGCGGACGAGGATGACCTTAAACTCAGTCTCTGCCTCTCAAATGATGAGGTCTCACCCACCCACCCATGCACACACACACACACAAAGAGCTTCTCCCTTTCCCTACACACCCCTCCTGTCTTTGTCTTGGAAGCAAGAAGTTCTCTGTGGGCTTCCAGGTGAACTGGCTCCTGAACTTCTGCAGTCCCAACCCACCTGAGCTCTTAGTGTTCCTTGCTCTCCCCAGTTCTCCCCAGTTCATACATGCTGGGGAAACTCTTTACTTCTTTTCTTTTTTTTTTTTTTTTTTTTTTGGTTTTTCGAGACAGGGTTTCTCTGTGGTTTTGGAGCCTGTCCTGGAACTAGCTCTTGTTGTAGACCAGGCTGGTCTCGAACTCACAGAGATCCACCTGCCTCTGCCTCCCGAGTGCTGGGAGTAAAGGCGTGTGCCGCCACCGTCCGGCCTCATTACTTCTTAAGGCATTGACTAAGCAGATTTGGGTTCTGTCTATCAAATCCAGAGCCCACCCCTCCCTCTAAGCCCTGGTTCCCACCACATTAGGCAGCAGGTAGCATGCCGTCTCAGAGGGTTCTGCCACCTCTACCACGCATAGCTGTCCTGTACTTGCTAGTATCTGCCTTACCTCACTCATCTTATCTTTGACTCTGTTGTCGTCTCAAGAAATTGGGAGATGGCAGCCAGGTTCAGCGTGGGCTCTGGGGGCTTACACCCTACAAAGCATCCCTTTTCCTGAGTCACAAGATTGGACGCTGTCAACACCAGAACCTACGATTTGTCAAGAGGCCCCTGGGAGGGCTCGGTGCAGAGAGGAGAACTTCTACAGGGGCTGCTAGAGGGTTCCACGCTCTTCTCCAGGACAGTGTGCTGATGGACGACAGCCGGAGCCACAGCGTCCACAGCAGCGCTTCCCCGAGGGTAAAGCTGGCAGAGGGGGCAGACAGCCTGGGTCTGGGGTGCTATTGGCTGGTTTTCTACCTACCTGGGCAGCTCCAGACTGGCGGCTGAAGTCGCAGAGGCCAGGGACAGTCTCACAGGCCACCTATGGTGTCTCGGTTCTTTTGGTTGTTATTCTTGTCTTGTTTATTTTATTTAGTCATTTTTATTTTGTTTTGAGACAAGGTCTCATTGTATACTTGAATGGCCTGAAGTTATGTAGACCAGACTGGCTTTGAACTCACTGATATCTGCCTGCCCACACCTCTAGAGGTGTGTGTGTGTGTGTGTGTGTGTGTGTGTGTGTGTGTGTCTGGAGAGAGAGGGTGAGAGGGAGTGAAGGAGAGAGGGTATTTTGCTTGAGTGAGTATATATTTGTACCTCCTAAGTCCAGGGTCCTTAGAGGTCATTGGATCCCCTGGGTCAGGAGTTGTAGGTGACTACATGCGGGTGTTGGGGATCAACCCCCAGTTCTCTGGAAAAGCAGTCATTGCTATCAACCACTGAGCTGTCACACCAACCCCTACTTTTGTTTGTTTGTTTGTTTTGAAACGTGGTTTCGCTATGTAACCCTGATAGCCAGGACCTCAGTTTGCAAACCCAGCTACCCTTTGGCTCTCAGATACCTTGCGTGCCTCTGCCTTCCAAGAGCTGGATTGAGGAAAGGCACACAGCACCACACACAGCACCGTGCCTAGTGGGTGTTGCTCCTGCTATTGTGTGCCTTTACATGAGTGTGTGCTGAATAAATATGCATCGATGTGTGCACTGTGCACATGGAAGGTCAGAGGACAACTTCATGCGGTCCGGTCCGTTCTTCCCACCTTTATGTGAGAGCTGTGGGTTGAACCCAGGTGTTAAGGTTTCCATGGTAACTGTTCACTTCCTGTTCATCTTTTTCGTTTTGAGTTTGTTTTGCTTTTGGAGTCAGGGTCTCACTCTGTAGCCCTGACTATTCTGGAACTTGCTGTGTAGACCAGACTGGCCTCCAAAGAGCCTTCTCTTTGTGTTGGGATTAAAGGTGTGTGCCGCTGTACTGGGCCCGCTTGTCTTTTGGAGGTCAGGTTAGCCTCAGATGCATGGCAGAAGGGGACTCAGAGGAAGAGAGGATGAAACAGGCTCACAGTTTCAAAGGAAACAACCGGGTGGAGATGACATGGCTGCCCAAGTGGGTTAGCCACTGGTGGCAGGAGCTCCTGGCATAGCTGCTGTGTTGCTTTTCCTGGGCATTTGTGAGCAAAAAAGGTGGGGCCACTGACATTCAATAGAGTCCCAGCTGGACGCCATGGAGCACACCTTTAATTCCAGCATTTAGGAGGCAGAGGCAAACGGATCTCTGAGTTTAAGGCCAGCCTGGTCTACTGAGTGTGAGTTCAAGGACAGCCAGGGCTACACAGAGAAACCCTGTCTAGAAAAACCAAAAAGGAAAAACAAAAAATAAAAAAAGAAATAGTCGCACACAGAATCGGGTTGGTGGACCAGTGGGCCATTTAGGCTTCCTTAGTACAGTGAAGGGTGACTTTCAGGGCTTGTGTGACTCAGAAAGAGCTGTGTCACCCGAAAGTCCCATATCACTGAGGGATGACCTCATGAGAACCACATCATGGGACGCTGCCCTTCGGTTTCTCTTCCTTTTATGAACTCAATGGAGGCAGGAGGGAGGGAGGGATTCCCCAGGCTGGGGACCAGTGAACCCTCCTCACCTTCTCCAGTGAAGGATAGCAGGCCCAGTATCCTGGCCCCACAGCGGACTCTCTCCCCGCTGATCCATTGCTGTGACTTAGGGCTAAGGGTTCTGCTGGTCACCACCCAACCTTTGCTCCATCCCCAGAGGAAGGTTGTGGCACACCTGGAAGGAAAAGCTGCTGAGGGCAGCAGCTTGTTTGACCCTCTGAGAATCAGGAAGTCCAGAGTGAACTCTGGCCTTCAGCAGCCTGCTCCTAGTGACTGAAGTGTACCAAGCAAGTCAGGCGTCCCAAAGGTCCACAACGTGTCACAAGCTGGAGACCAAGTGTCCAAACACACGAACCTGCGGGGGGGGGGGGGGACATTTCACATTCGAGCCGTGACGGTGGCTAACGGGGGGCTGTCGTTTGCTCCACGCTTTCTGCTCACTGTGCACCAGACACGTGACGAACGACCAGCTCTTCTCCTTCACGAGTCGACCCTGGAGAGCGGCTGCTATAATTATCTGCCCCTGCAACAGGCAACTGGGCAGTAGCGGGTGGGGGTGAGTCCAGCAAAAGCAAGCGGGGGAGAGGAGGCAGGCCCAGCTTCTACCCAAAGCCAGTCTGCTTTCCTGTTTCCTGTCACACAACACCCTCACCCTCTCTCAGGCATAATCAGGAGCTGAAGGGTGGAGCAAGGATGAGGAGGCTAAGGACTTGGTTTGGGAACCAACACTGCTAGTTGGAAGGTCACGGTAAACCATCTCTCTGGGCATCGATTTCCTTGTTTGTGGAGTAGAAGTGATACTTTGCATTTAACTGAAAACTAGGGGCAGACATTTCCAGCAGAGCAGTGGGAATGAGCATGCTTTGCAGTCTGAGAAGCCAAGAGATGTGGGCTGCTTTTCTTAATTCTAGTGCAAGATACCCTACGAAACAGGAAGTAGGCAGGCTGATAGGACGGCCGAGCCTTTGTCCCAGCCTTGTCATATGTGAAGGTCCCAGAATAGGAAAGTCAGGGTAGGAGGAAAAAAACAAAAAACAAAAAAACCTAGGAGTGATTATCTAGAACTTTCCTTTCATACCAGAGCCTTCCAGGGAAACAGAAACTTCTGGACTGTCATTGCTGAGTTCCAAACATTCCAGAGGGCTCAGCAGGAAGTCTGTCATCACCTGACCCAACATTGGCATCAGCCAGAGGCCTGGCTGGGAAAGTTCCTCCCACTGGCAGCTTCTGCCTTGGTCCTGCCCAGCTCCCAGAGTCTGCCCTCCCCCAGCTGCAGCAGTGGGGACAGCTGCCCAGCCCTCCAGAGGGCCAGCTCTGATGAACCACTGAGATGGGAGTTCCCTAGGCCACGGGAAACATCAGCATACTGTGTTTCTGGGGCTGAGTCTGTTTCAGGGTCACAAACCTTTCTGGGTCCTTCTTGGCTGGTGGGGGAAGAGTGCACCCCACACCCTCTGTCGGTGGGTCAGCCCCAGGGATGTCATACTCGGGGAGTGGCAGCATCCCCCTTCTTGATACCAGCTCCCCTTGGTTGCCTTTAGCTTTAGAGCCCCTTGAAGACTGTCGGGGGGGCTGCTCCCTGGTGCTCCCTCCAAGTTCTGCTGAGTACCACAGGTGTGCTCCTCGGCCATCCCCCGTGCCAGTCACGAAGAGCTGTGACCACTCAAGGAAGGATCTCTGAAGGGACTCCAGCCGGTCCCATGGCAAACATGGCTCTGGCAGGTCTTGCCCTTCTCCCCCACTCCCTCTGTCTTGCTAAAAACTGTTAGATTACATTCCTAAAGCCAGCCACCAAAGGCCGATCCCATAGTTTGCTACTTCCTCCCCCAAGACTAACCGCCAAGCCAAGATTCAGCTACGGAAGTAGTGAAGTCCAGCAATCAAAAGCCCCCTTTGGCCAGGAGATGGTGGTGCACACCTTTAATCCCAGCACTGGGGAGGCAGAGGCAGGCAGATCTCTGAGTTTGAGGCCAGCCTGGTCTACAGAGTGAGTCCAGGACAGAAATACCCTGTCTCAAAAAAAAAAAAAAAAAAAAAAAAAA
>NW_026067894.1:6482223-6509987 GCF_014885135.2 Alexandromys fortis
TTTTTTTTTAAATATTTATTTATTATGTATACAATATTCTGTCTGTATGCCTGAAGGCCAGAAGAGGGAGTCACAACCTCTTTACAGATGGTTGTGAGCCATCATGTGGTTGCTGGGAATTGAACTCAGGACCTTTGGAAGAGCAGGCAATGCTCTTAACCACTGAGCCATCTCTCCAGCCTGTGATACTCAGGTTCAAAGTAGCCATCCCCTGCCTTGGCCTAGTGCTGGGTTTATAAGCACGCCTCACGGCGTTAGCACCTTGACGTCCAGTGTTTCAGTCTCTCTCCTGCGCTGGCAAAGTCTCTCTCTCAGGCTTTGGAAGGCCTAGAAGCCGTAATGGGGGTGACTGGGTGACTAAAGAAACCACCGTCCCAGGCCCCTGGGCACCTGCTCCTGCCATCATAGCTCCGCTGTGAGCAACGGCGTGGACACAAGGCCTGAGGGAATGAACACATCTGTCTGATGACACAGGCCTAGGCCATGACTCAGAAGCTGGGGCTGGCTGCCCCTGACGCAGGTTTAGGGCCATAGCAGGCCTGAGGAGAGACAGCCCTGGCTTTAGGCTCAGCTTGGTTTTGTATTTGTCTGAACAAGCCTAAGTGGGCCGAGCTGAGCTCCAGCCTACACTGGTCTTGTCTTAGCTTCCCAAAGACTGAGACTCCAGGGTGGCACCCATCGGAGCCCCCTCGATGCTCTCCATGGCTGGGTGTTGATATTTTCTCTGCGCTCTCCTTGAAGACAGCAGTCAAGCTGGGCGGGTACCGCGGTGTGAAGGGGGCGGGGCATCAGGAAGTGAGTCAGCTACACATAGGACACCTGGCGAGGGAGAAGACAAAGGGAGCCCAAATGCTGTCTACCTCTTCCTACACTTATTCACGTCATGATTTATTGTTTGGTTTTGTTTTAGACACAGTCTCTCTACATAGCCCTGGCTGTCCTGGAACTCACGCTCTAGACCAGGCTGGCCTTGAACTCACAGAGATCCTCCTTCGATCAAAGGCATGTGCCACCACACTGAGTAGGCCCCAGATTCTTAATCCAGGGGTTCCGAAGGGCCTTCCAGACTCAAGCTGGCTGCCTTTCCGTGAGTTCCACGCTCAGGCTCCTCTCTCCCTTTCATTCCCACGAAGGCTGTGGTGGCTTTACAGGCCAGAGGTCAACAAAGGCCCCCAGAGGCAAACAGGGAGCCCGGCTTCCCTTGTCATGAGTACCATCCCCACCACTGGGCAGAAGGCTGGGGGACTAGAAAGAGGGAAAGAGAGAGAGAAAAAAAACTTCTCACGGGGTTTTCCCTTACTTCAGAATTAACCAGGATTGCTTAAATCAGTTGGGGTCAGGAAATACTTTAGTGAAACAGGTCATTTAGACGCTACCTCCTGAGGCAAAGTGCTCCAGAGGTCTAAGGGACAGAAGGCAAAAGGCATGCAGGTTCCGCTCCAAGGCAGAAGAAATGCGTTTGCTTGAGGTTTCCCATCCGGTGAGAGACGAGTGACCTCCGAGGCATGCGGAATCTGCTTGCTGGGTCTGTGGCCTTCCGGACGGACACCTTGATTATCCTCCCACCGCTCACACCAGCTCATGCCACGGAGAGTGGAGCAGCGACTCATCAGGAGTCTGTGATAACAGTGCTGCTCATTCCAAAGCAGCGTGTTTAATGTTCCAGCCTTCTCAGCCCATCACCTAGAGGGATGGGACTCTCACCCCATTTTACACCGGGAGAATAAGGACTTGCCTGGGGTGGGGACAGATGGAAAGTGCTGGTATTTGAACTCTGCTTGGTATTCCAGGATCCCAGCACCTCTAAGGGCCAAGCTGCAGGCTTGCAGGTGAGTCAAAGGTCAGAGGAGACAGCCCTGGGCCAAGTAGGGAGCCTGAGCAATAACCTAGGAAGGACAAAGGCCCACTGAGAGGCCCCTTGGAATGGGGCTGAGGCCGGGGCCAGCTGGCAGGCCAGGCCAGCTTGCAACCTGAGCACATCACCACCCAACAGCTCATCCTCTCGGGTTCCAGGTCTCCTTCCCAGCCTGAGGTGCAGATGCCGGCTTGATAAGAGGCAAGTGCTCACAAGTTGGTTGAATAGACCACAGCTATTTCCACAGGAGACATCTCCAGAAGCTGGGGGCAAAATGTCTCCTTTTGGAGACAGGGAATCTGGAGTCGGTTTATACGCAAAGGGTTCTGTTCTTGTTTGACCCGTCACCTCCTGCCACTGCCTGGGAAAAGACTAACTGCACAGCTGGTACTCAATAAAGACCGGCAGAATGGCTAGGAGAGCGAGAGCCACTTTTCTGAGCTTTTAGCACACGTGGCAGAGCAGGTAAAGGCTCAGGTGACAGCCGGCGGCCGTCAGGACACAGCTCATCCCAAGCCTCCACGGCAACAGGGAAGCCAGTCACGAGGAACAATGGCTTCGCTCTCACAGGGCTAAGTCACTCATGGGCACATAACCGGAAGCCATCTCAACACCTACAGTGAATGCGCTTACAAAGACCAAACCTACTAGGTCAGCTCTGTCACAGGCCGAGAAGTTACCAGCCAGATCCTGGTGTAACCCAAAGGGAGCGCAGAAAACTAGACAGAATATGTTCACTGTGCTCCCAACTCTTGAGAGGGGGAGGCAGGAAAATCGGTCTTAGCTACGGAGTGAGTTAGAGGTTTGCTTAGAACACTTGAGACCATGTCTTGAAGAAGAGGAAAAAAGAAATAAGAGGGAGAGAGGGAAAAGGAGTGTGTGTGTGTGTGTGAGAGAGAGAGAGAGAGAGAGAGAGAGACAGAGAGAGACAGACAGAGAGAGACAGACAGAGAGAAAAAATAAGGGAAGAAGGATGGGAGGGAAGGAGAGAACCTAGAACATGGGATGAAGGAGTGTAGCTAAGTGGGTAGAGGGCTTCTTCCCAGGAAAGAAGTCCTGGGTTCCATCCTAGCATAGCACAAAACCAGGTGTGGTAGCTGTTGTTCCTTTTGGAAACTACAGCTCCCAGACTCCTCCTGGATTACGGATACCTGCGCACGCGGGCGTGCACAGGTGCAGGTCATTTCTCCCAGATAACCTTGCGCTTTCCGTTAAAAAGCGAGCTTCCACGAGGTCTCGCTCTCTCTTGCCCTTTTTACCCTTGTGTGTCTCGCACGCCTGTCCCTTATCGTGTCCCCCTTCCCCCATTAAAGTGCACCCACGTGGGAGCCGCGTGTCTTGTCTCCTCCTTTTGCACGTGTCTCGTCTATCCTGTGTTCGTCTACACACCTCACCCGCCTTTAAAAGAATAATATTTTGGTGCCGTGACTCGGATTATAGTAGCCAGTGGTGGTGCATGCACGCCTTTAATCCCAGCATTCAGGAGGCAGAGGCAGGCAGATCTCTGTGAGTTTGCGGCCAGCCTGGTCTACAGAATGAGCTGGTGTCTACAGTCAGAGCTGTTATACCTGAGAAACCCTGTCTCACAAAAACCAAAAAAAAAAACAAACAAAACTAGACTGTTAAAAAATGACACATTAAAAAATGGCCCATGGATACACACTTGATTTTAGTCCTTGGGAGACAGAGGCAGGTGGATCTCTGTGAGTTCTAAAACAGCCTGTTCTATGCAGTGAGAGAGAACCTGTCTCAAATGCTTGCTGGACCTAGAAGGAGCAGGCCAGACCTGGATTTGAAGAAAGACAAGGGCAACCTGATGCACTTGTAAGGTTCATGGACATGTATGTGCCAGGAAAACACCAAGACCCATGTGTCCCGCCGGAGGAATGTGGCTCAGGCTGAGAAGGGTCACAGACAGGTTTCATGGCCAGTTTAAAGTTTACGCTGTGGGGCCATTCTGTTGGGCAAGTCAGTTGATTCTATTCTCAGATTGACTAACGCTGACGGCATGGTCTCAAAGAGCCCTCTGATCCTGGGCGGTGGTGGCGCACACCTTTAATCCCAGCACTCAGGAGGCAGAGGCAGGTGGATCTCTGTGAATTGGAGGCCAGCCTGGTCTACAGAGCTACAGAGCTAGTTTCAGAACAGCTACGGTTGTTACACAGAGAAACCCTGTCTCAGAAAAAGAAAAGAAGAGAAAAGGAAAGGAAAAACGGGCTCTCTGAGCAGAGGAGACAGAGACTGGGAAATATTTGTCATAAATAACAAGAAACCAAAACAACCCAGGTCTCTCTGGTCTTGAAAGTCCGCGTCTGTTTTCCCTCCTCCCTGCTCAGAGGTAGCTGAGGCTCCTGGCTGCCTCAGCCCAGCCTTCTAGGTCTCAGAGCTCCTCCACCCTACAGCAGTGAACCCAGTGACCTAACCGGTGCTAGGCAATGCCAAGGTCAAGGGCCACTGCTCGCCCCCAAGGGCTGTGCAAATTGAGAGAGCTGTGGAGGGTGGGGAACTGGGATTAGGCACTCCTCCGCTCCTTCCCAGCCCCCATTTGCCCAACCGAGAAGTCTTGCACCCACGCACACGCACAACACCATCCTTTGTCCGTCCCTGGCTTCTCTTTGTTCCAGAACTCTTACGTCACCCTTTCTCCAGAACTAGCTCACGGCCGTTATGCAAGTTTCAACCAACAGAACCCAACAGTTCCTTCATGATGCTCCTCAGGCTGCCACACTTCCCCTTACAAGGTGTAAATGCCAGCCCCTGCCCCTGTTGGTTAGAGCAGCCACACCAGAGCTCCCATTGGCTGATAGCTGACCTACAGAATATTCTGCCACACCCCTGGACAGAGATGCTGAAGACACTTTTGGCTTTGGGTTTCGCAGAGGTTGCTTTGCTTCACCTGACTTTTCTCTGGCGCGGGGCCAGTTCCAGGTGCCCTGTCCCCACCCCAGTGCATTGTTCATTGTTTAGTGAGGTGTATTTCTCCTTCCTCCCCATTGCCCCGCCTTCTTCCTCCCTGTTGCTTTTTTCAGATGAGGGTCTGCTCATTTGAATGACAGTCACCCATTATCTCTTGAGGCAAATCTCCTGCCCTCTGTGAGCTTCAGCTTCCCCATGTGTTTATTGGGGGTGCTAAAACCACCGCATCAGTTAAGAAAGGAATTTGCTGTGTGTCTGCTTCTGCCTGGGAAGCATCAGTGCTAAGATGGTGTGTGTCCTGCTTGGACCTAGTGCTTGTGGCTGCCAAAAAGCCCAGAGGCAGAGTCCAGCCAGGAGAGGGAGGAGGCTGGAGTCCAGGCCTCAGAGCTGGTCATCGGACCTTATCAGGCTTGCTGAGTGACCTGGAGTATGTCTCCTTCCCTCCCGAAGGCTTGGTTAATGGCAATTGCACTAGAAGAGCCCTTCCCAAGCTGAGGGGGGTGGGAGGAGACACTGCCTTTGAGGAAACATTTTTCCAAAAGCCCACACCTGTCGAATATTCTGAGCCAGGGCTGAGCATTAATCTCAGCACTCAGGGGGTAGAGGCAGGAGGTTTTGAGTTCAAGGTCAGCCTGGTCTACACAGAGTTCCAAGACCACCTAGACCCTGTCTCAAAATAAGTAGATAAGCCAGGTGGTGGTGGCGCACACTTTTAATCCCAGTACTCAGGAGGCAGAGACAGGTGGATCTCTGTGAGTTTGAGGCCAGCCTGGTCTACAAGAGCTAGTTCCAGGACAGGCTCCAAAACTATAAAGAAACCCTGCCTCAAAACAAAACAAACAAAAACAGAAAAAAAAGAATAAGTAGATAGATGATAGATAGATAGATAGATAGATAGATAGATAGATAGACAGACAGACTGAGGATGTAGTTGCTCAGTTGGTAGAGTGATTACCTATCAGGATCGAAGCCCAGGGTTCAGTCTCCAGCATGACGTAAAACTGGGATGATGGTACAGGCTGTAATCCCAGCATCAGGAGGTGATGGTGGGAGCATGATGGCCTACATGTCATAGCCCAGTGTCCTGCGCAGGCCTTGATGGTGGCCAGGGCTACACAGATGGACTAGAGAAACCCTTTTCTCATAGAAAGTACTATTTGGCAAGGATGCATCAGTGAGACAGTGTACTAACACAGGCAGCCACAGGCTGCTAACTGTATAGAACCTCCATAGCTAACCTGAGAAATGGCATCTCTCCCAGGACCGCAAAATCCTGAGCTGGGGAACGGTATCCTCAAGGGCTCCTCCAATCCCGAGTTTGGAAAGATTCCAGCAATAAATTCAGTTACTCCAGGGTGAGGAGCTGCCAGTGTTCAGCTGAATATTTTTGGCTTAAAAGCCATTATGATTGCAGGAAGGACTGTATCATGATTGCCCTGGGAAATAAGGTAAACGGAGTTGCAGAGGTGATGGGAAGGGGGCAAAAGCGGAGCAGGGAGGTGGAAGTGGGGCTGTCGCTATCCTGGCAAAGATGCAGACGGTCTAAAACAAAACACTTATTCCTCTTTGGCTACCCGTCTATTGAAACCAGGAATCCAAGAGTCTCCTTGGGCATGTCACGCTGGAAGACAGAAAAGACTGAAGCCAAGCTTGGTGCGATGGCTCACACCTTTGTTCCTGGAACTCAAGAGGCAGAGGCAGGCCTGGTCTACATAGCTAGTTCCAAGCCAACCAGGGCTACATAGTGAGACCCTGTCTCACAAAACCAAACAAAAGGCTGAAGTGACCTGGTCAGATGGCTCAGCATAAAGGTCCTCGCTAAACAAGCCTGGTGATATGAGTTTGATCCCTGGAACCCACATAAAAATGGTAGGAGGAAAACCAGTTCCCAAAAGTTTGTGCCCTGACCTCCACACATGGACTGTGGCACACGTACACACAGGCACACATGGGCTGTGGCACACGTACACACAGGCACACTTTTTTTTTTTTTAGGTTGAAGCTGGGTATACAGAAGGGAAGTAGAAGTTGTTTTTGCCAAATGGGATCAGAGAAACTGGGGACAGTGACAGTTCCAAAACAATGCCCATCTTCCTTGGACGTGCTAAATGTGGGGTTCTGTATGCCCTCCCCTTGAACACAGGCTCTCTGACTACTTGACCAACAGTGACTTCAATCTTGGGAAACAGCAGGTGCAACTTCCCATTTTCTGGGATGTGCGTTCTTGGAAGGCAGCCATCTTGCTTGCCCTGCTTGGTGTGCAGGCTCATTTTCCCAGCTGAGATCCAAGTTGACAACCAGAGATAACTTCCGGAGGTGTGAGAGAGGAAGCCCTAGCTCACACCGGGTCTGCTCACTATTTGACTGAAATCACAAGAACCCCAGCATCCCCAGAGAGGACACCATGGTGCCATCCACGCTCAGGCAGCTCGCAGAGCAGAGCCCTAGGAACCAAGCAGAGAAGCTGATCCAGTTGCACAGGCCTACGTCTGTAATCCTCGCCTTTGGGAGGCTGAGGCAGAAGGAGTCACAGACGCCCAAGGGCAGCCTGATCTACATAGCAAGACCCCTCAACCCAAGTCAAGGAGCTTTTGTCTCTAAAGGAGGGTGAAAACATCAGAGCCTATTCTATAGTGATGGCTGAAAGAGAAGGTGCACGTTTGCAGAGCGTGCCGGCACACGCCGCAGTCCAGAGCTCAGGAGACGGAAACCGGAAGACTGGAAGGAAGTTCAAGATCATCCTTAGCTACATAGTGAGTCTAGGGCCAGCCTGGGACACATGAAACCATCTCAAAATAGTCAACAATAGGCTGATGAGATAGCTCAGCAGGTGACCCGTCACCAAGCTTAACAACCTGGGTTCTATTCATGGGACTCACATGGTGGAAGGGAACAACCCACTCCTGAGAGGTGCCCTAAGACCTCCACAAGCATGCCTGTGTAGGTAGACCTACGTGCATGTGCATGCCTGTGTAGGTAGACCTATGTGTGCGTGCATGCCTGCACAGGTAGACCTATGTGCACGTGCGTGCATGCACACGCATACGCATTCACACACAGATGAGTAAATAAATGTAGAACAGTAGTCAGGGGTGGGTGGAGAGCAGCGCAGCGATCACTGCAGCGGATCTGGGTTTGGTTCCCAGTGCCTGTGTCAGCAGGCTCACAGCTGCCTGTTACTGCAGTTCTTATGCCTCTGGCTTCCGCGGGCACGTGCAAACACATGGCAGCCACCATGCCAGACTTTTCCTCGTGGGTTCCTGAAATGGGACTGAAGTCTTCAAGTTTGTGTGACTTGTGACTTACCAGCTGACCATCTCCCCAACCCCCTGGCTTCTGTGTTATTTTTGAAACAATGCCTCACTATGAAGCCCTTGGTGGTTTAGAATTCACAGACATCCACTTGTCTCTGCCTCCCAAGAGCTGGGTTTACAGGCATGCACCACCATGCCAGGCCTTCAGGTTTCCTTCTCTGTCTTGTCCACTTTGAGCCTCAGGAAGACCCTGCCAGGATGGCTGGCACGGCAGTGAATTGATCTCTGTTTGACAGAGAGAAACTGAGGTCCAAGATAACACACAATGTCTCAGTGGCTGCCACAAATCTAGTTGTCCCTTCAACAAAGACACCAGGACATAGAGGCCCAGAGCCCACTCCCTGTGTGGGTTCTAGAAACACCCTGTGGGAGCCTAGCCTGGGCTGGCCTTTGCCTCACTGGCCTTCAGAAAGGTGGGGTGTTCTTCTACTTGTTGACAGACAGCACCCAGCCTAAGTCATCTTCGGGAATGCCTGGAATTCCACCATCAGTGATTCATCCTCTCTGTTGGGCAACTGCTCTGGGAACAGTCTTTCCCTTCCCCTGACGATATTATTAAGGGTTTCAAGAGCTAAGGATGGGCTGAGCACTGGGACCTACACTTGTAATTCCAGCATTCCAGAGGATGGATTGGAGATCACAAGTTCAAGGCAGCCTGGGACGTACAAGACCCCCATCTCTTTTTTTTTTTTTTTTTTTTTTTTTGGTGGCTGGAGAGACAGCCGTGGGTGCTGGGAACCGAACTCTTTATATTTATGGTTGTGAGCCTAGCCTTTAACGGCTGAGCCATCTCTCCAGCCCCAAGACCCCCATCTCAAAAACAAACAAAAGAATACACCTGGCCAGTGAGATGCTGGCCACCATATAATGCTGGGCAAGCATGCATGCTGGACTGAGTTTCATTTATAGACCCTATGGTAGAGAGAAGTGACTTCCGAATTCACACATTCACACACATGCACGCGTGCACACACACACACACACACACATCCAGAGAGAGACTAATTTACTTCTTTACACAGACGGAGGAGCCACACGCGGTCCAGGAGGAGATGTGGCAATGTCCGAGGACACCCACCCACCCAGAGTCTGGGGTGATACAGCAGGGTGTCAGGCCCAAGAACTTCCTTCAGGGAGTTCCCTTCCTTCTGGCAACCTGGAGCCTTGACTGGGAGGTTAGCTGTTTGGGCTGCCCCACCAACTCCTTCATTTCCTCGTTTATTTCTTCTTTTTTCTTTTTTTAATATTTATTTATTTATTTGTTAGTATACAATATTCTGTCTGTGTGTATTCCTACAGGCCAGAAGAGGGCACCAGATTTCATTACAGATGGTTGTGAGCCACCATGTGGTTGCCGGGAATTGAACTCAGGACCTCTGGAAGAGCAGGCAATGCTCTTAACCGCTGAGCCATCTCTCCAGACCCTCGTTTATTTCTTGTGGGGCTGAGGGTGGAACCCAGGGCCTCATGCAAGCCAGACAAGCCCTCTACCATGGAAGCCCCCTCCACCTTCCCACATCCTTTCCTTCTGGTGTCAGAGCCTGGTGTGCCATTAAGGGAACCAGGTGGCCTTTCCTCCTCCAGCTAGCACATCTGTAGGTGGTCTAAGGCTTAGCTCAGGTCCTGGCCAGTGTGTAAGTGGTCCTAGATCCTTCCAGTCCATTCCTTCCTTGTCATAGGAAGCCCAAATCGGCTTCTCCTGTTTGCATTACAGAATTCTGCTTGAAGTAAGACAAGGACGATACACTCAGGAGATCAAGACCAACTTCAGATACACAGTAAATTCGAGGGCAGCCTGGCTTACCAGAAGACTCTGCCTCAAAAAACAGAAACAAAAACAAAAAAACCTAAGGAGTCAGATGTGGTAGCATACACTTTAATTTCAGCACTCACGTGGTGTGGAAAGGCAGAGGTCAGAGGTCAGCCTGGTCTATATAATGAGGCCCAATCTCAAATTAAACAAAACAAGACTGCTAAATGAAATACCCACTTTGCCAGGCGTAGTGGCACACGCCTCTAATCAACACTCTTGGAGGCAGAGGCAGGCGAATCTCTGAGTTCAAGGCAGCCTGATCTACAGAGTGAGTTCCAGGACAGCCAGAGCTACACAGGGAAACCTTGTCTCAGAAAACCAAAATAATAAATACCTACTTTCCAGGGAAGAGAGTGAAGACAGCTGGAGCCACAGTGGCTGTGACGTGGCAGAGCTCGGGGTGTACGTGGCAATTCTCGATTCCTGCCTCCCCAGCCAGGCTGCCACCGCCCACTACAGTGCCAGCTACAGCAGGCAAGTGGGTATGGGGCAGGAATGTGGAGGGGGAATAGACAGGGTCTAGAATCAGACGCTACCAACCTGGTTGTGAGAGTCTCGTTCTCCTTGTCTGTAATGCCAAGTAAGACAGATTCCAGAGACACGAGAGGATTTTGGCTTTAATGGTCCCGCCCAGACTGAGTCCCTTTGTGCAGTGAACTACCTGGGCCACAGCTGCCCCAGGGATAAGGATAACACTTGCCTTCTATGGATGTTACGAGGGTCAGATGAGATATGAAGTTCTTGGCACAGTACCCAGACATTTAGTAAGTCTTCAGTAAACAGTACCTAGGTGTTATGACGCCATCATGGCTGGCTCAGTCTGAAAGACCCTGTCAGTCTGTTCATGAAACAGCAAGCCCTTGGCTCCTCTTCTTCTTCTTCTTCTTTTTTTTTTTTTTAAAGATTTATTTATTAATTATGTATACAACATTCTGCCTCCATGTATGCCCGCACGCTGGAAGAGGGCGCCAGATCTCATTACAGATGGTTGTGAGCCACCATGTGGTTGCTGGGAATTGAACTCAGGACCTCTGGAAGAGCAGCCAGTGCTCTTAACCACTGAGCCATCTCTCCAGCCCCTTGGCTCCTCTTCTTACCGCCCGCCTCTGGACTTCAAAACCTTCCCGGGGTGCCCCAGGGTTCTGGTACACCCACTAGGCCTCTACAGTAAGCTGGGCCTGAAGAACTCAGCTCTGGCATCTTCTCTCCCATCATGGCTTTCAGTTTAGTGAGAGCCTGAGAAATCCCAGAGCCCAGTCTCCGGACTTCTCTAAAGCTGCAGAGGTTCAGGGGATGAGCCTAGCCCCTCCCTCCACTCCTTCCTCAGGCCAGAGACAGGTTGAATCAAGGATACAGCCTATCCGAGATTGCAGTCTCCTCAGGCTGGAGCCTCCTGCGGCAGTTCAAGCTCCTCTGGCCTCCCTTCTCTTCTCAGCCAAGCCTGGCCTAAGGCCTCTGTGGGCATCTGCAAGAGAGAGCCACGTGTGCTGGCCTGGAGCCAGGGCTGCTCTCGGGCGGCTCTCACAATGGTTCCATTCAGAGCGGAGCTGGCCCATGGGACTGGGGTGCGAGTTCAGACTCTGAGGAAGGGGATGTGGAAGATGGCAGCCCTCAGCACCGCACAGCCTGATGTGGGAGTGGCCACCTCACAGCTGGGGCCACCAAGCTTGGGCTCCCGGGGGCCCATCAAGGGTAAGTGTGGGTGCAGACAGAGGGAAGGATTACTCATGGGTCCTCGCCCATGCTCTCGCTGGCATCTGCAGGCTTCTAGCCAAGAATGACGTGGGCTTGGTTTTCCAAGCAATTCTTGCTGTAACAGCTGGGGCCTGGGCGCCATTCTCCCTGGGTCCTGAACAGGAACCAGAGGCTTCCTGCACTGGCTCTGCCTCTCTGCCTATCACCTCTCTAAGATGCTTGGAGGCGTGTAGAACAAAGCTCTCACTGGCTCCCCGCGGACCTCACCTCAGGGTCCAGACTGCCCATCCTCCCTGCCTCCAGGTTAGCTTTCCAGCCTGACCTTCAAACTCTTAAACTTGGCCAGGTGGGAAGTAATTCCCTCGAGGTAGAGACAAACAGGTGACTATGCGGCGGCCCTGACCAATCAGTGTTCCTCCCATTCCCAGCCTCTCCATTCCGGGATTGTTTCTGTCAGTCACCTGACCTGAATTAGTCCGAGGCTATTCCCTCTGTCTGCTTGGACGTAAAACTCCTGCGAGGGTCTGAGCAGACGACCCAGTTGGTAAAATGTTTTCCTTGCTAGCACAGGGCCGGAATTCCACCCCCCAGAAGCAGCTGTGTTTGGTTGGTAGCTGACATTTGTGATCCCACTGCTCAGAGAGGTAGACAATGAAGGGTACCTAGGGCTTGCCAGTCCAGCCCATTTGGCTAGCTCCAGACCAGTCAGAGCGGAGGCCTTATTTAAAAAAAAAAAAAAAAAAAAAAAAAATTTGGGCTGGATTGAGGTAGGGGCTGAGGGTAGTGGTTCATACTTTTAAACCCAGCACAGGGGGAGGAGGAAGAGGGAGGCAGGTGGATCTCTGAGTTCGAAGTCAGCCTGGTCTACAGAGGGAGTTCCAGGACAACAAGGGTTACAGACAAACCCTGTCTCAGCAGCCTGACCCCTACTCCAGTTCTCTCTGGCAATCCACTGCAGCCATCTTCAAACCCGTCGGTGACGACCTCAAGCTCCCGTGAGGGTGACAAGGGGAGGATAAGCCACACAACAGCTCCAGAAGAAGGCTCTAGATGTCTCCTTCCAGTCAGGATGGTGAGAACACACACACTGGAGCCAGGGCCGTGAGTCTACCCCACCTTGGCCTCGGGCCTCAGTTTCCCTGAACTGTGGATGTCTCTGTAGGTGACATTTGCTAGCTCTGCTGTTTGCTTTAGGGACAGCTCCTCTGCCAGTCTCGTTTACTGCTTGTCCACAGCAGTTGGCCCTGCCTGGCACATGATTTACCAGAAATTTCTGACCTTCCTTCCTTCCTTCCTTCCTCCCCTCCCATTTGTGTGTGTGTGTGTGTGTGTGTGTGTGTGTGTGTGTGTGTGTGTGACAGATTCTCTTATAACCCAGGCTGGCTCCCAACTTCAGGATGATTTGGATCTCCTGATCCTCCTGCCTCCCAATATCTGGAACACAGGCCTGCACCATCCTGACCTTCTGATGTAAGCATGTGCATTCCTGGACTCTGGAAAGCAATGACTTCTTCTTTACACCAGGGACATTTGAGGTAGAGAGCTTAACAACAGCAGCAAAACCTTGCCTGTTTGCCAAGCATGGTGTTCAACTCTTGTAATCCCAGGACTGAGATATGGAGACATGAGGGATTGAGAGGGTGAGGCCAGCTTGGCTCCAGGTCAGCCAGAGCCATTCTGCCAGAAAAACAGAAGAGGAACGTGCCTGGAGATTTTCTAACCCAGATCGCTCATCCCCAGAGGTCACCCTCTGACTGTCTGTGGTTCTGTCCTCTCTTTTAGGAGTTGGGGTGTACTGCAATGTGTACCCAGATATCCTCTGTACTCATTGCCTATCCTCTGAAACAGGATCCCCTGTCCTCAGGTGAAAGTTGGAAGGCAGCTATGGGATTCAGGGAGCCAAGTCATGAGTCTGGCTTCCATGGGCTAGCCTCCTGACACCTGTGCCCCTTGCAGGTCTGGTGGTCATTGTAGTTCACATCCTGTTGTTCTTCACAGTTTAGCAGAGAGGAGGCCAGGAACAGGCTGGAAGGACTGGCTCCGAGGTTGACTCCTTCAGGGTTTGGGGTTGCCCACAGGAAAGGCAGGGGTGACTGGATACTTCCTGGAGTCTGTCTGAGCCCCTAAGCCATAGGTCTGGGCCCTTCCAGCTAGGAGCCTCAGGGTGCTTGTAGACATTTGAGGAGGACACGTCAGCCACAGCGTGCCTCCAGGGAGGACAAGGTCTCTGTAAGGCCAGACACATCAGTTGCTAGCCATCTTGCCTGAGAAGGTCCATGTCTCCTCACTGATGGATAGACAGACACCTGGACGGAAGGCCCCAACTGATGACAGTGGTCATTCGAGAGTGGGAAGGACAAACTCTGCGGTGAGAGCAAGGCTTCAAGTGACCCAGGTGACTGATGGGGCCACCAGGAGCCACTGCCCATCACACCTCCCGGGTTTCTCAAAGAAGGCTGGCACAGAAGCCCCAGCCATGTGTGCCACCCCAGCAGGCTTCTCGCCTGGATAATATGGGGCTGGCACACCTTGGTCTGTGCCCTCCAGGGTTAAGTCACATACTCCAGGCTCAGTCTCCTTGTTGGTAAACTAGGATTAGTTGTTTTCTTTTCTTTCTCATTTTGCTTTATTTATTTATTGTTTTGGTTTTTGGTTTTTAGAGACAGGGTTTCTCTGTGTAGCCCTGACAGTCCTCGAATTTGCTCTGTTGACCAGGCTGACCTCGAACTCAGAGATCCACCTGTCTCTGCCTCTCCACTGCCCTGCTTGTTTTTGTATTGTTTTCTACAGCAGGGTCTTATATAGATTAAGTTGCCTTGAACTCTCTTTGTAGCTGAGGATGACCTTGACCCTCAGACCCACCTGCTTCTACCTCCTCACGCTCATCCAAGCAACACCAAGCCTGGTTTGGAGTATCCTGTTTTAAAGATTTATTTCTTTTATTTTATGTATATGAGTGCTTCATCTGCATGTGCGTATGCCACCATGTGCATGTCTGGTGATCATGGGGGTCAGAAGAGGGCACCAGATTCTCAGAACTGGAGCTATGAACAGTTATGAACTGTCATGTGGATGCTGGGAATTGAACTTGTGTCCTCTGGAAAAACAGCCAGTGCTTTTAACCTCTGGGTCATTTTTCCAGTATTCTGTTTTAATTTTTACTAGGGCCGGAGATTCAAGAAGCCTGCAGAGAGACTTAATATCTAGTTCACACAGTAAGTAGCTGAGAAGGGAAAATTCAAGTTCCTCCCAAGAATGCAGTAGAAAGAATGCCACAGGTCACATCTCTCAAAGCAGGCAGTCATGGGAAATGTGTGCCCATGAAGCCTCAGGACAGGACCCGGCAGGCAACAAATACTTCACAAATTCAGGGGAAAGGACTGGAGAGAAGGCTCAGCAGTTAAGAGCACTTGCTGTTCTTCCAGAGGACCCAGGTTCAATTCCAAGTACCTACATTGCACCCCAGGGCCAGGTGATCTGATTTCTTCTGGCCTCCAAAGGCCTTAAGGCATGCACATGGTACACAGATACACATACAGCTAGAACAGCCATACATATAAAAAGAAATATAAATTCATAAATGCAGGTATCTTAGAGTTTCCATTGCTATGATGAGACACCATGACAGAATAAAAGAAAACATTTCCTTGGAGCTGGCTTACAGTTCCTCATCATAGTGGCAGGCATGGAGGCAGACACAGTGCTGGAGCAGTAACTGGGAGTTCTGCATTCAGATCAGCAGGCAACAGGAAGAGAAAGCAACACTGAGCTTGGCTTGAGCATTCGGAACTTCAAAACACACCCCCAGTGACACACTTCCTCCAACAAGACCACGCCCACTCCACAAAGCCACACTACCTCACAGTGCCGCTCCTTACGGGCCTGTGGGGGCCATTTTCATTCAGACCACACATTAGACAAGATTATGAACACCCAGCTCAAGTGTTATGTCACCAGCAGCAAGACTGAGGAAGGGCCGGTTGTTCAGATGGAAGCTTCACCCCAGCGCCTAGCATCCATATATCCAAAGAGTCTGGCGTGTTAGGGTGGAAGTTCCATCCCAAGCTCCTCCCTTGGAATTGCCTCAGTTCAGACTCCGCCCCTGAGAAAGCCGCCAAATGATGACCCCCTCCCCAGAGATGTTCAAGACCACTCCCACAGGGTTATTTAAACCGCCCTCCAGAAAAAAAAAATGTGGTTTTCTGGTCTTCCTTCCCTGTCTACTCTCTGGTGGGCTGGAAAGTCATCTGGGAGCATGGTTTCTATTAAACTTGGGCTTTTTCTAATTCGCTTTGATTTGGTCTGATTTGAATTATTGCATCGGCCGAAAGGCTTATTGGGGAGCAGAAGCTTTTCACCAGCAAGATGGCTAAGGAGGAAAAGATGCTTCCTGCCAAACTCACTGGTTGATATCGAGTTTGGTCCTGGGACCCACAGGGTGTGGGAAGAAAACCAGCTCCCCCAAGTTGTCCTCCACCCTCCAAGTGAACCATAGCATGAATGCACCCACACCCACAAATAAATTAGAAAGCTAACCCAAGAAAGAAGGGCGAGAGGAATGGCTCAGGGGCTATTTTACGGCTCTGGTAGAGAACCTAAGTTCGATTCCTAGCACTCATATCAGAGAGCCCACAGCTGCCTAGATCTCTGATTCCAGAGGTTCTGATGCAGGTAGCATATGCTGCAAGTATAAAAAAAATACTTCTTAATGTTCAAATAACCAAGACCCAGGTTTAGAGACTGAGCACCTATGACCTTGGGTGGACGTGGCTCCTTTCCTTGGATATTTCCTGTGGCTCTCAAAACTGTAAACTGTTTACAGTTAAAGACAGCCTACCTTCCTGTGTCCTTGTGGCTTGGTTTCTACTCATCCACCTTAATCCTGTCAGATGCTGCCTCAGGAAGCACCCAGTGACCTCACTTAAGTTTCTAGCAACCCCTTGACAGTAGTAACTTCAAACCCCTCCAAAACCCACTGCAGAAACACTATGGACTGGGATGCCTCCGCGAGGAGCTTGGACCCACACGCAGCGTCCCTGAAATGCCCACACTCGTGTTCTCCCGCCTCTCCCCTCCTTCTCGGTGCCTTTCTCTTAACCCTTGAAATAACTCATGAAGCCTCAGCTGGGCTTCATATTGGCTAGTCTTGGAGTTCTTTAGGGCATCAGAGCCACCAATCCCGGTTAGCTTTGAGTCCAGGTGCCTACAAGTCTGAATGGCTGCTGTGACAGTGGGGATCCATCCTCCTTCGGGACTGATGGATACAGTGGGCCAGTGATGGATACAGTCCTCCACACTGCCTCTCTCCTGGTTGCTTTGATCCATGAGTAGGTACTCTTGTGGGGTCCTGACGGTTGTCAGCAAAGTCTTAGTGGAGAGAAAGAGAGAGAGAGAGAGAGAGAGAGAGAGAGAGAGAGAGAGAGAGAGAGAGAGAGAGAGAGAGAGAGAGAGAGAGAGAGAGAGAGAGAGAGAGAGAGGGATATGGTAGCTCGAACCAGCAATCCCAGCACTTGGGAAGCTGAGGCAGGAGGATCACTTAGAGCCTGAGAACAGTATAGCAAGTTTACAGACTGGAATACAGCGAGAGAGAGTCAGCACCACAACTAAACCAAATCAAAAAGTAACAGAACAAATTAAGAGCAGCCCCCACACCAGCATTTATGTCCTTTCTTTCTATGTGATTGGCTGAGCTGAGTCATGTGGGCTACCCTGACCCAATAATAGCACCCGATGTCTCTGGTGCTCAAAGTTGGGAGGGGATGTGCCTTTCCCGGCAGTAGGGGGTTGGTGGGAGGATTTTGTTGGGAAGCCTCAGCGGGGCTGTGGAGGGTACTTTAAGAGCTAGTGACCCCTGCGGGCTGGGGCGGGAGGACCCCGAGTTACACAAACAACCGAAGCTGCAAGGAGCGGCCCAGCACTCACTGCTGTGGATCCCCGGAGGAAGTGGATTATTTGGACTGAGGGTGGAGGTGTGTTTGCCAAAGATCCCTGGAGGCCTCGCCTCTGAAGCCTGAAATCTGAGAAAGACTCCTAACGCAGGAGGAGTGTGGGAAGAGGGTCAGAGGGGACAGCGTGAGCAAAAATCTGTGGGCTTCAAAAGCCAAGGCAGCCGGGAATGTAGAAGTTGACACCAGCCCCAGAGCCAGAATTGAAGGGGGTGGGGTGCATAGCTCAGCTAGTAGGCGTCCCGGGGTTCAAACCCCAGCACCTCATAAAAGGGGTGGTGGTGTGTGCCTGAGAAGTTGAGTGCCATATTCAGCTACACAGCAAATTGTGTAGCCAACCTGGGATAGCCACATGAGACCCTGTCTCAAAATCCAAAAGCAACAGAACAAAGGTTCGGGTTGTAGCTTTATAGGTGTAGTAACTCAAGGGTAGGACACTTGCAGGACACACATGAGGTCCTGGGTTCAGTCCCAGGCGTCACCTTCATGGTGGAGAGGGTGGTACAACGGGAGCGTGTGCTACAGCTCTATCTTCTTGGGAAAACTCCCATTGAAAGGGAGGCACAGAAAGGTCAGGCGATTTTCTCAGAGCCACACAGCTTTGAATCCAGGTAGTCTGAGCCACATCCCCACCCGGGCAGTGGGAAGGAGAGAGTCACTGCCATGAGTCACCGCAGCTGGCAGCAGCCTCAGGAGGGACACCCACATCTGGCAGACAAAGAAGGAAAGCCCCGTTTGTCTCCAGAGGGCAGGAAGGAGCATTTGTTGGAGCCCAGCCCTTTCCTCAGGCCTGAGGGCTGCCAGGAGGTAGGAAAGGGATTCTTTGGGAGATGAAGAGCCTGGAGATGTGGCTCCCAGGACTTGAGTTCCCAGAGATGCTGCCATTCTGAAGTCGTAATTCTCATTTCTCCAGATACCATGCCAGCGAGAGGGGGCTGTCAGAGCTCATCCCAAGGATGTCAGCAGTGACCAATCTGGCAGCTTGACTTTGCCCTCTGCTTTATAGTCCCCCTCCCCCATAGTCTTCACAATTTTACTTTCCCATGGACTTCCTGTCAAGAACAACAAGAAATTCGTTATTGATAATCCTCTGGGGGCTGGGGAGGTGGTTCAGTGGGCAAAGTGCTTGCATCGCGAGAAGGAGGAACTGAGTTCAAATCTCCAGCACGCACACAAAAAGCCAGCCTGGTGGTGGGCATCTGTAACCCCAGAGGAGACAGCGAATCTCTGAAGCTCATTGGGCAACCAGCGTAGCCAATCAGTGGGCTCCAGGGTTAATGAGAGACTCCAAAAAATAAGGTGGAAGGTTGGTGAGATGGCTCAGTGGGTAAAGACACTTGTTGCCAAGCCTGGTGACCTGAGTTCCATCCCCAAAAGCTTTATGGTGGAAGGAAGAACAGGCACCTATAAGTCATGTCAGTCATGTATGTAGACACAAACACAAATAAATAAATGTAATAATAATAATAAATAAAGAAATCGATACTGACTGAGGAAGACACCTGACTTTGACCACTGACCTCCACTTCCATGTATACACACACACACACACACACACACACCCCACACATGCATGCCCATGAGCAAGCATTCTTTTTGTTTGTTTGTTTTTTAATGTTTATTTATTTATTATGTATACAATATTCTGTCTGTATGTCTACAGGCCAGAAGAGGACACCAGACCTCATTACAGATGGTTGTGAGCCACCATGTGGTTGCCAGGAATTGAACTCAGGACCTTTGGAAGAGCAGGCAGTGCTCTTAACCACTGAGCCATCTCTCCAGCCCCGAGCAAGCATTCTTGACACACAGACTTACATGCTAGTAAGCAAGTCCTCTGTGATGATTCCTACCCTGACCTAAGCATATATGCATAGAATGTCTTTGTTTTGTTTTGCTTTGTTTTGTGTAGTGGCATTTCAATTGTATTTTAATGAATAAAAAGCTTGCCTGAAGATCTGAGAATAAAACAGCCTCACTGGTCAGCCTTACAGACCAGTTAATGGTGACACACACCTTTAATCCCAGTAGCCACACTAGTTGCCATAGAAACAGGGCAGTGCATTTGCCTATAAGACGGGAGGAGACAGCTCTCAAACATAGTCTCAATTTTAGATTCCTGGAGGCAGGATCACCATTTTTGGACTAAGGTCAAGGTAACAGCCAATGGCTGGCTGCTTTGCTTTTCAGATCTGCAGGCTGAACTCCAGTTTTTTTCACTTTGTTTTTATTAATTGTGCATCAGTTTTGTTTTGAGATAAGATCTTACTATGTGGCCCTGTCCAACCTGAAACTCACTCTGTAGACCAGGCTAGTCTCAAACTCACAGGGATCCTCCTGCCTCTGCCTCCCGAGTGCTGGGATTAAAGGCGTGCGCCACCATCGCCCGGCTCCCTGTTTTTTTTTTTTTTTAAGATGGAAAAGGAAGACATGCAGTAAGGAGGAAAAGCTATTGGACCTCAACTGGAGGGCCAGTTCTTCTCTCCCCCTGAACCCCAAAATGTTTCTGATCATTGAAGTGATTTTTTTTTTTTTTTTGGTTTTTCGAGACAGGGTTTCTCTGTGGCTTTGGAGCCTGTCCTGGAACTAGGTCTGTAGACCAGCCTTGGTCTCGAACTCACAGAAATCCACCTGCCTCTGCCTCCTGAGTGCTGGGATTAAAGGCGTGCACCACCACCGCCCGGCCCATTGAAGTGATTTCAAACCAATACAAAAGTTGCAAGAGTCATACAATGAACTCTAAAATACCCTTTGCTGAAGTCACCCCCCTTTTTTGGTCACATCTTCTCCGTGTACTAAAGGTATGATGTATAGCTAATGAATAAGTATCTAGCTGGATGTGATGGCCCACACTGTACTTTAGCATTTGGGAGGATGAGGCAGGAAGACTGCCAAGCACTTGAGGCTAGCCCAGGCTACTTAGTAAGTTCAAGGCCAACCTGGAAAGCAGGAGATTCTGTCTCAAAGCAACAATCATATATTTGTATTTTGGCTGGTAAAATGGCTCGGTGGATAAAGGGGCTTGCTGCCAAGCCTGACGACCTGAGTTAGATTTAGGACTCACATGTTAGACGGAGAGGATGTATACACACACACACACACACACACACACACACACACACACAATACATGTAGTTAAAGGCAAGAACTATGTCTTTATATATTTTAAGGGACTGGACAAATGGTTCCATGGTTAAGAGCACTGGCTGTTTTGTCAAAGGATCTGGGTTCCATTCCCTACATCCACATGTTGGCTCCCAACCATCTGTAACTCTAGTTCTAGGGGATCTGACTCTCTCCAGCCCTCTTCTGAACTTTGAGGGTACCATGCGCACAGGTGATGCACAGACTTACACATATACAAAACACACATATGCTGGGTAGTGGTGACATAAGCCTTTAATCCCAGCACTCAGGAGGCAGAGGCAGGAGGATTTCTATGAGTTTAAAGCCAGCCTGGTCTACAGATAGAGATACATAGAGAAACCCTGTCATAGAAAAACAACAACAAGCCATTCATACACATAAAGAATAAAGTAAAAGAGGCAGAGGCAGGCAGATCTCTGAGTTAAAGGCCACCCTGATCTATAGAGTAAGTTCCAGGACAGTCAGAGCTACACAGAGAAACCTGTCTAGAAAAGCAGAACAAAAAACTGGCCTCAAACTCACAGAAATCCCCCTGCCTCTGCTTCCCTGAGTGCTGTGTCACCATCACTCACTGGTTTGTTTTGTTTTGTTGGTTTTTCTTTTTTTTTAAATATATATGTATATTTATTTATTATGTATACAGTATTCTTTCTATGTGTCTGCCTTCAGACCAGAAGAGGGCACCAAACCTCATTACAGATGGTTATGAGCCACCATGTGGTTGCTGGGAATTGAACTCAGGACCTTTGGAAGAGCAGGCAATGCTCTTAACCACTGAGCCATCTCTCCAGCCCTTGTTGGTTTTTCTTAATTGAAAAAAAATTTTTTGTTTTGTTTTTTGGTTTTTCAAAACAGGGTTTCTCTGTAGCTTTGGAGCCTGTCCTGGAACTAGCTCTTGTAGACCAGCGGGCTGGCCTCGAACTCACAAAGATCCACCTGCCTCTGCCTCCCAAGTGCTGGGATTAAAGGCATGCGCCACCATCACCAGGCATAAAAGAATTTTTTATGTATATAGGTGTTTTGCTTGCCTGTGTGTCTATGTACCACACGTGTGTGCAACATTCACACGACAGAAGCCAGAGAAGGGTGTTGGACTCCTTGGGACTGGGGTTACAGTTGTGAGCCACACTGTGGGAACTGTGAGCTGAACCTGGGAGCTCTGCAGAGTAGCCAGAGAGTAGCCAGTGCTCTAACCACTGAGCCTCTCTCCGGCCCTTTTTCTTCCTTCCCGCCTTCCTTCCTTCCTTCCTTCCTTCCTTCCCTCCCTCCTTCCTTCCTTCCTTCCTTCCTTCCCTTCATTAGGGTTCTGAGCAGGTGCACGGCTGAGAGGTCATTTTTAGGAGCATGCGTTCTTTTCCAGGGTCTGCAGGACTGAAGACTGTGTCTCTCTCCGCCAGCAACCACGAATTGCCTAGAGCTCCTCAGGGAGGGGCGGGGCCTTATGAGTCTCTCATTCTTCCAAGAAGTTCCCAATGTGGTTCAAGGACTCATAGCTGCTTGTGAGTTCCAGAGCGCAACAGCTGCGTCAGGGCCAGAAGCCAGGGTTCCATTATACCCTGCCCCTTCCTCTGCTCCTCTTCCGTGATCTTCCCCTATCTTGTTTTGCTTGTCTCAAGACAGATGTCACGTCTCCCAGGCCGAGCATGGAAGACCTTGAATTTCCTGATCCTCCCGCTGCCTCCCTCAGCAGGCCTTAAACTAGCCTTGTGTACCTGAAGCTCCTGCTTCTGTCTCCCAACCGCTGAGAGTATAATTATGCCACCGTGCATGGTTTATGCGGTACTGGGAATGGAACCCAGGGCTTCATGCATGCTAGGCAAACACTCTACCAAGTGAGCTACATCCCCAGACTGTAATATTAATGTCATTGATATATTTTTTTTTTTTTTTGGTTTTTCGAGACAGGGTTTCTCTGTGGCTTTGGAGCCTGTCCTGTGTCATTGATATTACAGACACTCCCCCCCCCCTTACTCTCACACACACTCCCACACATACACACTCTCACACACTCACTCACACTCACATACACTCACTCACACACATGCCCACACATACACACTCTCACACACTCATGCACACACTCACTCACTCACACTCACATACACTCACTCATGCACACTCTCACACACACACACATCAGAGGGCAACTTTTGGGAGTCAGATATTGGATTTGGGAAACTTACCATTAAGCCAGTACTTTTATTTTTAGAGCTAGGATTTAGAGACAAAATGTTCACAATTAAAATAAGACAAAAATCCCCGAATTTTAACATTCAGATCCGGCCCCCGTGGTGACTTGGCACATCTTACATAAACAGGCAGAGCCTAACTCCCAGTGACCCACAGGACTTAGCCCTAAATGGCCCAGAAGGACAAGTAAGTCCTGCTTTAAATTTTACTGCTTAACAACACAGCCCACCTGTCCCCTCTGATAGAGACCCAGAAGAGTGGCCTGTGAGATAAGACCAAACAGCCAACGCCCAGTTGCTAAAAGACTTCCACCCCTCCTCCCAGAGATGGGGTTGGAGGTAGGGAACTTTGTCCTCCAACCTCCTCTGTCTTTCCCAGCAGTTCCTTTACATCCTACACGTCACTGGCCTGTCACCATCCTGCCACCATCCACACATCTCACTTGGAAGCCCAGGCATTGAACTTACCAATGCCTGGGCTCTGCCCCACTGTATGTCAGTCACCACACTGGCCTTTTCCCCATCACCCCTGCTACCAGATCTCAGTATCCACTCACTGTGCAGTCTGAGGCAGCCTCGAGCACCCAGCAATCCCCCTGCATCAGCCTCCCAAGTGCTGGAATTATAGATATGAGCCACCACACCCGGATCTTTACTCTGAGTTTGCTGTTTTTATTACTCTCTCCCCACTTGTTTTGTTAGTTGGGCTTGTGGTTTGTAAGTTTGTGTTTGAGACAGATTGACCCAGCAGCCCAGGCTGGCCTTGAACTCATGACCTTTCTGAGAGCTGGGCTTATAGGCTTACACCACCACGCCAGGCGAATTTCCTTTAGCTCACATCAGCAACTCAGGAACTTTAGAGAAGACACAGATGAGTTATTTTACAGACAATTCCTTCAGCGGGGTGTGTCGTTCTTCTCCTGCTCACACTGGGCTCTGACCTCCCTCCGGGCTGGAATGTTGCAAAAGTGTGACCCCTGTGTGCCTCAGTCACTTCCAGAAGTGCCGGGTGTCTGTGGCCTGGAGAGGCTGAGAGGCTGATGTTAGATTTGGTCACCTGCTTAGGCTTTTCCACTCCATAAGGTAGAATTTTCCCTCTTGCAAGTAAGGAAGTGGCAGTCTGCAGGGACACTTCCAGGTCACATAAATAACCCCTTCCTACTGGATCTTATGGGGTCACTTCTGATCAGCAGGAAAAGCTGTGAGAAGCCACCCCGGTTAGCAACACTCAGGGCTGTGATGCTGGAACAGGCTCTGTCTCAGGAGTGGTCCCAGCAGCCGGAGGGCTGGGCTGGCTCACCCTAAGAAAGGAATCCTTCCAGGATCACGCCCCTAAACCCAGAGGCCTGAAGCAGACGGCAACAGCAGATAAGGGCAGGGGCTTCGCTGGTCGGGACCCTGAAGGTGTCTGTCTGGGAGAGATCAGCTGAGACAAGGGGTTCGTCCTTCTGCCACAGGCTGTTCCTGGCGCATTGTGGGACCAGGCCGGGCAGAGGCAGCTGTACACGGTGTTCTGCAGGAAGACAGGCAGGCGGGCTCCAAATACGGACTTTCAATAGGAAGCTAGGCTCCAGGAGTGCAGACGCCACACACAGGAAGCAAACCAAACAGCCCAACCCAGCTTCCCAAGTATTACACAAACTGCCAGTGAGAAAGGGAGGCTGGGGCTGTCGGGGTGAGTGGGGCGCAGCTGGGACAACATCAGACCCGCACAGCCGCTTCTGGTTCGCGCATTGCAGGGGCTCTGCCCGCTGCTGGCATCCCAGCGCGCACCTCGGCACTGGAGAGCGCCTTTATTTCTTAGGAAGTGAAGGGCCCTTGTCATCTGGGAAAGGATACATTTGCCGCCGAGTTTCAAATGGCTCCATGCCCCTTCTGCTTGCAAAGCTGTGATGTGAGGAGCCGATTGTTCAAGTTTCAAAGGACCAAATAAATAAGCCGGTAAATGAACAGTGAACCGCCAAAGAGCCCTGAGCCACCAAGGGGAGGAAGACCGTTCTCAGTCAAACCAAACTTTCTGAGGAGGAAGGGCTGGCCTACTCGGCTCTGGTGTTGCTTAGAAGCAGCTGAGAAGTTGACTGCCCCGGGGACTCTCCCAGGGCAACGCTGGCTGGCTGTCCCCACACCTTTCAGAATGGGAAATGGTCACTTTCATCGGAGCCAGAGCCACCAGCTCTGCGGTGAGGACCATTTCTCTATGTTGAAGGTCAGGTTTAGACTCTGAGTTGAAAGGATAACTGGCAAGACAGGCATCTGGGAGACTCCTGGCCACCCTGTTGCTGCCTACATGGTAGCTGATGGTGGTGGTGCGTGCGTGCGTGCGTGCGTGCGTGCGTGTGTGTGTGTGTGTGTGTGTGTGTGTGTGTGTGCAGTGGGCTGTGAAATGTGCCACCTGAAGTCAGAGCAGACTTGAGTTTGAATACTACCCCCCTTACCAGCTGTTACGTAATGCATTTCCATTAAGTCTCCACCTCCCCCTGTGATGGGAGCAATATGGCTGTCGAGGACCAGCTTCGAGAAGGATACCGCTTGTCCATGAGTCCCTGTGCTCCTACCCTGCGAAGTGGTGTACTTGCTGGAACTGGACCCCGACATGTGACACTCAGCCTGGATAGAGAAATGGAACCAGACAGTCTTGTGTGAATTCCTCCTAGACCGATGAACACACGCCTACTCTCACCAACCACAGACCAAAGAAACAATTCACACCCGAGTCTGGCTTAGTGTGGCAGTGAATTCAGCTAGGGTTCCTTACAGGTAGATGCCTGGTGGCTTGTGACTTCTACACACTAAAGAAAAGGCCTCTTACTCTCCCCAGTCACAGCCAGCTGTCCACAGAACCTCAGGAGGGGCAGGGTCTTGGGAACCTCTCGCCCCGGTTACCTTTAACTGCTTCTGCTTCTGTACACATAAGTTCTCAGGAATGGATAAGTCTCCCAGAGCTCCTTCCATCAGCCATGGTCACCATCTCTAAATCCTGGGGTCTGGGCTTCAGGAGCCTCTCCCCTAGCAATGGTTAACTCGTGTGTGTGTGTGTGTGTGTGTGTGTGTGTGTGTGTGTGTGGCCCATGGCTCCCCTAGTAACAGCTAACTGTCTATATATCTTCAGGAAGGGACCAGGCTTCCGAACCACTCCCATCTGGAGAGTTTGACTGGGTCAGTCTTTGCAAGTTTCCTTTGAGTTGTCCCAGCTGCTGAGAACTCAAGGCGAGGGCCTTGTGGTGCCTAGAGGACAGGCAGGATTCGCAGCAGATGGCACGTTGCGATGCACACAAAAGGCACATACTGCTCCATAACCCTCTAGTAACAGCAGCAGGGGCTCTAATAATAACGGTGATGATGATGATGATGATGAAGATGGAGCCTTGAGTAGGAAGCTGAAGCCAGTGTGGGCTTAAGGTAGAGATGGGGACCAACCGATGAGCATAGGTGGCTAGGATGTCCTCGTCCAGATAGCCAATCCTGTCCCCGCCCACCCATTTTCAAAAACCTTCAATAGAATTTTAAAGACTTTCATTATAGTGGTGTGTATGTGTGTGTGTATGTGTGTGTTCACGCCCTGACCATAGCACCTATATAGACATCAAAAGACAACTTTTGTTTTGAGATAGGATGTTGCTATGTAGCTTAGGCTGGCCTTGAGCTCATCATATAGCCAAGGCTAGTCTTGAACTCCTTATAATCCTGGGTTTCCAGTTTCTTAAGTGTTAAGATTACAGGCTTGCACCGCTACACCCAGCTCAAACTGGCTTTTATGACAGAGTTACCATCAAGGTGACTCATTAATCTATTAATCCTGGATGGATTAATCCATTCCTCCAGGCAGAGTCCGTTAGACTAATTACTTCTCTAGCCAGCGAGATGGTGCAGGTAAGGTGCTTACTGGTGAACCTGATGTTGAGTTCAATCCTGTGACCTACACAATGGATGAACAGTATTGATCTTCAAAAGTAGCCATCTGGGGCCTGGAACGATGGCTCAGTGGTTAAGATCACTGGCTACTTTTCCAGAGGATCTGGTTTTGGTTCCTAGCATCATGTGGAAGCTCATAACCTTATATAACTGCAGTCCCAGGGATCTGACGCCCTCTTCAGGCCTCTGTGGGTACTGCTTGCACATGGTGTGCAGACTTATGTACAGACAAAACACCCATACACATAACATTTCTTTTTCTTTTTTTTTTTTGAGATTTTATTTATTATGTACACAGTGTTCTGCCTCCATGTATGCTTGCAGGCCAGAAGAGGTCACCAGATCTCATTGTAGATGGTTGTGAGCCATGATTTGGTTACTGGGAATTGAACTTAGGACCTCTGGAAGAGCAGTCAGCGATTTTTAACCTCTGAGCCATCTCTCCAGCCCACATATAACATTTCTTAAAAATACAGATTTCTTTTGAGACTCTGTAGGCCAGGCTGACCTCAAACTCACAGAGATCCACTGTAATGATCGTTGTGTCTCTTTAGGAGACAAGCCACGCCCACTCCCTCATCCTCCCAGGCAGGCTGATCTTCAGCTTGCTCTCTTCCTCTCAGAGAGGCATCTTGGCTTCTGCCTCTCTCCCCACTTCTCTGCTCCCCCCTCTCCTCTCCTCCTCTCTCTCTTTCTCTCCCCTTCTCCCTTCCCCCTTCATAACCCCCTAAATAAATATTCAACCTCACTCTGCATTTCCTGCCCGTCCACCACGTGTCTCCCTGCCTGGGACCAGCCACTGCTCTGGGATGAGCAGCTGTCTATGCCTGGGACTGGTTGCTCTCAGGGCCTGCTGTCTGCCACCACATGGCCCGCTACCACCGCTTGGGGACCTGCAGCATTTCTGCTGCCTACTGCTGCCGGGGATCCTGCAGCATTTCTAATTTTTCCATTACATCCACCTGCCTCTACACCCCC
>NW_026067894.1:6514155-6515948 GCF_014885135.2 Alexandromys fortis
AGGCAGGCTGATCTTCAGCTTGCTCTCTTCCTCTCAGAGAGGCATCTTGGCTTCTGCCTCTCTCCCCACTTCTCTGCTCCCCCCTCTCCTCTCCTCCTCTCTCTCTTTCTCTCCCCTTCTCCCTTCCCCCTTCATAACCCCCTAAATAAATATTCAACCTCACTCTGCATTTCCTGCCCGTCCACCACGTGTCTCCCTGCCTGGGACCAGCCACTGCTCCGGGATGAGCAGCTGTCTATCCTGGGACTGGTTGCTCTCAGGGCCTGCTGTCTGCCACCACATGGCCCGCTACCACCGCTTGGGGACCTGCAGCGTTTCTGCTGCCTACTGCTGCCGGGGATCCTGCAGCATTTCTAATTTTTCCATTACATCCACCTGCCTCTACACCCCCGCCCCCCAAGAGCTGGGATTAAAGGTGTACACTGGCCATCTCACTCAGCTACAAGAGTGCTTAAACTCTCTTCTTTTTTTTAATTGTTTTTTTAATTTTTTCTTCTTTCTTCTTCACAACCCACTGATTTAATGTTCTCACATGCATGAACACCAGGATACCTGTGATTCTCTCTTTCTACCACGTGGATATCAGGAACTGAAACTCAGGCCATCCAAAAGCACCTTTGCTTGCTGAGCCGCATGTCTGGGGATTTCCCTCTTAGCCCTCACTGCTGTTTCCTGGCTTGGACATTTTGATTTGGGGATTTGTCTATTTAAGTCTTTTCAAGAGCCACGATGTAGTAGCCCCTCAATAAAAATCAGTGACTATCCGGGCGTGGTGGTGGCGTGTGCCTTTTAATCCTAGTGCAAGGGAGGCAGAGGCAAGTAGATCTTGGTGAGTTCGAGGCCAGCCTGGTCTACAAAGTGAGTTCCAGGACAGTCAGAGCAGTAACACAGAGAAACCCTGTCTCGAAAAGCCAAAAACAAACAAATAAAACAAAATCAAACCAAAAATCAGCGGCTTGAGTGAATAAAGAGCCACAATTAGACCACACAGACTTACTGTATCTGCCAGTATGCGTGCAGGAGGCCCTCCTGATGGAAGGGAGAGCCATGATCATTGAACACATAACACTGACCTTATTTGGGTGGAAGGGCATCCAGGATTCAGCAGCAGAGTCTAGGGCTGCAAAGGGGTGGGGGAGGAAGTGCTTCCTCTCTCCAGAGCTGCAGACAGAGCTAATGGCCTCCCTAGGAACCCAATCCAATTAAGGGTCTGGCTTCAAGTCAACTTGGGTTCCCTTCCTGGCTGGAACAGCTTCCAAGTGGCAAAATGAAACCTGTGACTTTCCCAAGACAGCCAGTCTCTGGGCCGCAGAGCTGAAAGGGGCGGGTGGGGAGTAGGGTTTCTGCTCCCAGGGGAACAGGCTACAGGATTTGGGTGGCCTGGGGGAGAACAGAACAGGATGGCTGTTAGCAATGACAAGGAGTTTAAAGCAGGCCCAGGGGTCAGGTCATTCCCTGCTTCCACCTACCTGGTGATAAGGGAGCCAAATGAGGAGAGGAGGAAGAGCCTGCCTGAGGCCACAGCGCCTCCCGGAAGAACTGGAAAGACAATGGCCCCTGACCGGACTCAACTACTCACTCTGAAGCCATTAGCAACTGTTCATTTGTTTGCTTCGTTTTTTTTTTCTTTTTAAAGATTTATTTTATTTTAAGATGGGTGTGGTAGCGCATGCTTTTAATCCCAGCCCTTGGGAGACAGAGGCAGGTGGATCTCTGTGAGTTCCAGGACGGCCGGGGACAGTTACACTGAGAAACTCCGTCTTGAAAAACAAACAAATGAGAAAAAAAAAAAA